>NC_031770.1:28901884-28906135 GCF_001522545.3 Parus major
CAGCCATGGCCCAGCCCAGCCTAGCGTCAGGCCCCCCTGGGAAAGGCTTCAACCACCCGGCTGGAATAGGACCCGGAAGGCTTCCCGGGAGGGCCGCAGCAGAGCCTGGCCCTGGCCTGGAGCCGGGGGAAATCCTGCAGGCTCCATCCTGTGCCCGGGAGTCGTGGGAGGCTGAGCCCAGCCTCCGCCGAGCCACATGGGCCTGGGCAGGGGGAGGGGGGAATGGGGGCTAGCCAGAGTTCGGTTACCTTTCAAAGCCGGAAACAAAGAGAGCCTGAAGCTCCTGGGCTTAGGGTTAAAAGGTGGTATTCACAAGGTTGATCTCACTTTTCAATGGTCAACAATACTGTCAGTTCTCAGAACTGGCCAGCTATTGGCCAGGTCTCAGACAGAGAAGAAACTCCCAGCAGCCTCTCTCAGAGCCCTCACTTCCATGAGTGTTCCTCACTTTTTTTCTAAATGCCAAACCATCATACTTGCAATATTTACGTCTTCCTAGTCCATGATCTCAAGGGATGAAGATTAGCATTCCCCATTGATTTGAGAGAACACATCTAGCCTTGCATTACTACTATGCGCTCTGTTTAAAATATTTGGATTATCTGCTTTTACCACAAAATATTGTAGAATACAGCAACTAAAGGAGATACCTTAGCTTGTTCTTCAAGCACTCCTAAACTGAGTGGGTTTTTTAGCAATAAATCTAGAACAAAGTCTCTACAGAAAAGAGAAAGATCTTAACAGCTTGACCAGTGCCTGTCAGTCTTCTGTTAATGACATGACTGACTGTCAAGAAGTCCCCATCAAGAGTTTGGCCTGCACATTCACACAGGCTTTATGACTTCTTTGTGTTCCTTCATTTATCACTTATGACATCAAAATGTTTTAGATTCATTAGGGAATGGTTACAGACACACAAATTCCTGTTTTGTCTAACGGTTTTTTTAATCCTGTGATTCACAGGTGAAAGGGATAATATCATAATCGACAGAGCCACTAGATAGCATATGGACACTGCACATCAGTTCCGTGCAGTATGGAACAGTGATTCAACAACCTGCATTACCCTAAACCACCACCAGTACTCTGACTACAGGAACGGCTTGCTCCTTTTATACCACCACATTGACAGCATGATGCCTGCATTTTTATTAGTTTATAGCTGTCATAAAAGCTGACTACAGATGGTACTGGTTACTAGTAATTAATTTTCATTATTTAGGGAATCCAAGTTGACTTGAAGTGATAGTAAAGGAACTCTCATTGTAAGTTTGTCAATAAAAATAGTTGTGTAATAGGAAGCCTTTCTAATATAAGTATCAAGGTTGGTCTGACTCCTTGACCATCTCTAGTTGACCTGTGAGAGGGGCCATGATGTATCTACAATGGTCTCAACCAGTGTTAAAGAATATTGGAAGGTTTTAGTAGGACCTGAAGTCTTAACTACTTTTGCATTAGATATAAGAGCTTCTGTCACTGTTCTTACAAGGCAGAGGCCCAATATGGTCTGATCAGCCATTTCTGCTTAAGGTGAAGTTTATTGCCTTTTTTCCTCCTCTCCCCCATTACATTTAAGTTTCACTGTCTGTCCATTGCAACATGAAATCTGCATAATGGTCAAAACTTTTATTAAACTAGGTAAGGCAAGCATCCTTGCATACCTTAGTCTGGAGTCTTTATTATCACAAATAATTTGTGTTCTAAACACTTCCTTAGCATAGATCCTCTGTCCACATTGACTGAGATGCATTACAAGGGAAGTTATTAATATCTTATAGAAAGTTTCTCTGAACTTACATTTTTCTTCCTGTTCTATCTGATAAATTCTGAAGAGCAGCCTAAATCTTAAGGCCTAATACACACTGTAATTGTCACAATCTTCCTCAACTGCACTGCAGCTTTGCACATAGGTAGAGGGCAGTGTAACATACAACTCAAAGTCTGCTGCCAGATAGGACATTTTACAAGAAATCAGTACTTCAGCGAACGTAGTGTCATCTGCCATCTGATCCAAGTGACTGACAGCACTGGATTTCAAGAAGGCAGATGTCAATAAACTCAGAGAATGGGTAGAGAAGATCTAATAAGAGGCAAATCTAAAGGAAAAACAGATTATAGACAGCTGTCAGTTCATTCAAGAAGTGCTAGTAAGAAACCAAGTGCAACTATGTCATTTTAGAGGAAAGTAAGGAAATTCAGCAGGAGTCAGCTAATTTGCAACCTTTTGTCAGGAAAATTAATCCACGAACACTAGAGGTTTATGTCCTCTTAAGGACTCCTCTGTCTCTTTAAAAAGGAGACAGAGGAGTCCTTTTACTTTATTTGAATAAAGGGAGAGGCCATGGGGCATTCCCCTGGGGTCTCTCAAATTTTTGGAGGGCGCAGCCTCCTTTTTATCCTAATTCCTGGCCGCTTGTCCCTTCTCTCTTTCCCCATAGGCTGAGGTACTTGAGAGGTACAGGCTTCCCAGAACACCTGATACCTACCTGGGGTACCTCCCCCCCTCCCAATGCATAATCCCTTCTTAACTTTTATGGAATTCATAGTGTTCTTTCAGTGCCTCTTTGATCTTCTACTGGAATCCATCCCATTGTTTCTGTCGTATCTCACTGATAGCTACATCTTATCAACTGACCCACAGCTTGTTTGTAAAGACAAGCTCATCATTCCTCTCACTTTCAATAGACCTCAGTTGTCAGAGATATCTGCAAAATAGAGACTAGTACAGATAGTTGAGAACCCAGCACAATATTACATTCATGGGAGGGTGTAGGGGGGTGTAAACAATTACTAAAGATAAAATGGACTAGATACAACAAGCAAAACTTATCAAAAGCAAAATAAATTTTACAGCTAGGAAGAGGAAAAACTGCAAAATTTGGACCAGTACTCTATGATGGGCAAGTGTCACACTATATTAGGAACAGCGAAGCAGTATGACATAGACTCTCTGGCTATGGGTTGCACAAGAGAGCAAGGTTTCTTATCCCAGATCTTCTTTTATAGAGAGGTCCAAGAGGTAAAACTCTCATTGGTCATTAAGCCATCACTATTATTGGACAATTAGGAACTACACCCCTTGACTGTTTCTTGCAAGCAAACAACAAGGATCCAAACAACACCTGCAAAGGCTGCTGTCCTTCTCCAAGGACTGTTTGGATTCCTTCTTATTTCTTAGGCCAGAGCGAGAACCTTGTGTGACTTAGTTTCACGCAGGCTCTGTGCTCCCTGCCTGCTTTCTTCCATTCAGCATTTATAATTCCCCTTTTTTGTTTTAGGGCAGAAAGGCAGCATTTGTAATCTCCTGCTGGGCCCTTGCAGGAAAGAGAACAAACACAGCATGAGAGGTCCCTTTAGTAACTTGTCAATTACCAGATGAGAGCTTGCTTGGACACTAACTTAGAATGGTCAGGGAGGCTCTCTGGCACATGCTATTGAATCCTTCATGCATTACCATTAAGTCCTGTTGTTCATTCTTACAAGGAGTCAGTTAAACCTGGTAAACTGGAGTGACTCTGAATGTGCAGGAAATTTTCAATAATGAAACAAAGTTTCTGGCCTCTTTCAAAAGTGAATAATCCAAACATTTGGTTATATCTTCTATATAAGGAGATTCAATGACCGAATTCAGGTGTACCTAACTGGGCCAAGCTTGGTTCATGACCTTCTAGCACTTGCCAGTCAGATAAATCCTTCCAGGTACCAATAGCTTTTCCTGTTTTTCATGATTTTCAGATTGTTTCAAATGAGCAATTAATTCAGGCAGCATGCGTGATGCTTTGCTTTTTTGCTTTGCTTCTTTTTTTTTTTTTTTTTTAATGCTAAGGCATGTTTATATTTATTTAAACTTAAATATTTAAACTTGAATTTCTAAAGCCTTTTCACAGCTTTTGGAAATCTGTGTTTTTTCACTTACACTTTTTCCCTTTGCAGAAAATGTGGTAAAAATACCATAGTGAGCTGTATGGGTTTTGCAGCTTGTATGTTTTAGAAAGACCCATTGCAGGACCAGACCACTGCTTGCTCAATTGCCAATTATACCTGTAGGATGATAATTTGAATTGAAAACATTAATATCTGTTGTGAATTCATGTTGTAAATATTGGCTTTTCACAATTATTCTGATAAATATATATTATATGCTTTCACTATATTCTTTTCTCTCTTAGCAAGTTTTAGGCTTTGTCATGGGGTAGCTTTACCTTTAAGGCAGCTGAGGAAAGAGGGGAAGTTGAAGGTGCTGATGGCTGA
>NC_031770.1:28907470-28924218 GCF_001522545.3 Parus major
CAGGGAGGAAAGATATGAAGACCAGCTACCCTCACAGGAAGGATGAGGGGCCCAAGCCTTTATCAACCAGTGACCATCTGCAGAAGAAAGGAAACCAAACTCCAAAATAATGCTGACCAGCTAGAATAATGATGATCAGCAAAATATATGCTGACCAGCAGAAAATAAAAATTGATCCAAGAAGGCGTAACTAGGGAGGGGACATATATGAATATGCATTGGCCCCTCACAGCAAGGATGGGATAAAAAGGGCATTCCTGAGATACCAGGTGTGCTCTTGGCAGAGCGCCAAGGCACCCAGCCGTGATTCTTTACTCTATGTCTCTTATTGTCTTTATTAAACTGTTTTAAAATTTTACAGGAGTGAACTTCGTTTTTCACAATATCAATGGAGGAATTTGCTTGATGAACCTGATTCCTAAAAATCTACAAGATCCCAATTACCACAAAGTAGACCCACAGCCGTTGGTAACTACAAACAAACCAAAGGCGTGTGAGATATTATATGAGGTACAATTACATCTTTTTGGAAAATTAATAGTTTTTGGTTTAGAGTCCAAATAAATGAAACTCAAGGAAAAGTCTATCAGCTGAAGATGTTGATCTTTAGCATCACTAGGTATCTTCTTAAATCCTGAAACACGTGTCCCTTTTCACTCCTGGAAGGTGGTGGGTATCTGATGTAATTCCTTGAACCTGCTGATAATAAAACACAGGCATATCTTCTCTCAAGTTAATAAATTAATTAGACTTTACAGTTATTAGCCAATCAAATTTTAGATTTGATAATTAATTTTTCAAACTTCTAATATAAATATACCTTTTTCAAAAATTTTTTTATTGGTTTCTATAAATTTGATCATCCCAGAAACTACAACCTGCTGAAGTGTTTCTTTCCAGTGAAAAGACCTGAACATCTCTCCTGGGCAAGAGTTTCAAGGTCACTCCAAAGATTGATTCAGCTGTTACATTTACAGGTCAAATTGCCGAGTCAAAGAACTCGTGTGCAATTTTTGCTGCAGAAATATCTGAGCCTGTTGGTAGTTCTTGTCCAGAAAGCACTAAGGCGTGGCCAGTACCCACCCTAACTGGAAAAGAATCTCCTACATGATATAATTTTAAAACAAGATTCCCAGAAATCCTGATGTAAAAACCAAACGAACCCCTAAAACTGTAACTTATCAACAATATCATATCGTATCACATTCTGTAAAGAATATATCAGTACCCTTTCGTTCGTCGCCCCCGGGAGGGTGGGGAGCGAGGACAAAGCCGCTCCGTGGAAGCGAGGAAGCCGCGCCCATCCCCCGCCGCTCTGTGCTAATCCTACAGCAGCGCTTGCCGCGCCGCACAGCGGGAGGGGGAAGAGCCGGGACCAAGAAACCCGAGCCGCTCTGCCAACCCCCCGCCAGGCCATCCCTCCAGCTCCTTCACTACCGGAGTTGGAGTGGAGGGAGGCGTCCTCTCGCGGCACCGCGGGGAGAGCACATGGGCAATCCTTAAATCAAACAGGAAAAGTTAAAGGCATAAAACACTCAGAAGGTAAACTTTTCTCCCAGAAACCCACGGGGCGGGACCACGGAGAAAAGTCTCTGTTACAGCGTCTTTCATCTGACTTTCTCTCAGTTTTGGAACCACGTTGTTCCACGCAAAGCAGTATGAGCAGAGATAGTCCGAGGCTTCAGAAATCCAGACGGGCTGGCACGGGGGGCGCGGTACATGCCGGGAGGCGAGGCGGGGCGCTCTGCTGCGTCTGCTTGCTGCTGCGCTGCTGGAAGTAGAGGTTGCGGACCCCTTTTTGGTTTCCCAGATCTGCATCCACAGGCAGTTCGAGGGCCCGAGCTGCTCTGGCTGGAATCAGGCTATCCGGGGATCCATCAAACGGGGACCCATCCTGGCTGATCCGCTCTCGCGTCACCATCCCCAGTTGACCACAGCTGTAACACTTTGAAGCTTTCTGATAAGCAAGTCCCAATCGCTGCTTATGTCCAATTCAGAGAGAACGAGTTTGTTCCTCTGCGGAACTTCGGTTTCCCTTTGTGGAAAACCTGTATCTTAACAGCTGGCGAGTGCAATATGTAACCTCAGTGGCTTATCCATGGGAGTGTAAGCTCTAGCTTTTTTGAGATTTGCCATTCCAGACACGCTTACCGGCTGGGCCCTCTACATGGGGTCACTCAGACCTGTAGCTCTCCAGGAGTACACGGGGAAAAATTCCTTACTTGTCATAGAAGGAGGAGGGGGACTCCAATGTCCTTCAGCTCGTGGCTGCAAGGCACGGCAGGGATCTACCATATGTAGATCCCTATTTTAGACCTATTTTAGGAACAGCAAAGCACGACACGGACTCTCTGGCTGGGTTGCACAAGAGAGCAAGGTTTCTTATCCCAGATCTTCTTTTATAGAGAGGTCCAAGAGGCAAAACTCTCATTGGTCATTAAACCATCACTATTATTGGACAATTAGGAACTACACCCCTTGACTGTTTCTTGCAAGCAAACAACAAGGATCCAAACAACACCTGCAAAGGTTGTTGTCCTTCTCCAAGGACTGTTTGGATTCCTTCTTATCATTTCTTAGGCCAGAGCGAGAACCTTGTGTGACACAGTTTCACGCAGGCTCTGTGCTCCCTGCCTGCTTTCGTGCATTCAGCATCCATACGCAAGTGCAGAGGATGTTAAGGAAGTAGAAGAGTTTCGTGTCCTTTTTTCCTCCCTTTTTCATCAGTCTTACTTAAAAGATCAACAGCAACCAGAGAGTGCAATTATTTAGGGGACAAAATTTCAGCCTAAAATATGCAAAACTTGCTTAGAGAATAACATACCACATTACATGTCTTCCAGTTCCCTGAGCAATTTCACTCTAGAAATCTTAAAGGCAAGTTGAAGTACTAGCTAGAGATGTCACAAAGCTTGCATTTATTTTATATAATTTTTTGCAAGGCCTTTAGTGGTATTTCCTATAATAAGGATATTATAGAACATTGGCGTGACAAAATAGAAGGGACAATTTAAATAATCATTCATGAAAGCAAATTTTATTAATTCAGCAAGCAGTAAGCAAGCAAGAAAACAGCTGGGGCGGGCCGGGGGATGCTTCCTCTCAGTGTCCCGTACATAGTGCACACTTTGGCTGAGCAGGTTCCCTTTTTTATATAGTCCCTGCATCTGTGCCTCCTGGATTGCATCAGCGCCTGCGCCTCCTGTTGCTAGGGGGTCTTCTTCTGCTTCTTGGTGGTCATGATCGGGCATAGGTCTTATGACAATTAGGCAATCCTCCCTAATAAGGAGATGTTCTAATTCTTGTTTGTGCAGCCAGATACCATCCTGCAGCTTCAGCTCTGCAGTTTCAGCTTCTTACTTTTACAGCCGGATATCGTGGTTATTGTGGTTAGTCTTTCCTAGAGTGTTAGTTCTTAAAACAGCTTCAGCAATCATATTTTATTTTAACAATTATATTAATCTGATTAACAAACAATAGCAATCTATTGCAATCTTCATGAAAATGCCAATGAGCTGTGTTCTAAATGAAACTACTGTGGGAAGGGGCTGGAGGTCAAGTCTAGTTGGATAATTGTATCCACAGGGTAATTCCATCCTAATATATATGAATGTATATGTTTTTTAAGGAATTCTGTGGGCCTTGGTCTTGTATGAGGTTTAATGTTTTCAGTGAAGGCACAGAAGGTTGAATATGAAGTGTGAGTATGAATCTTGCAGATGGAACAAGGAAGGACTGCAGATGTTATAGATACTAAGAAAAAATAGAATCTAAAATGTTCTTGATATGACTTAGAGAGATCATATAAAATGGATGGAATACAATAGTGCAAAATGCTTATGCAGAAATACTCTTCTGTTCTTGCAAAACTGTCTAGGTTCACAAGAGAAAATACCTATGGGACTATGTTGGAACAAGCTGAGCATGCAGGGGAAAGCCCTCACATTAGGATGTTTAAACAGTCTTAAAGACTACTGAAAGAGCCTGTGTGGGCTGATTCCTGTATGTAAAGATTCACCTTAAAGACCACAACCTGTTTAGTGAACTGTACTTCAAATAACAGATGAAACAGTCAGCAAGGGAGAGCAGCAAAAATTGTCAGGGGTAAAGAAAACATGAGGAAAGACTGCAAGAAATGTAGCTTTTTTTCTCTGAAGGAAGAACAGAGACAGAAGGTTAATCAACTAAAAAGCTGTTGCAAAGAATAAGGAACTAATATGTTCCTGATGGAAAGATCAGGAAGAATAAACCATTAAGATAAACCATAAAACAAGTAATTTAATAAGCCATAAACCAAACAGCTTGGGAGATTTAGATTAGACATTGTACAAAACTTTTGTATCAGTGATACTGCAGCTTGGAGTGACGTGACTACAACTTGATCGTAGAATAGAAAGGGGGAGTAGAATAGAAAGGTGGACTTTTCCAGATTTCCTCCAGTGAAAGCCTATCTCTGAGTGAGTCAATGACTCTCAGTATCTTTGTGGACTTGATTTGGGAGAAGTCACTTATGATGGGATCCATAGCTGAGAGCTGAATACAGGACCTGAACAGAGGGAGCCTATGCTCAGCTCCAGGTCTCAGAGGAATCTTCCCCAAGATCACACAGACTGTCTGTCTAGGTTCTAGAAGACAAGTGTCTGCTAGGGAGGGCAGGAGCCTCCCTTGGGATGAAAGAATGTAGACACTGTAATAGATAAATTTATGAATAAAAATTCGTAAAGGTCTGAATAAATATATTTGTAGCTATAGTAATAATATAAAATAGAAAATACAGTGTGGCAAAAAAGTCCTTCCCCAGATCTAGTCGCGAATTCCCATTCAGGAGATAACAATGCTAGCCGGCGCCCATCAACCGAAAAGAATAAGCAGGACACGGGCCATCAGGCTGACAAAGGAACGAGCTCTGGAGGAGATACTCATTGCCGGACCCGAACACCCCGCCCTGCAGACCACTGTTGGGGAAGCAATCAGACTGGACAAAGGGAAAAGCCCAGCCGAGATACTCATCGGCTCCAACCCGGATCCAACCACTCCATCCTGATGGCCCGAACCAAAATGAAATCAAGGAACATTCAGAACCTCTTTACATATGAGGAGACTCTGCCTGGACATCTATTAACTCTATTCTCCAATGCCAGGAAATCCATTCATCCAACGATCAAGGACATTTGGTGAATGGTGCCTGCTTGGAATTTGGCCTCAGGACACAAAATCCCTATAAAAACCCTGGCCAGAGAACCCTCGATCGTGGATTTGGGAACACCTATACCTTTGGGTATAGACCCTGTCCACCCAGCGCTGCGCTGCCCATTTTATTGTGGTTTTTCTCGTTGTTTGTTCTTTATTGAAATTGTTTTATAATAAATTTCTCTTTTTTTAACCTAAATTTGCCTTTGCATTTATAACAACCCCCTCCCTCCGAATTACTATAATTTTGAAATCAAGGGGCTCTCAGGCAGAGATCTGGGGATAGGAATAACAACAGATCTTTACTAGTATAACCAGGCAAACAAACAACAATAACTACAGCATTAGCAAGAAAACAGAACCAGGGACCCCGTGACAGCCTTCTCGGCTGAGAGGCTTTGTTTCACAAACCCCCTCAGGCGGGCAGTCCCGGTGCTCCTGCAGGGCTCCGAGGAACAGTCGGCTGGAACAGCAGGGATGAGCTGACATCCTGGGCTGGTGGATGAGGTGTATCCGCGGCGGTGCCTGGCACTGCCACACGTCCCGGTAGGACAGGGGGTGCGAGGCCACCAACGAAGAGGGAAGAAGGAGAAGAAGCAGCAGCTCTGTCTGGGTGATGGCGAAATTCCCTTCTCTCTCCCGCAGCAGCTCCGCGACCCAGCACATGAAATGTCTCTCCCCGAAGCCGAAGAAAGCCAGCCAAAAACTGTCCCCACCCTCCTTTCCTGCCCCCTTCCCCCCACTGGGCCCGGCCACTCTTTGTCCTTTGTCGAGCACCCACTAAGTACCCACAGTTAGGTTGTCCCCGCAACTAATGGGTAAAAATTCCACGGGCAAGCCAGAACAACAGAAAAAAAGGACACCTAACCCCCAAGACTGTCCCACTCTCTCTCTCTGCTGTAAGGCCTTCCTCTCTATCATCTCTGCAGACTATCATGGAGCCAGCCATACTCCAGATTTCAACTAATCCATTGTCGTAGTTTTAAACTAGTAACTAAAGAAATTACTTATTTCTTGTTGTGAGATATGGATTAGAACAAGAGCAAAACAGGCTTAAAACTTAAAAGAAATAAAAACAGTTTATTAACAAACTACAAGAATAAGAACATTAGAGTAAACTTTCAGAAAAACCCTTCATCTTTTACATTTTGATCATTTCTTTGTACACATGATAACATAGAGACAAATTACTTTAGAACTTTGGTGGTTAAAAACAGTCTCAATTTTTGTTATAGTCTTTTCATCAGTCTTTGTAGAGAAACAGAAGTCTCTTTCTGTTAACATGGAGTTTCTCACGAGAAAACTATTTTTGTCATAGTTTTCTATTTCTCTAATGCCAGCTGCCCGGAAATCTGTCATTAGATCTGCTCCTCCCATCTCACATCTCTCCGAGGTGTGCATGGGTGAATAAAGTCTTGGGATTTCATTTTTAAGGATGAGTTATTCAAAGGCAGAAGTCTTCTTCATCTGTTTCTGTGAGCTCTCCTGGAAAACAGTTTCTCTTTGCCCCCAAGGCTTCAAAATCTTCACTCTACTTAATCCCAGCAACTCACAGTATCACAAGTACTTTCTCTTTTGCTCAAAACCTACACTTTGAATACTCTATTCCTCCCAATACTCTTATCATGAATTAAAGGAGTCTTTTTATACTATTATTGTCCATCTCCATAGCTTTAACAAAAAGATATTTCAGCTATTAAGCATCTTCTTATTCTCTCTCTCTTATTTAAAACTTAACTCTTTTCCTCACTGTTGCATTGGTGGTTCTATGATGTCTTCTCTATGTTAATTGTCTCTCTCTTTCTCTGTCTTTCTGAGAAAAGGAGTAATCTGTATGTTTACTCAGGTAGTAAAAGAATTAGAAGCTTACAAAGCTACAAGAGTTCATAGTGTCAGGTTTCAGCCTAGCAGCAAAAACTGAAAACCAAGCTTGGCTGACCAGCGCTGATTCCACCCCCGCTGCCCTCCAGCCCGCGGCCTTGTCAGCCTGGAGGGGGGGGAAGAGGCCAAAACAGAGCCTTGTTACCTTGCCAAAGGCCGGAAACGAAAGAGGGCAAGAGAACTCTGTCTGTACTTCTTAAGGGGGTGTTTACAAGTTGAATTCACTTTTTAATGGTCAGGTCTGCTGTCAATTCTTGGAAATTACTGATAATTGGTCAGGAGGAAGAACTCCCATCAACCACCAGCAGCTTCAACTTCCCCCTCTTTCCTCAGCTGTCTTAAAGGTAAAGCTACCCCATGACATCCATCTAAATACCAGTTTTGCATCTCTTCTTACCATCATAACCCATTTTCCTTTTTGAAAAGTTTCTCCTGTAAACTTGCTCAATACATCTGTCTTCCCAGTCAGGCCATTTTTCAGTTCCAGAAGACACTGGCCAGTGAGACAATCCTGCTGCACTCAGTTCCTGAGTTGTATAGCAGAGTAGTCTGCAACCAGCAGCCTCCTGCTCAGTCCTGTCAGGGTATGGTCACTATCACTAGCATCTAGGTGAAAAAACCCTCGTTTCTACTGAGCACATTCAAAATATGACTGTCAAGAGCTGGATGTGAACACTTTGCCTATAAGACAGTGCTTCATTTAGGACTCATAGGATTCAAGTACTAGCTCCAGAGCACAGAGAAAAAACTCTAAAACCTCCAAAACAAAACAGTAAAGACTGATAAGTCTTTAAAATGACAAAGTTAATTCCTAGACCTATTTTCAACAAATAGTCAAGTATTTTTCTTGACACTGAGAATATAGTATAAGAACATTCATACAGAGTCAAAACCAAGGTCCATCTAGCCCTAGAGTGTGCTTCAAGTAGTGGTAAATAACAGATGCTGATGGAATAATGTTGCAGTCTGTTTAATTTTGTTAAGCATAAGTTGGTATGTTCCTGTTGCTCCCCTATTGTTATGTAATGGTTTTACCCCAACCTTCCTATCGTAAATCTCTCCTCTTTTGCCTGAAAGTTCTCTGTCAGTCTTCACCCTGCCCCTTCTCCCCATCTATCATAGTAAACCCCACCCTTCCTTCCAGTTCCTTCCATGTCTTTTATACCTTATTTAGCATATCATTGGCTGTAAAGTTGTTATCCCGCCCCTGCTGGTGTTCCATTGGTCCCCAGTGTTGTAAACCCCTCCCTTGACTCCTCCCTATGTAATCCCTGATTGGTCCCTGGATTGTACCCGCCCCTGCTTAAAACCCGGTGCACAGAGGTGCTCAGGGCTCTTTCTCTTATTCTACTGTCCCAGCCCAACCTGAGGTCACCGTTCCCTCCTCCTTGTTAATAAACTTGTTCCTGGGAAGTACGAGAGACTGAGCCTCCTTCATCCTTCGACTGCGACCTATGACGCCTGGGACTTACAGAACCTGAGTGCAAGCGGGGCTCTGAAGGTTCGGCATTGGGGCATTCATTCCCCTGCCGTTCCCCACTCCTGACTGCTGCCAGCGCCAGAGTGGAGCAGAGCTAGCCCGGAGCTCCAGTGAGCTGTGAGGAGCAGCGTCAGAATAATAAATAGAGAAATAATGATGTCATACTTCAAGGCTCCAGCAATTTGTAGATCAGGGACTTGTTTTCAACAACACTGAAACCAACTGAGGTCTGGAGCTCAGAACGATCAAGGCTTAAATGTCCAAGTTTGGGAACATTATTAACCAAACCCAAGGTCTCATGGAACATGTGCCATGTCCCATTGTCAATGGTGTGTGCTAGGCAGACTTTACTGTTCACACTGATCTCCTGTAACTTTCAGTGCAAGCTAAGGAAATCATGCAGGGAGACCACACTAGTGCAGTGGTACAGCATCTGTACTGTTTGCAGGTGTCACATTCTTCTTAAAGTGAGGGATGCTGAAAATAGTCTAATGAATGTTTGCCCATGGTTTTGACCGTACTTCAGGAACCATACTAAAAAATTTCCCAATTATGGGGAAGTTTTAAGCACATATTTTGCAATAAATTCTCTTTAAAAATAGAATATTATGTCTCAGAACTTACTTTGTCATAAAACCACAAGTAAGCCCCAAAACAGTTTTGCTGAAAAATAATATTGGCTTAAGTCTTATCATACTTTGCTTGCAGGCATATTGGCACAAAACATTGCAGGTATGATTTTTTTGGCCCAGTAAAAAGCACTGAGGCAAATAGACTGAACTTTGAATTCTGTTCCCTTTGAAAAAAGCCTCTAGAGAATGTGCAGAAGGGACTGTAAAGCCATGCTCTCAATTTCAGCATGGATTGCAGTGGGAATCAGGAAACATAGAGGTGAGGATTTTAGACAGCATACAGGATCAGTCTCAGATAAGGAATATGCCTGCTCAGGATACATGCAGAGTTGTTTAGAAACCTTACATAAAGGCCACCATAAATTTATAAGGACATTGGTATTGAATAGTTGAATTAAGATCTCCAAAGAGCACATAATCTATTGAGGCAGGGACCACTTTCAGTAACCAAATAATTCTGTCACCAGACAGCCTAAAACTATTCAAAGACACCATTCCTAGCCAAGACCAACAGATTTGAAATATTGTTTTAATCTCTAAGCAAATGAATTTTCAGGATGTGACATGCCAAAAAGTCTTTAGAAAACTCTCCAAGCAGATGAACTAATTTTTTTTAGCCATCATCTCTCTTAAACACTTTGACCAGTTTCATTCAACTCTTCCAAAAATCTGTCCCAGAGTAAGATTATGCCTGTGAAGTTGTATGTGGATAGGGCTAATTTTGGCAAAAGAAGGAATAAGAATAAAGTCGAGTTTATAATGAAAACTTAAAGACATTTGTAGCTTGCAGATTCAGTGGTATCAATATAATACGTGATCTTTCCATTGCAGCAAAAATATGAAGTGCTTTTATTGTCACAATAAAAGGGAAAAGACCATTTACTTTGTATGAAGTCCTACCTGGGAGACAAAAAGACCTGTCAGGTCATGCAAGTGTTTTTGCTTCTGCCCATTAAAATGTTTATAGGATCCAGATTAACTTCCTAGAATCTCGGCTTGAGGATCTGTGCAGTGTACTACCTCGTGCTGGCAGTACAGAATGATGGCAATTTCTGACTGCAGATGTGCCTCTTCCACAGACCTTACTAAAACTGCAGCATGGCATTGACACGCCAAACTAAAGCATTAAATTAGCCAGCCAAGGTATTGCAACACCATGGCACTGCCATTATAGACCATAGCATGCTGCCAAACCCACTCTAAAAGCGAAGGTCCGTCAATGGCCAGCTGCTGTTGGCAGGCCACCCTAAACAGTCTTCCTGGGATAATGGACCCAAGCTATCTAGTTTACTGGGAGTTCAGGTTTGTCAGAACTCTAAATCATATGATGGTCCAGTAGTGCAGGTTGTAAAATGAAAATATTCTGTGTGGTTATAAAGTCTGCCTCTAGATAGTTCCTAGGCAACAGCTCCTACAATTCAAATTACCCAGTTTGGGAAAACATTGCACACACAGTTTTTACTGAAATCTGGAAATTTTCTGGTTTATGTGATGGTTAAGGAAAAACTCCCCTTGGGGACCTTTCATTGGCCTTTTCAGATTCCTGTGGCAGGTAGAGGTCCTTTCTAGGTCCTTGTAAAGCTCACTTAGTAAAAGTGTATTTTTCCCATACCCATAAGGAATGGGAAAGGATTATATAGTCTGTAGGCCAAACAGCACATTTCTACGTAATTTGCAATTGAGTTGTCATGGTCAGATACTACTAACAGAAATACACATAATTCTCAAAGATACTTTAGATCCTCTAACGCCACCCCACCCCTGACCCACACCCATACCACTTATTTCCAGTCACCAACTGTCCTCCCAACACAACTGTCTCACCTCACACTCAGACTGTTCAGCCTGAAAGCTCTTCCTGTTGACCTCTGCAGTACTGTTTGGAAATGCAGAGGAAAAAGTACCAACATTGATGATTCAGCAGGCCAAATAAAAGTAATTCTAAAAGCTGCCAAGCTAATTAATGTCTAGGAGCTAGCAACTTCAGCCTGGTACTCAGAGGAGCATGGAAAAGTGAAAATCTGTTCCTAATCCTTTATGACAGGGATTGCTGGTCAGAAATACGACAACTGGAGAGCAGTAAAGAAGGAAAAGGTTGAGCAGAGGGGAGTTATAAAGCCATGACACGTAAACAATCCCAAGATGTGCTCTAACTTAAACCGTTAGATGTGCTCCCTGGTAGTGTAATCTCAGCCTGCTTAAAACAACTTCTGACAAAAACATGGGTACAATATGGAACTAAGTATGTCAGTAGACAAAGTACAGCCTCAAAAGACATTGCAAAAGGTTAAAAGAGTAAACAATATCTAGCAAGTTGACAGCCTTTTACATGGAGCTTCTTGCATTCGGACTGTTTAGCAGCAACTCCAACTTCAGCCTGAACACAAACCACTGGGGAGCATATGGGAACATATGGGAACAAACTCCAGACTTTATCGGTGAGAGCAATTTTCTCACTCCTTTCTTTTGCTGCAGCAGCACAAAAGGACAAGAACTGGGCTAACAACTCATATAATGTTTTTACCTGGCATAAATGAGAGCAGAGTATGCTCTATCACAAGCCTTTATAAATAAAGCTGGTCACAGCTCTGCCAGTTGGACATAGCAGTACACTCTGCTCCAGGAGCTGCTTGGGCTGGAAAATGGAACAGGACCACAGGGGAACAAGAATGAGGTGTGCCTTGTGATCAAGGTAATTTATTAGCTTGGTTTTATAATTCTTGGGAAGCCAGTGGCAGCTAGTCCTAAGCCAAACTCCTGCATTGCCATAGAAAAAAATGTTAACGCATACAAATTCCAGTAAAATTAAATTATTATAAATCTTCTAAAGATATTTCCGAATTCCATCTAAAAACTCTCTGAAAAGTCTCAGTTTGATACAGTTTATTACATACCACCTCACAACCTTTCCTCCCAGGAAAAAAGCTTCTGAACTTCCCTCTGTTGTAACTGGAGTGAAAAATTGGAGTCTATCACTGGCCACACTTCAACACATCCCATTACATTTTGGCATCATGCATAAAGATTATTTCTACCATTCAGATGAATATGACCTATCTATTTTTCTCTTATTCTTGTGATCAGTTGTTTCTTAGGACCTTATCCCAGTATGGACAAAGTGCTTAGACTCTTTTAGCTCAGTCAGACCATAAACAAGATGAATAATGCCTTCCCTCTCTTCACTTTCTGAGCTGCCCTTAAACGTCCTCTCCAGAGTGAGGTGATCCTGGGAGGAGACAGCAAAGAAGAGTGAGTGTGGGTGACTGGGGATGGTGGTATAGGATTTGGAAGGGATGTGCTGGCAGATTGATATATTATGGCCACAGCATAAAGGTTTGACCTCTGTTGTGCTGCTGGGGTGACCTGCACTAGCAGAGTATGGTGCCACACAGTAGCCACAACCAGAGAAAGTAGGGGAATCTTTCCCTCTCCTATTTCCCTGTAGGTCAGACCTATGTTTCCGGAGAGCACCTTTCTTTAATCCTCAGTGAGCAGCTGGACACAGGGCCCCATCAATCTCTACATGAGAGTATCATGAAAAGGCTTGAATGGCAATATCCATTACTACCAGAAAGAAAACCATAACCCCGGGCACAGGACTGTTAGAGCTTGCTCCTCACTTTTATCTGGCCACTGCAAAAGAAACTGTTAAAGTGCTGGCAAGCCATGAACTCTTAATAGGCACTGAAATCCACCCCTGTGCAATGAAACTATAGGAATTATGTGCTTAGAACTAAGTGTGTGTTTGTAAGTGCTCCACTGAAAGGCATAAACCTTGAACTGAGACAGTTTTCAGAGAATGTGAGATATGGGGAAGATGAAATACTACTGAAGCCATTATTTCTGCAAGCACATGAAGGGTCTGCTGTCCAATGAGAACATAGTCAGCTGCATTTGGAACCACCAGACCAGAGATAAAGTTAAACCTGGACACTACACTGGGGTAGCATCTGCCATTTAAACACAGCAAAGAAAGACAATACAGTCCCATACTTGTAAAGATGCAAGTCACTCCAGGCAGTTAATAGGTTCACTGAACAACCATCAACCTGAATAATGAGAGAGAAGATACCAGCTTCTCAGAGTGTTGTGTACTCTCTCCTTTTGATAGATGAATCCTAGAAGTCATGCATAATTTTCAGAAGGTGAGATAATAAGCTGTCAGTTGTAGAAAGCTTAGAGTTAACCACACAGAAAGTCAACAGTCTGAAAACAAAACATGTCAAACTGAAAAACAGATTCTTTCTTTAAAAATAAAATAAGGGAGTCATTTCAACATGAAAACTTTGGCTTAGAAGTAATATTCTAGCCATTCACAAAATAGGAGTAAAGGAGTAAATTTTTGTTATTCTTGAGTGATTTGATATGAAGCATGCTGAAAATAATTCCTGATACGGATTTGACTGTCATTCCTTGCTTTATAGGCTGCCTCACTTAACCCTCAGGCTTCTCTTCTTCCCTATAGGTATCAACCTAGAGGGGAAAGGGACAAGAAAGGGAGATTGCAGGACAGGGAGGCAAACTTAGAGTAACAATATATAGTACTTCTGTATGCTTTATCCCATATTTCATACACATGGCTTGGCTCTCAATAAGTATACTTAGATATGTGCTTATACAAGTGACAGAAAGACTTAGATGGTTGTGGAATCCTGTGAGAAAAGGACTTAATCTTGAACAGAAAGCATGTGGGAAAACTCCTGTAACCCATGGCCATTACCAGGGCACCACATGGGCTGTGGTGACAGGATGGGATGTGGGTCTGGCTCTGTGGGGCCCTGGCCAGGCAGGGCTGTAGGCATCTGAAGCCTGGCCCTGCCTGGGGCATCACTGAGGTAGGTGGGCTCAGGGAGCTGATGTGGGCAGAAGGTCCTTGAGCAAGTTGAGCAGGGATCTGGCCAGGACATTAGAACTCTTTTGTAGCTCAGTAGCACTGGCAGCCATGGCATAAGTGCCAAAGATATCCCAGGCCTATGTAAGGACACGAGTTAGAAGCAGGTTGTGCAGATACAGCTACCTCCAGCTGTTTTGGGTAAAATTCAATAATGCCAGCAAAGGGAAGACATAAAACTCCATTATCCTGATATACATGGCAAAGCAGCTCCAAGCATCTCAATTCCTATCAATGGTGAAAAACAGGTTTTTCATGGCCAAGAGTGCCAGAAGAAGAAATGACCAACCTGACTCAAGTGCTGTCATCCTCCCCTGCTCCACTCTGGGGCTGCCCGTGATGGCACTTCACAAAGGTGTAGCAGAGGAGGAGGAGGTTGGAAAACCAAGGCTGTTGCTGCCTTCTCACATATCATTTGCATTGAATGATACCCAGGTTTACTCAGGTAGAATACTCTGAGGCCTTAATTTATTTTTATTTATTTATTTATTTATTCTAGCAGAGAGACAAAAAAACTTGTCAGCAAGTGACAGTTTGGGTTGCTGGGCTTTAGTGTTTTTTAATTTTCTCCTTTTGGTAATTTGTGCCAACTGTTACTTCTTGCATATGGAATATACAACTTCCAGCCTTTTCTCATGGGTGTGAAGTCAGAGTTTGGCATGTGCTGAAAACAATAAGCACAAATTAACTTGCTTTCTCCCACCTTTAATGTCAATACCCACCAGTAATTTTTTGAAGAATTTAACATGCAGTCATCTTGCCATCACCTTAAATTCTCCACATTAAAAGGGGATTATATAACAAATTAGCCTGATTTACTTTATCTTCTATGGACTTGCCCACTGGTCCACTCTTTTTTATTAAATTAGCAAAGAAGCTTTTGGCTTTCAGACATGTTAGGAAATACTTCCCAAACTGAGACTACCAGTGCTAGGTATTCTGAAATGCTTAAACTGCTCTGGAACCACCTCCTTGGAATTTATAGAGCCTGAACTCCAGGTGACCCACCACACAGTGAAAACATGTGGGTACACACTTGTAATCTGATCTTCTGACATTCACCCTCCAGTTTAGAAGAAACAATTCCTCAATTCACAAAGTCATAAAATCTTCAGTCTCTTTCCTGTGCTCAAATATAACCCAGGGTTCAGATTTGAGATATGTGACAGTGCAATCTCTGCTAATTCTGTCTCTGGTGATGGCATAGCAGGAAGCAGCAGTTGCAAAGCAGAGCTAGATATCTTTCCACCAGTTGTGCAAGAATGTCTGCATTGCCTGCAGTGACAGGGATGTCTGCTGGCCAGAAGGGTAAGCTGCAAAGACACAGCATGTCTTATTCCTTCTCAGCTGACTGTATGTTGGAGAACTAATGCTTCTTTCATACAGAATTGCACAGTATGAAGTCTGATGATTGCCAGTCATCTGAAGGCCTAATGCAATGCCCATCAGAGCCAAAGACTGTTTTTCTTCTGCCTTTATAGGCTTTGGATTATCATCTTACTCAAAACACTAAACCTATGAGTATTTCAAGCTGTAGGGTCAAAACCCCTTACTTGCTGTATTCTTTGCTATTAGTTGTAACAGTCCATGTCAACACCACATTGATGGCAAACAGATCTGTGAATCAATACAGAAATTATCATGTACTCCTGGTTTTTCCCTTGACTTTCTCCAGCCTCTCCCTTGGGGATATAAACCCAGCTGCTCCAGAAAAAAAAAATTAGTTTGATTTTTCCGAGACTAGACAGTAAATCTGAACTCCTGTACCCACCTTCTCATTAGCTTGAGCTACATGGCTTTGAAGCTGTCCCTGAAATGCTTGTTGGCCTGAAATGTGGGGCAATTGAGCTCACCTATGTATCTGCATTGCTTCTACAGCAGAAGCAGGAAAAGGATATCTGTTCTCACACACAAGTGCTTGCATCACTTGCCTGAAGAAGCACTAAAGGACCAGTGGCTGATGACAACTCCGAGTGCTACCTGCCATCAGGGAGCTCACACAGCACTCATGAGTACCTCATCAGGGACTTCAGAGGCTGGTTAGGTCACCACAGCTTTTGGTCACCACTAGTAGCACTTGTGCTCCTCTAATGACCCACTCCCCATTCAGTAGACAAAGCAGAATCTGAAGAGAGAAGAAAACATAATCCCTTTTTTTCAGAGTTACTGACACTTACATGTACTGATTGTGACAAAAAGTGTTCTGGTTAAATCTGGTTTATGGTATAGCGAACTCTTCTGGACTGGCAAGGTTTGGAGATGACCAAGGTTTGGAATAGGTCTAAAAAACCTCATTCCTCTTAGTTTTTATTTCTGTCATTTTCTGTGATATATCTTGTTTTTCCCATGTAGTCACCTCATGACCTGTTAACCCATATGGCTTTGAGGAAGTTCAGTTAAAAAAATTCAATATAGAGCCTATTTATTCCAGAAGTGTCATGATCTGCCTACCAGGGTGTCATGGAGTTACTTTACCTTTAAGAAAATTGAAGTTTCTGAGAACTGCCTAGAGTCTTTTCTCCTGACCAATTACCAGTCATTGCCAAGAACTGACAAAAGTTTAGGACATTGAAAAGTGGGATCAACTTGTGAACCCTACCTTAAAGTGTAAAACCAGAGCTCTCTGAGTTCTCTTTGTTTCCTGGCTGTGAAAGGTAGCAGAGCTCCGGCCTCT
>NC_031770.1:28925278-28929973 GCF_001522545.3 Parus major
GCCTGTTTTGCCCTTATTCTAATCCATATCTCACAGCAAGAAATAAGTAATTTTCTTAGTTATTGGTTTTAAACCACGACACACGGTTATAAAAGGATGGTGTTCAGCCAGTTGCACAAATTATCAGTAACTTTAAAATAACACTGAAATTTTATGAGTGGTGATTTATTATTATTGTTATTGTTATTGTTATTATTATTGCTTTATGAAAATCTGGTTCTGACAGATGCTTTTTTTTTAGTTCCAACAGCCTCTGACTTAAGAAAAGCTAAACATTGTTATAGAAGGAGCATATTGTACCATTCCTCCATAATCATCAAAGTAATTAGGTCACCCAAATCTGAGACTGAAATCTGAGACTGAAACTATACTTAAGGAGTGATGGCTTACAAGCAGATAGGCTAGATAAACAAAATTAAAAAATCCCAACCCTCAAGTGACAAAACACATGGGTAACAGTAGCAGTTCCTGCTGCCTCTAGAGATCTTGAAACTGAAAAATGAAAGAATTTGCAGTAATTTTCCTCCTAATCATGCTATTGCATTCAGAGTGAAAATAGTGTGTTTCAAACCACCCCTCCCCATCAAAACTAAAAGCTTCTATGCATTCTGAGTGGATATATAAAAAAATAGTCTTAGAGAAATGGACAGGAATGAGGAATCTATGTAGAAAGGGTTTCTACACATATGAAAGTAATGACTCAGTATTTTGATAATGTAGGGGTTTTTTTCCTCATTTTTTAACACGTTTTCAGGATTTTAAACTGCTGACTTAAACATCTTCAGTTCTGCAGCCTGCTTTAATATGATCTGTCTGTAACATATCCCCCTGGTGATGTGAACTGCATGCTTCCTCTTTCCAATACACACAACTTCAGCTCAAAGTGCAGCAGCTTGTACTTTTCCACATAGTGTTTTTGCTTTGGTTCCCTGTGTCAGGCAGTATTGTAACAGTTAAATGTAATATTGCTAATAGTAGACTAAAACCATCTCCTGCTCTATAGAATGTGCTAGTTCTGTAGAAGGGAAATTCTGTTGGAATATTGATCACCCAATAGGAGGCCAAACAATCAGACATTGTCAGTTTCTGCGGAATATTTGCAACCTTTGTTTTTAGTCCAGCAGCACGGACAGAGTGAAATTGCATTGGCAAGCCCACAAACTTGTGAAAAAATTTCAATACCCCTCCCAGTGCAGTTCCATGGGATTCAAAACACCACAAACAACTTCTGACCTCTCTGAGCAATGATAACACCCAAACATGTTATTCTGCAATTTGGAAAAGTATAGAAAGAAAAGTGAACTAAAGAAAACTGGTATTATTAAAAACAAAACAAACAACAACAACAACAAAAAACAACAACGAAATAAACCAACAAAACAAAGCAAAGCATGCATTCATTATCCACTTAAATATCTTTTTTGTAATGTTTTTTAAAAAGAGAGGAGAGGAACTGGAGATTAAAAGAAAAAAAAAGGCTTCCTAAAGGGTTGAGGTACATATTGTTCAGTGAGTGATGAAACTCAGGTTTCGTGGAAGTTCCTCACATTGTCCCTATTGGCAACAAGCAGAACTTGTGTTGCAGGGTTTCTGGGCTTGGGTCTATGGGATTACTACAGAACACAAGAGCAATGTCTGTAGCAAGAGTAGAGAAATGGCCCTAGAGTACATAGGAATGAACCTAAAGAGAACTACAAGCAGATTTTAAGAGCAAGACATGAAGAAGACAGGGACACTGAAAAAATTGAAGTAGAAAAACCCTTCAGAATTATAAAAATCTAAAATATTAATTCAGAATTTTGTCCTCCAGAGCCAAATATTGCCACAGGCTTGCTTCATTGACAGTGACATTTCCATGGGGCTTAGAATCTGATCAGGCACATAAAATTTACAGAAGCTTATAAAATTTATTTACTGTAACAGCTCACCAACAATGATATACCATCATTTAGTACATAGAATTTTAGATGAGTATTTTATATTTCCACAGAAGTCAATAAAGTTGTGCCAGCAGAAAACCTGGCTTTACATTCACATAAAATATTTTATCTGGAGGAACAATAGAAACTCTAATCAAATCGAATCGCTTTACATTGTTACAAACTGCAATTAATCTGCTCAGACTGAAAAGCCATATGAATTTTTGACTGAAAGGCATGTCAGTAAGTTTCTCAGTTGTTTACATGCAATGCAACAACAGGAATTCATGTGGAGATCAGAGAAAGCGAGCTATTTCACATTAACTGTTTAGAATCCTGTCTATGGCTGTTTGCAGTCTGCAGTGGATTGGCAGGGTTGATCATGTGCATAAGTGTAGGGTAGGAGGATTTCTCATATTGAGCTGTTCTTTGAGGAACACTTGGTGAAAACTTCCTGTGTCTTTGGGTATTCAAGCCTCGGGAGGAAGTGAACATGAACATCACCATTTTCTAGCAAGAGTAAATAATAAATCTCCAAAAAGGAAATACTTGATTTATATTCAGCAGTACAGGAAAAAAGTAATGTAATTTGTATCTTATATGTGAAGCATGGAACTTCCCTCCCCCAGTCCTTTTCCCATGGAGTGCTGAGACAGATGATGGAGACCTGCGGAATGTCCGGGCAAAAATGAGAAGCTGGGAACAACAGGGACTGAGTCTTGATCACAGGACATGCTGTGCAGAAAGATGATGATTTGGATTAGGCAAGTACAGAAGAGTATCTGCCACCTCACTTGTACAGTGACTAGTTGGTGTTAGCTGGGATGTAGAGTCAAGGTGAGTGTCTCTGCTTAGGCCAAGGTTGTAGGCAGATTTATCCTATTTAGTAAAGTTCCATCTGTTGTGCAAGTCTTTTAGCACCTTAACTCAGCTAGTTAGAAAGCAAGGGGAAATGGAAGTCTCTCTCCAAAAAGAATTAGATCAAAAACATAAAACTGGAAAGTTTAGAGAACAAGAAGCAATTAAAAAGGGCCAAGTATTTATTTATCTGTTTGTTTTAAATATCATGCAACGAATTCAACATTCAGACAACCTTATGAACTGGGGCAAAATTAGGAGCTTAAATGTCTGAGACATATTTTGCATCAAAAATGAATGATGGTCTTGTTTGCTAATTCAGAACACCTCAAATAGCATCAGGGAACTAAACTCCCCAGAGGGCAGGTAATCAGTATTTGCTGTAACTTTACAACATTTTGAACAGAGTACCTGAAATATTGAGAACCTCATAATCATCAGGCATTTTCAAAATCTTTATTTAAAACTTTTTCTGTCATAGAAGAATAATTTTCCTTCAGAGATGAACCTCCACATCCTCCAGGAAATTGCATTTGATGATGGGAAAGGAGGAAAATTCATTAGACTAATCAAGAAGGCAATTGGAAAACCTGACTTCATTCTAAAAAAAATGAATGTGTTCCTGGAAAACCAGCCTCAAGTTAGGGCTTCAAATTAATTGTGAAAAAGGAAGAAATTACATTATTGGTGTTAAAAAGA
The DNA here is from genome assembly GCF_001522545.3 of Parus major. Taxonomy (NCBI): domain Eukaryota; kingdom Metazoa; phylum Chordata; class Aves; order Passeriformes; family Paridae; genus Parus; species Parus major. Next base: position 28,928,755 of record NC_031770.1, read on the forward strand.
CAAGTCTTGAGACATCATAATTACTTCCACTGACAAAGAGATTATGCTGAGCAGTGGTGAGAGCAGTCACCCTTGGTGGGTCCCACTCCCCTGGAAAGTTTTGTGACTGTTCTCAGCACAGAAGGATGTTGTGGTGTCTCTGCCCACCACAGCACCTCAGCTGCCTTTTACACAGGTGTCATCCTACCTAAATTGCTGGTGGCCTGTTCCCAGTAGCTTTGCTGTGAGACTGGACCATCCATCATCATGCTCAGGGATTTGCTCAAGACACAAGAACTGCCTGTCTTCATCTGGGAACCCTCATGGCACAGAATCTGAAGGGTGACATTTATTTACTTTCATTGGTTGTTTTTGGAGAACTGAATTGGCTACTGGATTTTTTCATGGTTCTGCTTTTATTGACACACAGCAGCTCTTGCTCACTGTCCTCAGCAAACAGACTCCAAAGTACACAATCAACATCCACAGGAGATGGATACCCTCATAAAGAAAAAATACAGAAATCTCAGAGGGAACCACAGAAAGAAACAAACCACAGAGCAAAAATTCTGTTCATCTCTAAACTAGGTGTCTCTCAATTAAGTAATTAGATCTGTAAGAGACAGAAAAGGCCTCTACAAAGACAGTGTAATAACTTTTCACTGTGACTGAGATGATAAAGAAGACAGCTTCCTTAAAGCCAGTGGAAAATTATTAATGTGCTACTCCTGTTTCTCTAGCTTATTATTGCTGTTCAGTTGATCTGAGCTATAGCAATTGGATCAGTAAGTATAAATACTGCATTTCTAGCTTTCATGCCCACTTTGAAGACTGTGTCCAGTAAGCGAGGACCAGTGAATTTATAAGGATTATTATATTTACAGGCTAGCATGTAAAGACAAATTTATGAGACTCTGAACCTCTGGTAAGCATCTGCATCCGTTCTATTTACTTAGGTAACACCAGAGAGGCCACACTACTAAAACACATCATAAATGAGTTACTAAATTAGGTCATTCAGCCCCAGTATTAAGACTGGTAGCAATTATATATTGGTTTATTTTGTTAATTGTACTAGTTTGAAATCAAACCAGTGAGAGATCGCAAGTCAGAATTATAATTTAATAGGAAAATGATAAAAAGAATAAATGCAATAATATCAAAAACACTGACAGAGTCAGAATACAGCCTGGAACCCTGTTAGGGTGATGGTAGTCGTCCAGATGAGGTGGTCTTGTTG
>NC_031770.1:28930073-28941732 GCF_001522545.3 Parus major
AGGAGAAAAAGGTGTGCATGCCACAAAGCACCTGTTGCAAGCTTTTTCTGTGCTAGGAATCCCTAAAGAAATTAAAACAGATAATGGACCAGCATATATTTCCAAAGTGTTTAAGGAATTTTTGCAGGAATGGGGAGTGAGACACAAGACAGGAATCCCACACTCTCCAACAGGTCAAGCAATAGTGGAGAGAGCACACCAGTCACTCAAAAGAGTTTTGAAAAATCAATGGAAAGACAAAGTAAAGTTAACACCACAGGAAAGATTATGCAAAGCCCTGTTCACTCTCAATTTTTTAAACTGTTCTATGGAAGATCAAAACCCCCCAGTGGTTAAGGATTTCTCCCCTCATAGCAAGCACAAGCTCAAGGAACATCCACCAGTGCTGATAAGAGACCCTGAGAGTGGAAAAATTGAAGGTCCTTACAAATTAGTGACACGGGGAAGAGGATACGCTTGTGTATCAACACCCCTGGGTTTGCGGTGGGTCCCACAGAAGTGGGTAAAACCGTACATTGAAAAACATCCTGCAAGACCCCCTGATATTTCAGTGGCAGAAGTACAAAGAACAAACAGGTATTTGGGTGGAGAAGGAAATCCAGATTCTCCATTCTACCCTGACTTTCCACTGTTGAATCTGTTTATTGATGAATTCAGCTAATGTTTTTTTTCCTTGTTAACCTGTATTTTAGGAAGAAACCATCCCCAGCATGACAGTTTTGTGGACATTTTTTCAGGATGGGGATTTTTGGGATGGCTGTCTTTTGCTTTCCGGACTGTTTTAGGATTTTTTGCAATTGTTGTTGTTGTTCTGATTATGTTTTCTGTTTTGCAATGTTGGTGTGTTACCACCACCACCAAGTTAATTTCTCCTGCACCTCAAATAAATGCTGTGGAATTCCCAAATCCCAATACACCCCAAACCCCTTCCCCTTGGTTTGAAGAAGTAAAACCAAGTTCCCTTCCTTCTTTTAGAAAAAATTAGGGGGAGATGTTGTAGTTGATAGCCTGAAATGTATATTTTCTTATTTTTTAGTTGTGATTTCCACCCCCCAGCTTTTCTTTCCCCTAACTGTTTACCTGGCGTCAAGTTACCATGGTTACTGAAGTTTCTCTCCTCGGCCCCACGGCGAGAGGCCGGATAGAGTAAAGAGAGGACCCCGCTGGCATTTCCAGCTGCTTGAAGTTTCTTTAGTCCAGGAAAGCACGGGGTTGGGAGAAGAGAACCCTCCTTTCCAACACGGAAGTTTGTAACTCTGTTTTTCCTGTCCCAGAATGCCTCAGAGCTATGGAAGCTGAGAGGGCATGCTTCCCTTCCCTTCCCTTCCCTTCCCTTCCCTTTCTTTCCCCCCTGTGTTGCCAGGAAACCAAGCCCCCCCCCCTCCCCCTGTGCCCCTCTGTGAAGAATACTTCTACAGCTTTGTGGGCATTTGAAGAAGTTGGTGTCTGTTATCTCTTATCTTGGTGTGTGTAACCTTGATTTGTAGAAAGTTTGTAAGATGTACTAACTGAGAAAATAATTGGTTCTCTCTCTGATGTTCCCTCCCTCCGAGAAACCCTGTTAAAAGAGACCCCCCAGACCCCAAATCCTTGGTCTCTCGTCCCTTGGATTCCCCTTCACAGAAATAAACTGTGGAATGCAAACCAGAGAGAGAGTCCCCCCCTGATTTCTTTACTCGCTCTATAGACTTGAATTCTTGAAGAAAATCAGTGAACCCCACAAACATATGCTGGCTCGAAACTTGAGTGAAGAGAAACCTCATCACTGAGCTAGCCGGGCCACACTCGAGAAGATCGAGTCAGAGTACTATGCTTTTACTGGTTCTCCCATGCACATACCTGCTGGCTGCTGAACAGCCAAGCTGTCTGTGCTGTGCTACCAGCTCAAGAAAGTACAAGAAATACAGAGGTATTTATTCATAACTCAGTTCTTTCCTATGACCAGTGAAGGAAAGGACACTGGGCTTGATGTTCTAGTAGCTTTAGGCTGAATTACACTGTACTGTATACTGAGAAGATACAATCTTGACATATCCAGAAACAACTACAACTTAACCACAAGATTCTTACCTGAAGAAGTTATATCAAACCTCTGCACATTTGTGGAATATTATTAGCAACTTGTTCCATGTAATTATTTTTTAAAATCTCAAACATGCAAACATTTTTCAGCAAAGAAGGAATAAATTAATTTCCTTTAGCTATTTTCAGCAAAAAATAAAATGGCAGAAGTTTTTTACCAGACCTGCAGGTTGTTCTGAAATGTTGGATATCATGCCATGCTACTTCTCATTCACCCCTTGCCCTGTCCTTTACATGGTCAGCTAGACAGAAATTTCTGCTCTAGATCTGACCTTGAAAAACTCCCAGAAATACAGATGTGAAAGAGCTCCATCTTCTGTTTACAAGCATTTATGGAGGAAACCTTGACTGAAACAGAACTAGTCAAGCTGCCCAACACACCCACTGGACGTGGCCAGGAGAAAGAGGCCTACAGCACCTTAAACTCCGTATTATTATTAGTTAAACTTTCTTTTCAGAGCCAAAAGAGAGAGGTACTCAAAGATATACTGAAGTTAAGCAAACAAGCTTAGGCCTAGAATCTGTACTCTGTGTGCATAGAACCAGATTTATTTTTTGTTCACTATGTTTTAGAATCATAGAATCATTCTGGTTGGAAGGGACCTTGGACACCTGTGTGATTCAATCTGCTCAAGGTTGGGTGAAAACAGAACCAGATTATGTCCAGACATATTGTGAAAACTCTATGAACAGAGATCCTGTGAACTTCTTTGATGACTTTTTCAATGTGTAACTACCATCACAGAATCTTAATATCTTATTTTAAAAGACCAAACTAGAGAATTGAAAGCTTCATCTCCAGATTCTGTTGTTAGACACCAGAAGGAATTTCTAAATAATAATATAACTCTCACTGAATTTTTCATCATTTCAGAATAAATAATTACTAGAAGAAAGCTTACAGAGACTGAAAGCCATTCCAACAACAGTGAAATGTCAATGTCAATAAAGCTGAGTACTGAGTAGATGTGCTACAAGTTCATGACTCCTAATAAAAATGTCACTTCATCAAAAAATGTCTTTGCTCTTTTCTGAGATCTGATAGCTGGATTTAAGTGAGTTACATGGGAGGCTTAATAGAAACACACAAGTAATCTCAGAATTTTCACTGACAGTTCAGGAGGACATATTTGCGAAGACTTCTGGTATATATCAGTATTCTTTTTCTTGAAGACAAACTGAAAGAGAAGACTCATACCTGCCTCTAGAATTTAACACTGGACATAGTAAATCCTGCTGAAAAAAGTAATAGAAAAAATAGAGCAAAAAATAAAATTACAAACCAGCCTAAAACAACTGGAGAGAAACCTGTGGAAAGAAAGGTCTGTGTGAGATTGAGGCCTGAAGGGACAGGTGCAAGAAGCGTCTTCTTATTAGAACATACTCCTACAGCTTTAAACTTAATTCCTATATAATACTGGGAAAAGCCCAAAACATATTACCTAAGAAGAAACCTCAAGTACTGTGGCAAGGGCATTATTGCAGCTTATCTAGCTGCTGATTTGAATCCATGGCTTTTTTCCTGATTTTGATCATCTCTACAGAAGAACTTGTCATATAGAAAAATAAAAAAAACTCTTCAAGAGCCTGTAGTTTCAGCCATAAACTATGCTGACTTGAAGCACAAAATAGATCAAAACCAAGAGAGTAAGTTTGTTACACTGTGTAGCTTCACAGTTATCAAAGGATAAAGTCTAACAACTTTTAATATCCAAACAACTACTTATATATGTTTTCAAAATTAATGATCCCAAACTGTTGCAAGCATCTGATTAAAAACTGATTTGGTAAATATTTATAAAAGTACCTAATATGTTACAATAACTGTACAAACCAAATTCAAAAGTATCTGTATCTTCAGCAGAGCAAAACTCTTTAAAAAGGCAAAGAGGTACTTGTTTTGAATTTTCATCCAGTTGTGCTATTAATATCTTTGTCTTAGCAACAATGAAAAATAAACAACCCTTCTAACAAGCACAATCTTACCAGCTTTCTGTCACTCAGAATTCTTATTTCTGTTGAAATAGACTAAAGAAATTAGATTCATCCCTAAAGAAAATGGTCTTGATGCCATTAGAGGTCACCCTAGGAATAAAAATCACGCTGCATGCACAAGAGCTTATACAAAAACATCACTGCTGCTTGACATTTCAAGTGCAAATGTACAGAAGAACATAACATGCAGCCATAAAGTGAATATCAAAACTGTGAATTCCTAAGAGAAATACTTCCCTTATTTTGCGGCTATTGCAAACACTACATCACTTTTTTAGAATATTTTAGCCCTTGGATGCCTGGTAATATTGGGGATTCTCTTACAAAAAAAACCCCAGATCCAACCAACCAACAAAACCAACCAACCCAAAAAAAACCCAAAACCGCGCCCCCCCCCCCAAAAAAAAACCCAAAAAACCCATCAAAAAACTCCTTGAAATTATGGGCTTCAGATTATTTCTCTTTAGTGCTTTATTTAGCCCGTATGTAAGATAACATTTTTCATCACCAAGAATGACGGTCTTGAAACAGGCCATATTTTTCATGGACATGTTGGGTTTGTGTGGGAAAACACAAACTGCCAGTTTCCTCAGCTTCTGTCATGTTGTGATTGAAAACACTTGTATCTCTTCATTTCATGGCATTAGTACAGATCAAGACTCTTCAGCTTCACATGGAAAAAGGTTAAATGTCATCTCAGTTAGAAGATGTAAAGCAGTGAAATAAACCAAGCTCATTTTATTTAAATATGGATTTATTTAAACTACAGATTAACTCTGATACAAACCAGCAGTTTGGAAGTACTGTGCTTTCCATTCACACAGATCATAGTAGATAAGTTCAAGACTGGCATAATTATTGGACTAATTAATGTTATATATGTCTGGATGATGATTTAATGGTTGCAGAGAGGACTACCATACACTTCTGGAACATGCCTTATATCCATAGCAGGTACAAACCATGATGAACCAGCATTTCTTGTGGCATGAGCCCCAAGAAATGGGGAATTGGAAGGGCTCAGTGACTGGCTGGATGGAACTCTGAGCAACCTGATACAGCGAAAAACGTCCCTCCCCATGGTTTGAGGATTGAACTGGATGATCCTTAAACCTCCTTTCCAACCCAAATCATTCTGTGATTTTGGCATCTGACTCTCTGGACAACTGGGAGCAGCAGTTCTTCTTTGTAGCTCTTCTGATATGCAGAAATGTGTCAGAAAACATATTTGCATTCTGGTATCCAATATGTGGTAGTGTCAACATCACAAGCACTGGAGGAATCGTTGCTTGAAATCCTTTCCTAAGACTGGCTGGAATACTCCTGCAGAAGTACCCTGCTCAATTCATTATACAGCGCAGTCTGTCCCTGCTGTACTGTGTGCTGATCATATTCATTCACTTCTAGACAAGGAAAGATAAGTGGAATGAAACATGCTATAAAGAAACATGTTGGAGTCTGAGATACAGAGTGTGTGCCCTTCTCTCTGATACCTAGCTCTGAGATCCAGAACACTGAATTTCATATAACATGAAATTTATGGGCATGTTTTCATGGTGATACATGAAAACAACTGTTAAAGTTAGCTAGAAAAGCTCAAAGTGTAAATGTGTAGATTAGAGAGTTTTCTTAAGTCACTGCGTGAAAAAATTAGTTTAGAGTTTAAACTAGTTTAGAAAGCAGAAGGCAAAATGGAGGATTCAGAATGTTGTCTCTTTTCCTTCTTTCTTCTTCATGTTCTTCTAGAGGTATTTGGGTAATAGTAGGTGATTGGATGGAAAATACTGCAATGCAGCACACAGGTCATTGGGCCATTAAGAAAAATAATATATGTGTCTATCGTTAATTGGATAAGAATAAGTATAAAGATAAAAAGAACTGCATAGTTCTGGGCCATTTTGTGCCATCAGAGCCAAAATGTGCTGGGTTGTAGTGAATTGAACTTGTGCAGAAAGTCTGGAGAGACCTGCCAAGTTTTGTGATAACATCCTAATGAACATGAGAAACAAGATCCTAATGAGCTTTGGAGTTTTCTTCTGACCTGGAGAACTGAGGTAAGTGGAACTCCCTGTGATGGAGTATCCTGAAGGAGCTCAGCTCAGAGAAGCTGAGAAATCCAGGAGTGAAGAGAAGTGCAGAAGAAGCACAGCAGAATCAAAAAAGAGACAAGGAAACAAATTTAAAAAGTTATAGAAACACACAACAAGGCATGAAAGAGGGCATAGATTGATACTAACATCTTTAGAACAGGCATCTAACTTTGAAAATGTAGAAAAAGATGGTACAGATAAAGCTGTAAAGGGAAGAAAAATAAGCAGAAATTTCCCTGTATTTACTTAAAAGCAATTATGTGTTACAAATCCAAATATAAAAATACCATGCCAAAATCTTTGCTCCCAGGCATTTGCCACACTAAATCAAATGCTGCCAGGAATTGAAACATATCTGTTGTTTCTGACTCACCTTGTCATTTTATTTTTTTATTAGGAATCAGCTTTTCAAGGGAATTTTGCTTAAAAAAGAACTTGGGAACAGCTCTTTGAATAACATCAGAAATACAGAATCTTATTTTTAAAATTCAAGTTTAAAAAATCTGAAAAACAAGTGGTTTTTTTGTTGGGTTTGGTTGCAGTTTTATAATAAAATATTAATAAAATAAGGCTGTGCCTTAATACTGAAATTTGTACAACAGGTGCAAGTTCCTAACATAGACCCACATTTGCATTTTTTTTTTTTTTTTTCAAATAGCTTTACAAAGACAACAGAGTTGAACAGTAATTTACTCTGAATAAACCTCCTCGGAAGCAAAAAGGTTTTGCCATCAGGCTCTGCACTTTACAGAAATACTACGTTAAAGCATCGTAAGATAATGCTTCACTAGAATCAAATAAAACATCAACTTCTACAACACTGAAAACCCCAGGGAAAGCTTTCCTTTCCATTCTTTTCTCCCATCTTTTCCACCCAGAAGCATGTTTGTGACCCAGTATTTTAGCTGTCAATACTTAAGCAGTGTGCACACTATTTAATTTTAAATACTCCCGAACTGCAGTTAGACATGCAAAAGGAACTTTAAACCCTGCTGAAAAATGCAGTTAAATGTGTTACTTGGTGTCTTAAGTTGCAATGCAAGATGTAACCAAAAGTATGTATTCTATTACCATCTGTTAAAACCAAGTGGGGCAGTGTTCTTTTTCTCTTCCACAACCCATCCTCCCTCCAGGGAAATATCTTCTGTTAACAGGCCACCGAGTCAGTCACTGCATGACTGATAATATTACAGCATCCCATTGTAAAATGCTCCACCCAGGGGGAGGAGCCAAGCAATCCTATCTAGATATAATCTGAGCTTTAGAACACCAGTCAGCCTTTTTCCACTAAATTCCCAAAAGAAGACTGAACCCATCTATACCACCACTAGATCTTCAGAGGAATACTATACCCTTCTACAGGATCATTGCTTCAACAGAACCACATCTGTCACTCCAAGAGGCCTGCAGCCACCATTAATCAGACTGCTACCAACACCCTGACCAACAGGGTTGTATTCTGACCATCAGTGCTTTTTTTTATAGTACTGCATTTTTATTTTAGTTTTCCTAGTAATGAAATGATATTCCTATTCCCTTATCTTTGCCTGAGAGCCCCTTAATTTCAAAACTATAATAATTTAGAAGGAGGTGTTTTATATTTTCCATTTCAAGAGAGTCTCCTGACTTCCTTTGTAGACACCCGTCTTTCAAACCAAAACAGATTTTGGCATCCAATGTAAGGCACCAGGGTATTGAAAGCAAAAGGGTTAAAAACACAATTCTTGTATAACCTATTTTTTTGTGTGCTAAACATAAAACCTTTGTTAAGTAGCATCAAGTAATCTAGCTTACCCTACTTCAAGTAGCACATAGTCGTGGCTATATTTCTCTGATTTGCAAGCCCTTATCTAAACATCAGTCTTATACTTAAAGCTACTGTAGCTACTATCCAATTTGCTTTATAAGTTAATAAAGTGAAAAATTCATAGATTTTTAACTTCCCCTAGAAGGCGGGCACATGAATTCAGAGCTATCACACACTAACTATATGTTTTTAGGGTTAATGATAGTACTACCATGAAGAAATGACACTGGGAGACATTTTCTATCCACCCTTCACCCAGCTCTTTGGGTCTACCCCACCAGTTTTCAAAAAGTTACAATCTTCTCCAAATGCTAATGATATTATACAGTGGATGGTGCTGCTGATATGCCTGTTGTAATAGATTGCTATTGTTTGTTAATAAAATTTAATATAATATGACTGTTTAATACAATATGATTGCTAAAACTGTTTGCTTAATACAATGTTAGAGCTGAAACTGCAGAAAGGCCAAACCACAATATCCAGCTGTATAAACAAGAGCTGAAACTGCAGAAAGGCCAAACCACAGTATCTGGCTGTACAAACAAAAATTAGAACATCTCCTTATTAGAAGAAATTGTGTAACTGGTATAGAACCAACGCCTGCACACTCACATCGAAAATGAGGCAGATTACGACCACCTAGCAACAAGCAGCACAAGCGCAGATGCAACCCAGGAAGAATAATGAAGACACGTATACAGGAAATATGAACTGCATATAAGGAGAAACTTTATCAGCTAAGGTGCATGCCATTGGCAGAGCGGAGACTCCCTGGCCCGGACAGCACTGCTTCTGCTTGCTCTACTGCTTGCTGAATTAATAAAATTGATTTTCATGAATGATTATCTAAATTGGCTCTTTGATTTAGTCACAATTTATAACAATTTTGGTGCCGTGACTCGGATCCAGATATCTGTGGTTTAGAACCCCACCTCCAGTGAGGCGCCCTATCTTCAGATAGCCCTGGTGTGGAAGGTTTCTATCCCCAGACCTGGTATTCTGGACGCCCCTCAAATTCATTGAGCAAGCAAAGAAACCTGCAGAACCCCTTAAATTTTGTGCACAAAGACCAAATGAAGACCGTGGATGGGGTAAGTATAGAATTGGGAATCTGTTTGGTTGGGGTTGGTGATCCTGGAGTTCAGTGTCTGGGAGGGCTCCTGGAGACCATGTGAGTGTGGACCCTTAAGTAGTGTGTTTCCCTCAGTCCACAAGGACCTGGACCATGAACAAGGGGAGTGTGTGAATGAGTAAGGGGACTCTGGAAGATGGGACAGAAGAAGACCAAGCCTTCTGGGCCCATGGGAGGGGACAAGGGGAAGTTGCCGAAGGTCCTCCCCGATAGCCTGTTAGGGCTAATGTTGAAATATTGGGATGAATCACCCCAGGGAATAAAAAAGTAGAGAAAAGATGACTTACAGTATTGAGGTGTGGGGAGAAAAAGCAATTTATGGGCCAGGAGTAACATGGCCCCCATTTGGCTCTTTTAACGAATGGGTCCAACAAGATCTGAACCTCTGGGTCAACAGTACCCTGTGAACCCAGAGGAAAGTGAGTATGCCTCCCTAGGGATGCACACAAGACTGGTAAAAGTGTCTCCTTGTATCCTTTAAAAGATAAGACAGAGAAAAGAAAAGGGGGGGGAGTGATGAACTATTATATCCACCTCTCTATGCCCCCCACGAGGAAGAAGACGAGGGAGTGCAAGGTACAAGCACAAGCACCGTTACCACACAAACCACATAGACCAGTTACTCAGAGTCAGGCTAGGCAGAATTTGTATCCCTTGAGGGAGGTGCTGAGGCTTGGCGAGAATAACCAGGGAATTAGGTATATATCAGTACGCCTTAATACTGGGGACTTCAAGAAGGAAATGGGTAACCTACTTGAAGATCCTTTAGGGGTAGCTGAACGATTAAATCAGTTTTTGAGTCCCAACATATGCACCTGGGAAGAATTCCAGTCCATCCTTGCCATATTATTTATGGCCAAGGAACGAGACATGATACAAAGGGCAGGGATGTGGGTTTGGGATCTAACACATCAGGCCGGACTGTTGCTGCTGGAGATGAATAGATCACATGGACACAGCTTGAGGTGTGGTGAAAGGAAGAGAGAGTTATTTCTTCTCCCAGGATTTATAGGTTTCTGACCACAGCCAGGGATTGGATGGTCAGGATAACACTTTCCCAACCGCACTGGCCATGAGAGATGTCCATCACAAGACGTGTAACAGAAGGAATGCATACATATCTATGTTTATAGTTACTGTCCTGGGAAAGTCTTAGAAAACTATGTCAGCAAACTCAGAAGCTGAGTTTTTAGGGTGACATCTCACCCTTTTTGGTTTTAACAGAAAGAAAAAGAAAAGAAAATTGAACAAAGAAGCTAGCAACATTCTAAACAATCAAAAGGATAAACAATAGGAAAATACAACACGCCATACAATCAGAAGGCTGTAATTTCAGGGTGATATCTCACCCTTTCGTTATTACAAAAAAACTCAACAAAATGAAAGTGAAAACATCAACACCTGCTCATGGACGGCTCTCAATTTGGTATGGAGGCAGAATCCATGGCCAAATTGAAAGGTGGCTGGGAAAACTTCTGAAGTTTTCCTCCAGCACCTATTGTGCCTCTGGGGTCAGTGTCGGAGGTGACTTTAAATTATAGTCCCCCTTTAACAGACCAAACAAGGGAGACAGTTGTGTCGTGGTCAGTCCCGTACAGGGACGCAACCATGTGAAAATCCATCAATATCTGGACATCATTCATTCAGTGTCCGCACTGAACACAAAAAAATTGCACCTCCTGATGCAGGAATGTTCATCCCAAAAATTATTTTGACCCTCAAATAATTTCAGGGAGGTTGTTTCTGGAGTCAATAGCAGCCCATGAGAAGGCAAGGCAGGGAACAGCTGAGGTTGTATCCGCTGCAGTTCATCACGGATGGGCGCAGCCACCAGGACGTCAACCATATAAGGATAGAGATGAGCAGCAGGAAACAGCTTACAAACTCCAGAGAGGGCTAGAGCCCATATCATCGGCAAATACCAGCAAATTTTCGCATGCCTTATGGCAAAATCTTTATTGATATCTCTGTGTGGGCTCAGCATTAATGATAGCTGGCACCAGAAAGGCAAATTTTGGTCTGTCATCGGGATGCAAAGGAATTGTAAAGAAACAAGCCTTCAGATCCATGATGAGGACTGGTCAATCATCAGGAAGCATGGCATGTGTCATGGGGTAGCTTTACCTTTAAAGCAAAGCTGAAGAAAGAGGGGAAGTTAGAAGTGCTGATGGCTGATGGGAGTTCTTCTTCTTCTTGACCAATTATCAGTCATTTCCAAGAACTGACAGCAGTTTAGGCCATTGAAAAGTGGGATCAACTTGTGAACCTTACCTTAAAGTGTAAAACCAGAACTCTCGGAGTTCTCTTTGTTTGCTGGCGGTGAAAGGTAGCAGAAGTCCGGCCTCTCGCTCCCTGCCCGGCCATGCGGCCGGGCGGGGGCCGGGCTGAGCCTGCTGCATCTCCCGGCTGGGAGATGGGGCCTGCGGGGGGCTTGTCCCGAGCCCTGTCTGGGCCGGGCCAGTTCCTGGCTTGGCTGCAGGTTTTGCCGTGATGGAATTCACCAGAAACTGCCGAGTGAAGAAGGAGAGGGGCTCTGAGCCTGCAGCAAGC
>NC_031770.1:28942657-29069651 GCF_001522545.3 Parus major
TCTCACAGCAAGAAATAAGTAATTTTCTTAGTTATTGGTTTTAAACCACGACAGCATGCTAGCCTGCAACATCCCCATGCTTTCCATCATAGCATTAACTTTCTGGAGGTGTTGTAGCAACCTCCATTTCCCAGACTTCTTCTTGATACAGAAAACAGGAATGTCCCAGGGACTCGTTGAAGGCTCCAGATCACCGTGATCCAACTTTTCCTGCATCAAGTCACGGAAGGTGACTAGTCTATCATGAGAGAGGACAACAGAATCTGCTGAACAAAGAGCCAGTCTCAGTTTCTTCTTTGCATTGAATGTGTCAGCATCGGGTCCAAGGGTCACTCCGGGGGCCTGTCAGCAAACCTGACAACAGTGATGTCCGTGCCAGTGTCAAGAAGCCCATGGAGGCTAATCTCTGACAGCATCTCACCAAGGATGGACAGGGTGCAGGCCCGTTCAGGATGATCCCTGGCTGTCAGAACAGCAGTCCAGTGAACCCAGGGAGGTCCAGGGAACCCAAAGCCACCATCTCCCTGCAGCTGGTTCTCAGCTCTGTGAACACAAGACTCAAAAGGCATAAGGTGAGCAAATCTGGGTCCTGCAGGGATAGGAACAGAGGGGCGAGTGTGGAAAAATCAGGGCGACACCGGACCTGCTGCAGACACCAAATGGCCCATGCAAAATCCTCATTGGAATCATCAAGAATCAGCAGGGCGTAATAACATGGCTGATTTAAGAGCCATAATAATCCAAGGAGTAAAGGAATTTGTCCCAAAAGGATCAAAATTAACAAAGCACTTAAGGAGGAGCAAAAGAAGGATGAGACCCTGACAGACTGGCTGGAACATCTCCGAAAACGTATGCAACTATACTCAGGCATTGATTCTATTACACCTGTGGGACTAGCCCTCCTTAAAACCCAGTTTGTGGCTAAATCTTAGCTGGAATAAAGGAAGAAATTAGAGAAAATAGAGGATTGGCAAGAAAGACCCCTAGATGAGTTGTTGAGAGAGGCTCAGAAAGTGCATGTAAGGAGAGAGGAGTTAAAAAAGAAAAAGGCAGACTAGGTTACTGGTCTGCAGTATGGGATGGGGTGAGTAAACAGGGAAACAGGGAAAGGGTGGGTTTACTAAAGGACCCCAAAAGCCTAGAAAACTTGTTGGAAAAAGAGATTAGAATGAAGTTGAATGTTTCTATTGTCACAGGAAAGGGCATTTGAAGAAGGATTGTAGAAAGAGGATTCAAGAGAAGAAGGTATTTGAACAGCATTAGAGGGGTCAGGGACTTTATTTTCTGAGGTCCCATAGAAAACCATCAGAGCCCTTGATAAAGTTGAAAGTGGGTCTTCAGCAAGAGGTACTCGAATTTTTAGTAGACTTTGGGGCAGAACGGTCCACTGTCCAACGAGTGCCTAAACACCTTCATCGAAACAGATTCAAGTAGTAGGGGCAAGTGGAGAACCCTTTTTGGCTGCCATAATTGAGAATGTACAATTAGAGTCAGAGTGTAAATTTGGAGTTGGACCGTTGTTATTAGTCCCGGAAGCAGATTATAATTTACTGAGATGGGATTTAATGATAAAATTAAATATAAGTTTGGAAATTAAAGATAAGCGATCGAGAATAAAATTATTCCCTTTAAGGACACAAGATGAAGAAACAAAGGGTGGCAATACTGGTTTACAAACAGCAAGAAAATAAAAATACATTCTTAAACAGGAACGTTTATCCATTTAAATTATCCTTTACTAGACAGGAACAAAAAATATTTAAGAAAGAAAGATTTATTAAAAAGGAAAATCAGTGGTTTCTCCCCAGTGGTAGAGAAGTCTTCCCAAAAGGGCTCGCTTGGAAAACTCAAAGATATTCATCATAAAACACATGCCCATTGGTCGGTAAGAGCATTAGTAGATCAGTTTAACAATAAATACATGTGTATGGGTATTTATAATTTGGCAAAATAATTAGTAGGGGTTTATATGACATGCCAAAAAGTGAATAAACAGCATGTAAGAGACAAAGTGCCGGGAGGACAAGAGCTAGCAATCAAAACTTTTGCCTGAGTACAAGTAGATTTTATTGAACTTCCCAAAATGAAAAGATATTGCTATCTGTTAGTTATAGTAGATCATCTCACCCACTACATAGAAGCAGTTCCCACAATCCATGCGACTGCATAGAGAGTAGTAAAAGTCTTTTTTTAGAGTAAATAATTCCCCAATATTGGATAGTAGAAGTTATAGATTTAGACCAGAGACCACATATTACTTCAAAAAGAATAAAACAGACTCTGGAATCTTTAGGCATAAAATGGGATTATCACACTTCTTATCATCCCCAAAGCTCCAGGATGGTTATAGAGAGTTTTTTAGAAGAAGGTGGGCACAATATATTAGTAAAAACCTGTCTGCACAAACCAGCCTCTGGAATAAGTCGTGATATTAAAGGCTAAAATCCTTGAAACTTTCCTGCAGAAGAGAGAGTAAAGCAAAACAATATTCTTGCGTACAAGAGAAAAAATGTAAACTTGTGTGTATTAGCCAATAGTAGCTTGCTTTGCCCACGGACCCTGTAAAACAATATAAAACGTGTGTTAATAATAAAAATAAACGGCATTCACATTTACTTCTGTGAAGGCTGGTGAATAGGTGGTGGTCTCTCAAGATCTGGCGCTCGAATGGGACACCCTGCGGGCAGGGGGGCTTTGGTGGGTCCACGCACAGTGGGACGGAGCCTTGGATGGAGGTTGGTGGAGTGGATCTGAGCGCAGATAGATGCTGCCTTGGATCGGTACCAGATAGGTGGCCCATGAATAAAGGGGGGCAAGTCGCTGGGGGAGTCCGAGGGGCAGGGGCATTGTAGAGGGGTCGCAACCTTCCCCCCCATCGTTTGCCACTAGCATGGATGCGGAATATGCGGCGGTGAAAAAGCTGCTTCTGAGTATTCTTGCTAAAAAAGGCGAAGCACCCAGGGAAAAGGACCTGGATAAGCTCATTATATGGGCGGAAAATCATGGGCATTTTGCAGTGCCCCCACTGCTTTTTGCGGTAGAGGAATGGATGGATGTCAGGAATCTGATGTGGGAAATGGCAATCACGGGAAAGGGTAAAGACGTAATAGCCCTCGGTTCAGTATGGAAAATTGTGTTAAATACCTTAAGGGATATGAAGGCAGAATCTTCGGTAGCATCCACTGCTTTAGATGCCATGGCACCGTCCGAGACGGATGCTCCGCAGTCACCTCCTGCCAAGTCCGTTAGCTGTTTGGGTGCATTTTTCAGGGTTGGACATGTTCAGCCAGTGAAGGGGCTCACAGGAAGGCAGTGTAGCACCGTGTTGGAACTTTTAAAATCTATGGGGTGCTCCGACGCTGCTGCACCCGTGTCAGCAGAGCCCTCTCAGACTCTGGCCGCGCCAGTGGAGCCTAAGCCGGAAGTTACCCTGCCAAACGTGGATGTAGAAATAATGGCTCCCCCAGAAGGAGCAGACCCCAGCTCCAGCCAGGCGGAGCCTGATACATCAGCAGAAACGAGAGCCACAGAGTGCAAACCAAAGATCTACCCTTTGATGCCATCTACTGTTCACTGGGGAAGACCACAGGACATTCCTCTCTCCTCAGATGATATCTCTATGCACTCCGATGACAGACAACCTCCAGCAGGAGCAGAGCCAATTAATGACAACAGTACATCAAAGAAAGAGCTACTGGAATGGCAACAACAAATAGAGCAGCTCGTGCAGTGGCTGCAAGCTCAGATTGAACAAACCCTATGTGCAAACAGAGCACAGCCTCAACAAGAGAAAGCAGCTCTGCAGCAAACACCGAGACAGCGAGCAGAGTCAGTTCAACAACTGCAGGATATGCTGCATTCGGAACCATCTGCTCCACCTTTGGAAACGCTGTCAATACCACAACCTTGTTCTAGCTCTATCACCTTGGAGGAAGAGAACATAAAGCACAGAGCACAGCAAAGGTGGTCTGGCATCATTCGAGATGCAATCCTTGAGGGAGAATGGCAAGCGGTAGGGGCAGTTGCTTGTCCCATTTTATATGATCAGCAAAATCCATGTTATGAACAGCACGACTGGACCTTGCAGTAAGCCAAAAAGACAGTTACTGAGCATGGCATTAAATCTGAAGCTGCAAACACTGCATTGGATTGGCTGTTCACCTCTGATGTTAATAGTCCCATAGACAGCCAAAATCTCGCACGTCTGCTTTTAACTCCATCACAGCTTATGGTGTGGGAGAAGGAATGGAAGAGGTTAGCAGTTCTAGAAGCCAATTGACCTTGAGATCAAAATGATGTATTATATAGACTTAATCCTGACATGCTCACCGGTTCAGGAATTTACAGTCATATGGCTGTACAGTTAAACTTTCCTCTTGCAATGCATCATTTGTCGGCAGAGCTCGCTCGTCAAGCCTTCAATGCTGTGCCTGATTCAAAGCCTCATCCTTCCTTCACAACAGTACGGCAAGGCCTCACGGAACTGTATCCCCATTTCATCGACCATCTGTAAGCAGCCCTAAAAGTTCAGAATGACATGACCAAAGAGGCAAGACAGAGTATGTTTAAACTGTTAGCTTTTGAGAATGCCAACTCGAAGACAAAGCCTATCCTTGCCACACTCCCAAAGCAAGCAGATGTGAGAGACATGCTAGATATTGCCCTGCGGGTTAATCAGATGCAACAAGGACAACTAGCAGCCAATGTAGTTGCAGAAGCCATCAAGCCAATTACGAGTCTACTTGCTACTGCAGTCAGTAAACTGGGAAGCCGACACAAACTTTCCACCACACCTCCAAACATCTGCTACCGATGTGGTGACAAAGGACACATTCAAAAGATCCCGTCGAGTTCCTGTGTGGTGTGACCGATGCCAAATGGACACTCATGCCACTGCTGCATGCCAGTTTGCAAAAAATGTGAACAAGAGCGCAAGAAGCCACCATGCGGGGACACAAGTTGCCGGCCCAACTCTATTCAGCAGCTCAACCCACCAGTAACCAGGGGAAGCCTGGGAATCAATTTGACAGCATCAGTAGATGTCACTCATCGACAGCACCATCTGTAAAATCACAACTGGAGTTACAGGACCTATTTATTCTGTTACCAGTGCACTTGGTGCTTTGTTGATTGGGAGATCATCTGCTGGAATTGCAGGACTTATTGTTCTCCCAGGAGTCATTGATGCTGATTATACCGGTGAAATCAAGTTTGTGCCTACACCTTAGCTCCTCCACTTAGGATCAAAACGGGAACAAGAATTGCTCAATTGGTGTTATTTCAAAAGGTGGCAACTGAGAAAGACATTTTTCAAAGTGCTCCTAGACGTGGAGCCAGAGGATTTGGGTCAAAAGGAGACACAGTGGTGAATCTCGTTCAACAAATGAGCCATCGGCCAGTAGTTAAAATCACCCTGCACCACAAATCAAAAAGGCAAAGAGTCAAGATGATGTTAGATACAGGAGCTGATGTTACCATCGTCAGCTGAGTTTGGTGGCCAAGAGAATGGCCTCTCCACAGAGCCTGAAGCTTAGTACAAGGTGTAGGAGGATATTCCACCCTGCTGAGAAGTGTACACCCAATCCAGTTTCGATTTCCTGAAGGACAGACTACCACCTTATGTCCATACGTCATGCCTTTGCCTGGAAGCCTTGGAGGGCTCATTGGTTGAGATGTTCTCAGCCAGCTCGGGGCAACACTAACTCTTCCCAATCAATCTCTTTTTCAGTAGTCGGCCACTGCTGACAGGCCGCCAACCCCAAGGATTCAGTGGAAATCTAATGAGCCTGTGTGGGTTGAGCAGTGGCCTCTCTCTCACGAGTGGCTGGCAATTGCACATGAACTTGTCAAAGAACAGCTACAAGCAAAGCATATCCAACCGTCGCTCAGCCCATGAAATACTCCAATTTTTGTCATCCCAAAGAAGTTCGGAAAATGGCGACTGCTGCATGATCTGCACAAGGTAAATGACCAGATGTGGGCAATGGGAGCATTACAACCAGGAATGCCCTCTCCCACAATGCTGCCACAAGAATGGCATCTTCTAGTCATAGATTTGAAAGACTGTTTCTTCACCATACCCCTGCAAAAAGAAGACACAGTGAGATTTGCCTTCACCTTACCATCAATTAACAAAGAAAGTCCGTCTCAGAGATTTGAGTGGGTGGTCCTTCCACAAGGGATGAAAAATTCTCCAACAATGTGCCAACTGTTTGTGCACTGGGCATTGACACCTGTGCAGGCCAAGCTCTCCCAGACAATTATTTATCACTACATGGATGACATCTTGTTTTGTCAATGTGATCCATTCCAAGACGAAGATCTCACATTTAACACCGCCCAGCTCGCAGTGAAAGGCTTGGTGGTTGCCCAAGAAAAAATTCAAAAACAAGCCCCATGGAAGTATCTAGGGTGGATTCTGACATCCTCGTCGGTCCACCCACAGAAATTGGAATTAACCACTGAGATCCGCACCCTTAATGATGTACAAAGACTTAGTGGAGATCTGCAATGGGTACGATCCAACGCTGGTATCTGAAATTATGAGATAGCACCCTTAATGAGCCTTTTAAAAGGTACAGACCCGCAAACTCCAATTACCCTTTTTGCAAATCAGAAGAGCTGTCTCATATACCTAGGGAAGAAACTGCTTTCAACACTTGCAGACAGAAGATTGCCTTTAGGACTTCTGATTTGTAACCACTCTATTGCCCCATGTGCTATCATATTTCAGTGGCCTGCTTGGCAAAAAGAGGAAGGGGGAGAAGGCCCACCTAAGAGCCGTCGGGGTGCCAAGCAGGCTGCCAAGAAGCTACAGTTTGTGCAATCAACGAAGAAATGCGCAGAGCCTTTAGCGATCCTTGAGTGGATTTTTACGCCATATACGCCACCAATTTGGGAGAGGACAGAAGCAATTGCTTATCTCATCAAAAAACTGAGAACATGAGTTGTGGAAATTAGTGGTGCTGAGCCGGAACATATCAGTCTGACAATAACGGTAGAAAACTTTGAGTGGATGCTGAGACACTCAGAACCAATTCAATTAGCTCTGCTCAACTATCCAGGAACTGTACACAACAGGCAACCTAGAGATCCACGCCTGCAGATCATCTTAAAGCAGCAGTGGTTGCAACAGCCCAAAGTCGTGAAGCAGCTGGTAAAAGGCCTTACAGTATATACGGATGCAGGAAGTCGGCAGAAAAAAGCAGCCTGTACCTGGCAAGAAGACTCGAGTTGGAGAAGTATAACCATAGACGGAGATGCACATGACTCACTGCAGACATTAGAACTTACAGCTGTCGCATGGGCACTGTCTCATTGGCGAGGCAGTAGGCTGAACATTGTATCAGATTCATTGTATGTGGTAGGAGTGGTACAGTGTATTGAAGATGCTCTCATCAAGCCACCAGATAATAAGCGATTGTGTCAACTATTTTTTCAAATCAAAAGAGCTATAGAGGACAGAAATGAACCTTGTTGCATCATTCACATTTGCAGTCATCAAACAGAATTAGGTCTCAGAGAAGGCAATGCAAAAGCTGATACACTTGTCAGTCCTGTTGTAGCAGCACCAAGAGACTCTTTCGCAGCTGCAAGAAAAAGTCATGATCTCTTTCATCAAGCCGCAAAAGCCTTACAGAGACAATTTAATATCAGATTAACAGATGCACAAGGCATTTTAAAATCCTGACCACAATACAGTCAATATGGAACCACTCTAGGCTTAGGTGTTAACCCTAGGGGTCTTCAAGCCTGTGAAATTTGGCAAATGGATGTAACACATGTGCCTGAATTTTGTCGCCTCCAATACATATATGTTACAGTAGATACCTTTTCAAAAATAGTTTGGGCCAGTGCACAAGTAGGAGAAAAAAGCATACATGTAATTCAACATTTGCTAGCGTGCTTTGATGTAATGGGAGTTCCAAAAGAACTAAAAACAGACAATAGGCCTGCATATGTAGGGACACGAGTTTCTCAGTTCTTACAAAAATGGGGAGTCAAACATGTAACTGGAATTCCCCATGTGTCAACTGGACAGGCCATTGTAGAGAGAGCCCATAGGACCCTAAAAGAGTATTTGAATAAACAAAAAACACCTGAACAATTAGACCCTACCATTCGACTGCAGCAAGTGTTATTCACTCATTTCCTCAGTTTAGTTGGAGATTTAGAGCAACCCCCGGTGGTAATTCACAATAGTCAAGTAAAGATGCAAGCTACCCCAGAAGTTAAGTTGTACTACAAGAACCCAAAGACGGGTATCTGGGAGGCACCAAGTCCATTGCTATTTAATGGGTGTGGTTACAGTTGTGTTTCCACAGATGCTGGACTGCTATGGGTGCCTAGCCGATGTACCAAGCCAGCCACAAAAGATCTGAAGAACAATCAGAATGTTGATGCCCTCAGTCAGTCTCTGATTGGCTGCCAGCTGACGTCACGAGAACAACAGATGTTTCAGGACTAAATCATGTCAAGTCATAGTCTGTTTGTGAGAAAATTCTGTATAGATCTGAGAAGAGTGCAGAGACTCTATCTAATTGTACACAAAACAAATTTTAGCTGTGTGTTTACCCTTTCAGCAAATTGCTTTCATGCTTAGACTACATATATACCAGAGCACGTGTGTTAAAAATAGATAGATAATAGTTAAGATAAGGAGTTTAGCTTGTGTAGTGACTGTTATATTAGTATAAAGTATAAGTATTCCCCCTTCAAGAGGTAGTGTAAGCATCTTTGAAAGTTCATTTAACGTTAAAGTTTTAGCTGTAAGTTTGCAAACATGGATGTCATTTACATGGAACAAACTGCTTATGGTAATTGTGCTGTGTGTAGTCCCAACCAACTGTCTGCTGTCTAATATCCAAAAGCGACAGAACATATGGGTCACCTTAGCACACCTGACCAGTCAAAAATCAATGTGTTTAAGCCTAGCCACACCTGGAGATCCTTTTCGCACCTGTCTCGTAGGAGTCTCTGAATGGGATCCTCCAGCATTTAAAGGTTTAGTTAGTAACGAGACTTGACTGAATCAATTGGCAATGCTGCAAGAGTGCAATCGCACCATTGGCTTCACATCTAGACAGCTTGAAGCCTGCTCACAAGAAAAATTATCGAAACTCTTAATGTTACCATGGAGCCCCCAGAAGAATTAGATTTGCTAGGTTCCACCAATACCTCAGGTGGATGGATGATGTTTGAACCCCCGATGAAAAGTCATCTTGACAAAGTAATACAGCACTGGGCTACGGTCAACCCTATAGTTGATCTTGTTACTGCCACTGAGAGTAAAGCTTTTTACTCACAGTGCAATCTCACAGGACGATTACCAAAGAGATTACCTAGTTCCATATTCCTAATCTGTGGGGATAGAGCATGGAATGGGATTCCTGGTAGTCCACATGGAGGGCCCTGTTATCTTGGGAAACTTACTTTGTTCCACCCAAGCTTACATCAATTGCTAAATGTGGCTAACAAAATGAAAAACAGCAGACAGTCAAAGCAGAGCCTAAATGAATTACAATGTGATGATGTTAGAAACCCAGACTTTTGGAATGACGGTATAATATGGGCAACCTCCTTTTTCATTCCAGGAGCAGCTGCCGCTAAAAGTTTAGCTACTCTAAAAACGCTTGCTTGCTGGACTAGGAAAATAATTCAACCTAACATCCACAATGTTAAGTGAACTTTCAGCTGATGTAAGCAGTGTACATCATGCAGTACTACAAAATTGAGCTGCACTTGATTTTTTGCTCTTAGCGCAAGGACATGGTTGTGAGGAATTTAAAGGCATGTGCTGTTTGAATCTTACTGATCATTCAGTTTCCATCCATAAGCAACTACATCAGCTACAGGATGGGTTACATGCCCTGAAAGAAGATAGTGACCCCACTGGAAGTTGGTTCGCCAGCTGGGGTATCACTCGATGGTTGAGGTCTCTTGTGCTGGAAGGGGGACGGATGCTACTTATGGTGTTAATTGGGATAATACTTTTAAGTTGTATGTTATCTTGTGTTCGTAAAAGTGTAGAATGAGCCGCATCCAAAGCCTGGTTTGTGCAAAAAGAGAAAGGGGGAATAATAGAGAGTTTTTTAGCAGAAGGTGGGCACAATATATTAGTAAAAGCCTGTCTGCACAAACCAGCCTCTGGAATAAGTTGTGATATTAAAGGCTAAAATCCTTGAAACTTTCCTGTAGAAGAGAGAGTAAAGCAAAACAATATTCTTGTGTACAAGGGAAAAAAATGTAAACTTGTGTGTATTAGCCAATAGTAGCTTGCTTTGCCCACGGACCCTGTAAAACACTATAAAACGTATGTTAATAATAAAAATAAATGGCGTTCACGTTTACTTCTGTGAAGGTTGGTGAACAGCTGGCAGTCTCTCAAGAGATGGTAAAGAGAATTGTCATGGGGTGGCTTTACCTTTAAGGTGGTTTTGGGAGCTAAGGAAGTTGAAGCTGCTGGTGGCTGATGGGAGACTTTCCTCCTGATCAATTATCAGTCATTTCTAAGAATTGACAGCAGTTTCAACCATTAAAAAGTGAATTCAACCTGTGAACACCCCGTTAAGATCTAAAGTCAGAGCACTCTTGTTCTCTTTGTGTTTCTGGCCTCTGACAAGGTAACAAGGTTCTGTCTTGGCTCCCCCCCGCTCCAGGCCGGACAAGGCTGCAGGGGGGGGGGGGGGGGCGGGGGGAGAAGCAGAGCTGGCCAGCTTGGCTTAGTTTTCAGTTTCTGCTGCTGGACTGAAACCTGACACCATGAACATCTGCAGCTTTTCCAAGACTTTAATTCTTTTACTACCTGGATAAAACATACAGATTACTCCTTTTTCCCACAGAGACAGAGACAATCAACATGAAAAAGAAATCATAAAACCACCAAAAACAGTGAAAAAAGAGTTAAGTTTTAGATGGAGAGAGAATAAGGAGATGCTTTATAAGCTGAAAATATCTTTCTGTTAAAGCTATGGAGATGGACAAGAGTATATTGGGAGGAAGGGAGTAGTGTGGATTTTGAGCAAAAGAGAGAGTAATTGTGATACAGTGAGTTGCTGGAACAGAGTGAAGGGAAGATTTGAGGCCTTGAAGGCAATGAGAAAACTGTTTCCAGAGAAGCTCACAGAGACAGATGAAGAAGACTTTTGCCTTTGAATAACTCATCCTTAAAATGACATCCCTAGACTCATGACCCATACACACTTCAGAGTGATGTGAAATGGGAGGAGTGAACTCTGATAACAAGATTTCCGGGCATCTGTCATCAGGGAAATAGGAGACTATAACAGAAATAGTTTTCTTGTGAAAAACTCTATAGATTAGCAGAAGGAGACTTCTGTTTCTCTACAAAGACTGATGAGAAGACTGTAGCAGAAATTGAGACTGTTTTAACCACCAAAGTTCTAAAGTTTTTTGTCTCTATGTTGTCACGTGTACAAAGGAATGGTCAGGTAGTGGGGGATAAAAGAGTATTCTGGAAGTTTATTCTGGTGTTTTTATTCTTGTAGTTTTGTTAATAAACTTTCTTTATTCCTTTTAAATTTTAAGCCTGTTTTTCTCTTGTTCTAATCCATATCTCACAGCAAGAAATAAGTAATTTTTTAGTTACTGCTTTAAAACCACGACAAGAATGAATGGAGAAATAAAAAAGCAGCTAACTAAGCTGATGCTAGAAACCCAACTATCCTGGGTAACGTGCATGCCGTTGGCCTTTTTAAACATACACACTCAGCCCAGGACAGATACGGGAATTTCACCCTTCGAAATGTTATTTGGGATGCTATATGACATGGAGATTTCTCCAGACCATCTAGTATTAGAAAACCAGCTGCTAAATGAATATGTTTTAAGTCTAATAAGAAGAAGAACTTAACAAAGAAAACAAGGACTGATTACCCAGACATCTCCCCTGAATGCACCTATTCACCGTGTACAACCTGGAGACTGTCCTTATTAAAACTTGGAAAGAAACCTCTCTCACCCCTAAATGGGAAGGTCCTTTTCTTTTTGCTTACCACAAATACAGCTGTACAGACTGCCAAAAGAGGGTGAACACACAGCAGCTGGATCAAGGGTCCAGTCACTGATTCCTGGGAAGTCGTTTCCCAATCTGATGAACTGAAAGTTTGGTTGAAACGTAAAACTAATGAGTGATGTTGTGTTTTGTCCTGAGCCTGATTGTATTTGCTACCCTTTTATTTGCTTTAGGTGTAAGTTGTGTAAGGACAATTGGTGGGGACATTATAGAGCAGGGTATCCCCCTAGAAAAATTTGTGGAGAATGCTACAATTATGAAAGGTTATTAACTTCAGCCTATTTAGAGTGAGCAGTGAACATTGGGCAATTCAAAAAGGGGTCCCCTGAGTGGTAGAAAATATATGCATATGAAATCCACCCAAAAAAAAGAGTGTGCACATCCTAGCTCATCCGGAAGCACACCTAATATATTAGGGGAATTGGAAATTATCAAGGTGGTGTGCAGGAAACACATACCTTGGGTACCGTGCTCAGCACCACAAGTAAAAAGTTGGGAAGCATATGCGGCCTGGCATCGAGCCAGAGGAAGAGTCCCTGAAAAGTACAACTTCTGCCGAGAAGATGGGATACCTCGCTGCTCCAAGCAAAGGAGTAGGCAGAGGAGGCAGAGATATACAGAAACTGTGGGGAACCAACACTCCCAGGGCAGTGATCCAGAAAGCTCCCAAACCTGTGTCGTACATGCGTCCCTCTAAAATACCACCTCAAATCCCTATTGCAGAAGTGAAACACTGCATTATTGCTCCCACCTGGTACCCACCAATTCTCCTGGGATATATCTTGTGCATTTATTACCCGACAATTGCAATTGCTCACCATGTCCACCAACCTTTTAAATGGTCTCTTATGTAACAGCGGGGCCTCCCTCCTGCCTACTGGGAATGTGAAATTATAGCATCTGGTTGGAAGACAGCAGGAGATAAATTTTTAACTGCAGGGTAAGTGCCAGCCGGATATAAGCCTCCCCGGCCAGATCCCTCCGGGAGCATGGAATTGGGCTGCCGGCAAGTGGTATTTCCAGATGGAAATTATACATACCTTTATCTCAATGTGACTAACCCTAAAGACAAATAATGGATTATAGAAGAAACACGGGAAATGAGATATTTGAAACCAGAAACAGACAGGGGAGGCCTCTTTCTTATCAAGAAGGAACCTATTTTAAAAAAAATCCCCAGCCCGTGGGTCCCAATCCTGTTAAACAGCAACAAAGCTGGTATGAGTTTTGGTTTTTCTCAGTCACCCTGGTTAATAACTTAGCTATCCACCCTAATGGGCCCAATAATCGTAATATTGATAGGCCTCACATTTGGCCTCTGTGTAATCAATAGAGTAATATCAATAGTAAAAGGAAAATTGGTGGCAGCCCACCTATTACTAGTTCACCAACATGAATCCGTAAGAAAAGACTCTGAAAGTGAGCCAGTGCTGAATAGGACAAGAAAGGTGATAAAAAGAAAAATTAAGTTTGATAAACAAAATGGAAAAATAAAAAGGGGGGATTGTAATAGATTGCTATTGTTTGTTAATCCAATTTAATGATTGTTTAATACAATATGATTACTGAAACTGCTTAAGACAATGTTAGAGCTGAAACTGCAGAAAGGCCAAACCACAGTATCTGGCTGTACAAACAAAAATTAGAACATCTCCTTATTAGAAGAAATTGTGTAACTGGTATAGAACCAACGCCTGCACACTCACATCGAAAATGAGGCAGATTACGACCACCTAGCAACTAGGGGCACAAGCTTTACTCTGCAGCCAAGAACAATGGTTTATCCTGAAGCCTTTAGCAAAAAGTGCCTGGGGAGACTCAAAGCCAACCACTGAGATTCTAAACCTGAATTTAAAGAGGGTCCAAAATCAACTACAGTTCCACAGAAAAGGAAATCTTAGCTACCTATAAAAGAGTTCAAGCTGCCCCAGAGGTAATTGGCACTAAAGCACAGCTCCTCCTAGCACCCCAATGGCCAGTGTTAGGGCGTGTTGCATTGTATTTTCCTGGGGTTCCCCCTTTGATCTGTAAGATGTTAGTTCCTTCTCTGTCACCCCTCTCCTTTGATTCTTCCCTATTCGTTGTAACCTGTTCTTCCTTCTCCCTTGGTTTAAAAAGCAGCGTGGGATATGATCCTCTCTCTTTTCTTCTTCTCCTGCCATGGACATCTTCTAATTAAAGCTGGGACTCCAGAAGAGAGCTTTGCTTTTACCCCTAGTCCTTGCTATATATGTAACCCCCCCCTCCTCTGGGCCACGGCTGGGCGGACGGCAGCCTCAGGGGAGTTGAGGGATTATAAAATAGCAAGGGTGGATGTTTAAAAGAAAGGTTCCCTCTACCCACCATGCCACCAATGCCACATAAAGCATATATACATAAACATAAAACAAATGGATTTCCCTCATCAAATCACCCTGAGATTTTAAAAATAATTACAAACTGGTCAAAAGGTAAAATCTTTAGTCTTACTGATGAAAAAAAGCATGACCAAGTAACAAGAGCTGAAGAAGCTCCACCATACAACAGACTACCAGCAGAAAAAACACAATATGCTCTTTTTACTAACGGTTCCTGTTGCATCATAAAAATAAACTAGAATTGAAAACTAGCCATAAAAAGCCCCACATGACAGATCACAAAAGCTACTGAAAAAGAAGGTAAATCAAGTCAGCTTGCTAAACTCAAAGCCGTTCAGCTGGCCCTAGACATTGCTAAAAGAGAAAAGTAACCAAAGCTATACCCTTTACCAATTCAAAAATAGTAACCAATGCTCTGTAAGGTTAGCTAGGTAAGTAAAAAAAGCCAGCTAGCAGCATAAACCCCCCCAATCTAAGCTGCTAATGAGTAAAAAGACATTGTCACTCAGGTAGAAAAATTACCTGTAAAAGTCCTTCTACAGGGCCCTTGCAGAAGAAATAGCAAGCATGGTACAAGTACCTTTTTATGCAGGTTCCACTAGCTCTGGAATGCATCCGTGTACTGACCTTGATTCACTCCCCAAACTTACATTACATTTCATCAAATGTTTTATACTTCTGGGATATTACCAAGCACCATCAAAGTCTTTACACTTATGCCAACAGAATATTAACAAAGATTAATGGCTGCAATTCACAAACACAACACATATGTTTCACCAGCAAATAAACACATTGTATTGAATAATAGACCTACTCTGTTGCTAGCTCCCATTGCAGCTTTAGTAAATTCTCTTGTTCCTTTTTCAGTTTTTGTTGCTTTTGTCTTCTGTAATTTCAGTTCTTTTATCTGGTAAAGCAACATCTCTGCTTGCTGCTTCTCTCCCTCTTGTCTTGTTCTTTTCAACGCTTCTTCTCATGCAGTTTCATATTCATGTTCATAACATAACTCCCATCCATAACTGTGAGGGAAAGGCTGCTCCCACTCTTTGGTAATTAGCACAGCTGCAGCTTATCAGGGGGGAGACTGCCTTCAGCACTACCTCTATCCTTATCCCCTACAACTCCCCCTTTCTTTTTTAACTATAAAATTGCAGCATCTTTAGAAATACATGTTTAGGGAAATTGACATTATGACATATTCACATATTTCCCTTAGGACTAACAGGTAGAAAGACATGTTTAAATACAACACATAGGTTTTACTAGCAAATAAACACATTGTACTGATTATTTAGCTCTCAATATTTCTGCTTCCATACTACCAGTTCCAAAACTATTTTGTTGATCTCTTCTGATTTGGCCTTAAGCACTTGATCTTGTTCAAGCTGAGTCTGGTCTTGTTCTTCTAATGTCATCTTTTAGTTCTCTGTCTATACTGGTATATTTCTCTTGCAGAGTTACTTTCTAGATTTCAGATAGAAAGATAGATTCTTTTCTATTTAGTTCTTCTTATTAACTCTTTCATCCTGTCATCTTTGAATGCCTGTTGGAAGCTTTAAGGCTAAAGTCCCTTTCTTGTCCATTGTAGTTGGTAACTTTCTCCCTCACTCTATCAAAACCCCTATACTTACGCCTATAGAATAGTGACAATGTCAATAAGCTGTACAACTTTATAAAACAACACACAAGAATAAGCTAAGGGCCATATATTATGATATTAACAGAATCAGCAGCTATATCACTCTATCAACAGATATTTAACTTTAACATCATCAATAACTATAAAACTTTGTAAAGTAACATGCAAGGATAAGATAGAGTTTATATGTTCCCATCATCCACATGTTTTTGAGTTCTCTCTTGTATTGCTAATTCTACCTGCTCTAATGTATCAAGCACTTCTGGGGACAAGCTCCTGGAAGATAACAAGGAGGGATTACCTTTTAATAAATCAAAAAGTGGTGCCAATACCACATTCAATAATTCCCACAACGGTCTGATCCAATTAATAGTATTTAGAAATTTTTGCAAGCCATTTGATGTTTGTATGGAATGATGACTAGTCACCATTTGAGGTTCAACAGCTTGGTCTAAGATTTCCATTACCAAATACTTCCAGGGAGCGTGTTGAAACAGTCACTTGTTGTCGGGGGGAGAGGGGGGGAGTGGTGGGTGGGGAGAGTCGAAGAATCTCGTAGGAGTTTGAAAAAACACTTCCTATTAGGTCTAGAGTCAGTGACCATTTAGGTCCAAAGACCTTGGGGGTGCCCATAGATCCAAACCCTCCAGCCTCTCTTTCAATGGATTCTGCGCTAGGTACTTGCATTGCAAGAGGTATCTGCAAAACAGACTTCATATTTGAGACATCACAGTTTTCTAAGTAGCCTTCATACTTTTCCGATTTCCTGTTGCCTCAAATGACTTATTTCTGTCAATTTTTTAGAGACCAATTAATCTAACAGCACCTCTTACCAACACCAGATCTTTACAAATGCATTATAGTGACTCAGAGACTCTGAAGTCCCTGATTCCTCTCACCTTTAACTGACATCTAGGGTTTATTCAAGATGCTTTGGATTAGTGCATGAGTGAAAAACTTCTGTGAATAAACATTTTAGGAAAATAATGTAATGAAAAAGAAAACAGGAATATCATCTGACTTATTTCCTTCCTTATATTATTCACCTGCCAAATTATGTGTCTATATAGACATATATATATATTCAGCAATTGAACAATATGAGTGTTCACACCATGGCAAAAATCTGCCCAAGATAGTCTACATCAATGACTCCAGGTAACACAAACAGCCCTTGCAAAGTAACACTTGAACATCCCACCAGTAATGCACTTAACCCATATCTAAAGGTCCAAAAGCATCTGACGGTATTTCATGTACCTTGGTGTTGCCTATGGTGACTGAGACAGGTGTGATAACATCCACCCTGGCACTTCCCTTGGTTCTGGCATTGAGCATGCTGAATATGCCTGGAAGGGGTAGCTGGATGCATTCCCAGCTCCAGGCAGCCCTCTGGGTGGCAGTGCTCATCCATTGCTAACAAAGTTAGAATAACATAATTTGGCATAGTG
The DNA here is from genome assembly GCF_001522545.3 of Parus major. NCBI lineage: Eukaryota > Metazoa > Chordata > Aves > Passeriformes > Paridae > Parus > Parus major. The sequence goes on from NC_031770.1 coordinate 28,960,142, forward strand.
TCCCAGTCTGCTGCAGTGTACACATGGCCTGACAGGGATTTGCATGATGTTCTCTGGCACTGAAAAACCACTAGGCTGATTAGGGCAATTTCTCCTGAAACACCCTCTTTGACCACATCAAAAACAACTTTTAGAGATTTGTACAGCTGCCATGACCTGATTTGTAAGCTGCTCCACCTGATATTGTGTTGTCCAGACTTTGCTGCAAGCCTCAATCATATCTACCAGCATAGGATTCTGAAGCAGCAATAAGACCTATTTACATTCGCATTATCTTTAGCCAATTGCAAAAGCAGAGTTTCTTGGGCTGCTACATTATGAATTTGTTTTTCAACTGCCTCTCTAAGACAATCTATAAATTTGATATACAGCTCACTAGGCTTCTGCTAATCATTCCATGACTGATGAGGAGCTCCTACATCTGGTACATGGTACACCATGAGAAATGTGAACTCCTTTCCTTGCTGTAGCACTGTTGGAACTCTGGACACAGAATTTCATGCTTTCTGTGCTGACAGGCACAGACCCACAAAAAAACACTGTTTGGCTTGAGGCCATAGAAAAGGGTTCCAAAATTAATAGATAGAACTGAAATTGTGAGTGTGCAGCTTAAACAGAAGTGTGTGATATCACTTGGTAGAAAATTTAGACTTTAAGGTTTAAGAATATAGAAATATGAATGCAACAAGATGGAGGGTTTAGGGCATTAACCTGCCTTGTTCTTTCATCTTCTTCTTCATGGATTTTAGTAATATTGTGTGATTGGATAGAAAAATACACAGGTGATTGGTTAATGGGGTAAAAGTTAAAAATTAATTAGTTGGCATTTGATAATTGAATAGTTTATGCTTAAAAGGCCTTATGGACAGAGCCCTAGGTCGCCATTTGTAGCTTGTTAGATTAGTGTCTAGAAGTGCTTACTGTCTCTAAAAATGTAATATAGATAAGAAAAATAAATATCCTAAGTCTGAACATGAGAGCCTGCTCGTTAATCCTGATCCTGGGGAAAATAACTGGATGCTTTTACATAGCACCAAGGGGTGCAGTCAGGTTTGGAGCTGCAGGGTGTTAGTTGGAGGGTCCCTCATGAGCTGGGGCAGACCCACTCAAAAGTGAGGGATCATCTTGAGAACATTCTAAATTACTTAAGGGGACCTCATTCACTAGCTCATTCACTGTGACTCAAAATCATATGAGTTGGGGAGAAGCAAATCTGTGCTATCTGGCAGCAGTTGAAGGGGTTTTACTCATTAGTAAAGATATCTCGTAGCACAGACTAAGCAAAACGAGAAGTAAACCCATGCTGCATCAGAATCATGCAGATTCTTAAATCTTTGCTTACACTCCAATGAAAAGGTTTCTACTCATCCAGCCTGTCACCATTATTTTGGATCATGGGACATGCTGGAATCTGATTTTCCATGTCTAGCTCCCCCCCCAATACAAAATTGTTCATACAATTTTTCCCAAAATCTTTTTAGATCTGCCCCTCTTATTGGAATGGCCACTAGTTCTGGTGTAAGTATATCTTGCAGTAGAGGGGTGGTTGGTGGACTTCTTGCTTCATTTAACTCTGCCAGCCACAATGAATCAATCAAAATACGCTCTGGTTGTGAATGGGATACGCCATTGGCTTTTGCTTGTGGGAAATGTGCTTGCCCATCTGCAGCCTCTGCCACAGCATCCTGCTGGCTAAAAAGCACAGACAGGAGCTGTTTAATATGGCCCCACCAATTCTCCCCAGGGTTTGACAGCCCCAACTCTGTCTGCAGCTGCAGGACTCAGAAGCAGCTCCTGGTTAGTTCTGCACCACCCAAGTAGTGGCAGAGGTGACTGCTTGCCAAGGAAAGCTGCAGCAGCTGGCAGTCCTTTCTCAGCAACCTGCACAGCTTCTGGGTGCTATCCCAAACCTCTTGTGTGGGTGGTAGGGTTACAGTAGCTCCACCATGGCCAGACTGGGCTGGCACAGCTTCCAAGACCTTGAATTTCAACATCGCCATCCAGGGGAAGGATGCAACTCTTGGGCGATACCGTCAGGATAGGACCCTTCACAGAAGGTGCAGTCGCAGAGGGAGGAGGAGACAAAGGGGATACGGCTGCAACTATGGGGTCAGTTGCTGGAGCGGCGGTAATGACTGCTGTTTCTCTATGGCTTTTATTTTTAACAAAGCTTCCCAAACTGAACCCCACATCATAAGTGACCCTGCGGTTGTCTCTCTCCCTACTCTGTGTTCAAAGAAACACAAAGAAGGCAGTCTGTGTGTTCATACTCATACTGTTTCATCCACACCAAAAAACCACATGCATAGCACCTGCTCCCCCCATCTTTTACCTTTATTCTGTAAAATTCACAGCAGAGTGTCCATTATGCAGTCCTCCTCTACTGATATCTGAGCTGCCATTCCCAAGTTTGCAACTGCTCAACTAGGAGAGGTGTGTTTATTTGAAAGTCATCCGCTCAGTTCTTCAGGCTCTTGCCTGGCTCAGTTCTGCAGGCTTTTAGTTAGTCAGCTCCTTAGGCTCTTTGTTAGCCTGCTAGTGTCGCTGGGCTCCACCATCTTAGTTGTCCACATAAATCACCTCAGGATCATGTTGGGTGCACCAGATTATGGTGGAGGTATGACTGACACAGAAAAAGGCTTCAAGCATCATCACTTTACTGTCCCTCATCACAACCTTTTATACATTTATATAAGATGAAGATATTAATCTTAAATGCATTACACTTGTGTGCCCTCTCTACCCTTTTGTGATTGGTCAGTACACCTCAGCACTCCATGTTTCATTGCCTTCAATACTGTTCACCTGTCCTACACAGTTGTAGCCCATTAGTGATGAGGCTTGGCTGCAGCCCCATTCCCAATCACCCACAAACTGTGTGTCTACTGTGTGTGTACACAACTCTTCCATGACTCATCCCTCATAACTTTGGGGGAGATATCTTCTGTTAGTGGCCAGCTGATAAAACCAAGTAAGACAGTATTCTTGGTCTCTTCCACGACCCATCCTCTCTCCAGGGAGCTATCTTCTGTTAATAGGCCATTGAGTCTCACAACATGACTGATAATATTACAGCATCCCATTGTGGGATGTTCCACCCAGGGGGAGGAGCCAAGCATTCCTACCTAGACATAACCTGAGATTTAGAACACCAAAGACAGCCTTTTTCCACTGAATTCCCAGAAGAAGACTGAACCCATCAACACCACCACTAAATCTCCAGAGGAAAACTACACCCTTCTAGAGGATCATTGCTTCAACATAACTACATCTATCACTCCAAGAAGACTTGCAGCCACCCTTTAATCAGACTGCTACCAACACTCTGACCAACAGGGTGTCAGTGATTTACTCTGTCAGTATTTTTTTGTACAACTGCATTTTTATTTTAATTTTCATAGTAAAGAACTGTTATTCCTATTCCCATATTTTTGCCTGAGAGCCCCTTAATTTCAAAGTGAAAATAATTCAGAAGGAAGGGTTTTACATTTTCCATTTCAAGGGAGGCTCCTGCCTTCCTTAGCAGACACCTATCTTTCAAACCAATACACTCTGAAAGATTATTTGCATAATAAGGTATTTTTTGCAGTTAAAAAAGATGAAAGGCACACTGAGATGAATCCTTGCAAATTTACATAAAGTATTCAAAGTTTCTCATGGTGTACTGACAAATTTTGAGCATCTGTTTTCTCTGATGATACCTCCCATTTATTTGTGTCCTTTTTTACCTCCCAGCATATGGTGTTTTAAAAGAGATAACTAAGATCAACTGGCTAAATAATCGTGTTTTCCTTGAAAAATAAATGCACATCTTAAGCACAGGCATAAAGGAAACAGAGCTACACTCTTTAAAATCCAACTACAGTAGTTTCTTGAAGAGTTTTAACTGTAAAATGCTGTAAGTTAAGGGGAAGAAAAAAAAAGGCGGCTGGAAGATGTTAACTTGGTTGAAACAATGGTGTGTTTATTTCATGTTGGGATTTCAACAGACCTTTAATTAGGGTCTGTTAGACCATGCAATTTTCATTAAAAATATTTTGATGAGATTCTGATTATCAAGAAGTGCCTGGGAGACTTGGCACCTGTTACTCTTTGAAAGAACATTCATCCAGAAAGGCAGGCAGGCAAACTATACCACCCAACTCATAGAATAAATACTAAGTCTAAATATTCAGAGTATTTACAATAATAATGTAAATACTGGAAATACTTTGTGTGGTCTAGACTTCATGAGTCTAGTGAGAATAAGCAGACAGCAGTGTTCAAACCAAAAAGGCAAAAACACAAGGGTTGTCTGCTATGAGATGAAATACTAATAGAATATTCACTCTCTGAATGTATAGCTGGTAAAGTCACTACTGTGGCATTTCCTTAGGACATAAAAAATTTTACTTACCTATGTTGTGAAAAACAGCTTAGTTACTGAAAACAGCATTTGAAATACTATTTTTCTTTTTTCTAGCAAAAAAGTCAGTGTACAAGACCAGATATTACCATTCATATTGAAACGCACATTCAGAATATATTAATTTTTCAAAACATTGAATAAGGAATTCTCATAAATAGCACTGCTATATTCATCTTGATGTAACTTGCAAGAGGGTTAAAAAATTACTAAATAGATGGTATTCAAACCTGGAGTGAATTAAAGAAAAAAATCCATGTTATTCTGAAGATAGCACCTTTAAACTGATCTTCAGAGGAGGGAAGGGGAGGGCAAGGAAGGGGAGGAGTTGGACTCCCATCAATCATCTAGTCCTCTTCAGGGCTGACCAAAAGTGAAAGTATATTACTATTAAACCAGGGTGTTCAAATACTTTTTAACGTATGGGACATTGATCACCTGTCAAGAAAGCCAAGAAGTTCTTGGTAAAGCATCTTTTCCTAATATCACGTCTGAACCTCCCCTGATGCAGCTTTGAACCTTTCACATATGTCCCGTCACTGGATAAGAGGAAGAAGAGATCAGCAATTCCTTCAATTGCCCTTCTCATCCTGATAAAAATCAACTAAGTTTGATTCCAGGGGTTTCTTGACATAGAAAGAAAGTATTTTTAGTGCTGATTTTTAAATCAAAATAAAAAATGGTAGAGGTATGAAACCATAACATTATCACCAAAGCCTGAGATGCATGGATAGATTAGAAAGAGAAACAGTTCTGTTATTCTGAAGTAACTTGTTCACCTGACTTTTCTTAGAAGAAAAGATAGTCCCCAAATTTTCTCTTCTTATTAAGAGATAAATGTTCTCTTTGTTATGTATATATAGAAATACACATATCAACTTCAATCTGGTCTGAGTTACCTCTATCTTTTATATGAAGTACATGAAGGCACATTTTGTAGATCTAAATGAGGGGGGATCTAGACTGATTGTCCCAGCATTTTTGTGTCAAATTTTGGATGAAGTTTACTGTCCCCAAAGTGGAATACTCTTATGAACACTCTTAGGCCATTTCAGAACAAAGTCAGTGGAATCATCTTAAAGCTCTTAAACCAAATTTGGATGACTTTACACTTTTGTGAACAACTTACACAGACGATTTTAGCTTTGCAGCTGTGTCAAGTGAAATGTCAAGAAATAACTTCTCAACTTCAATAACTAGATGCAAGAGAAATTAACTGTTAATGCCTTCAGTCACCCTTGCCATGAGAAAAATTAAAAAGAATGTTAGATTGTGGCAACATGGCTACTAGATCAGCCTCAGGACAAATCAATGTCAGTTAATGGGAATTCTGATTAGACTAATCAGAAACCAAACTCCTAAATCTGTAAGAATTGTTATTATTTTTCTCACCACATATAAAATCAGATGCCTTTTGAGTCAAATTTCAGGCAAAGTTCATAGAGTCCATGTTTTCTGTGGCATGGACTGTTTTAGAAATACTGCAGTAAAAAGACTGTCATAAAAAATGCAACCTGCATCCGAAACAGATTCAGCCCTATGAGAGAACTTGTTGTCCCTGTTGTAATCTATTAGAAATGTTACGCTCTTACCTAGAGCTGCTCTCTGAATCTGCCTCTGCATGATCTTTCCTTTCAGATGGTCTGTAAAAGACACAAAATGCAAATAATTAGAATTCAAAGAGTCAAAAATCAATTAAGTCATTACCTATTTCCCACCATTTGAAACTACTCAGTTGCTGGGCAATTTTAGGTTTTTTTGTGATCCATGGGACAAGCTGATTTCTGAGCTCTCTCCTCTCCACTGCAAGTAAACAAGTAGGCACAATGTGACTCTACATATACTGAGATTTAACTGTCTAGTAAGAAAGACTGAAAATTAGGCATTTACTGTCAAGCACTTTCACAAGATAATGATCTCCTACTGCTAGATACAAAAGAAGTCCAAGTGGGACATACAGAATTCCAAGTATTTATTCAGACTTAAAGGCACTTACCAGATAGTAGTCACTAGTCTACCCCTTTTCCAGTGAAAATTGGCAATTCCCCCAAATCAATTTTTTTTTCCTCATCTGTCCTGCTCAGTTTTAAATATCCCATGTACTAGAGCTTCTGCAAGTTCTACTGCTGTCCTGGTTCTGGCTGGAGTTAACTTTTTCAGTAGCTGGGGGGGGACCATGAGGTTATTCTACCTCATATCATTGCTAGGTAAGGGGAAAGGGACATTCTTCTCAGGCAAAGGGTCAAGTAAACATGGCAGAGGGAGCCATCCTATATTGCCTAATATTGGGGAGGTTTTCTGTGTGAATTGCTTATTTTCCTGTACCCTCTGTCATTGACATTGTTGCTGTTACTGTTAATTTTCTTATCTCATTGCTGTTTCCAGTATATTGTTCTTATCTCAACCTGTGATCTTTGCCTTTCTTACCTTCAATAATTCTCTCCATCCCACCACAGCTGGGAAGGGAAGGGGAGAAAGGGGCAGTGAGGGACAGCAGTGTGTGGTTTGGAGAGCCTTGGTGGGGGCACTGAGTTGGGCAGTACCATTCCAAAATCACGGCAACTACTCAACAGGACTCAATGTGTAGATGTCATTGGTTTTCAATCAAAAATTAACCAATACCATTATCTCAGCATTCCTAGTTAGATTCCCATGCCCCATATAATTCACTTTTATTCTTCTTTTATCAATTTCCCACCTGATCTACAACAATGGGCCAGTTTCCCAATAATTTCAAATAATAATTTGAATACCCACATAGGAAGCCATTATTCAAAGACATTAATAGAACCAAGAAAGGAAAAACATAACCCTAAATATAGAATTTCAGCAGTAAATGTATTCTGAAGGGGGACGGGATTATTATATAATTTTTCTTACAAGTGAAGTCTAAGAGTGGAAGCTAATCAGAGCCAAATTAAGTCATTAAAATTTGGTAAATGCTTAACCAGAGAATATAAAAAAAAAATTAAATTCACAGGTCATAAGAATTAGATTGTTTTGTGAGCACAAAAGAACCATAACAAATTGAATTTCTTTGGAAATTACAAGAATAATTGTTAAGTATTTAGTAACATTGTAGGAAATGTATTATTTGCAATACACTAGAGTATAACATTCAAGTTTTGTTGTTCTGAATGTTTATAGAAAACAAAAATAACACCCTACCTACTTCTTGACTATAAAATAGACATTGAGTTGTATTTTTCTGCAGAGAAAGTTTTATTCTTTCAAATTATTTTTAATTAAGCCAAATTTTTCTGCAATTAAAATTACCTGCAAAATTAGGAGAATGTAATTTGTAAAATTAGCAAAGCCTTCATCTACCAAGAAACAGGTTAAGTGAAATAGCTAACTTCATCTAACCCTGCTATTAAAAAAAATAAATCCTCCATCTCAGCTATACTAACACTCAACCAACGAGCCACATTCAGTTAAATAAGTTGATTCTTGTAACTATAGAAAAAACACCCTTGATTACAAATTTTTAATGATAAAAAACTGTTTGAATGATCAACATTCATGCTATTTCTGCTTTGAAAGTGATATAAAGCAAGTCAGTTGATTTCAATACTCAATGAAATGTGGTTAAACATGCTACTTTCTCCTCAAATTTATTTTTGCTATTCTTACTATTTAGATCCTTGTATTCTATTGCACTGTTTCACACAGTGTGACATTACTCACTCAATATTGAGCCATGAGACAGCCATGAAACAATTTGTAGTTATCTTGAAACTCATCTCAATGGGTTATCATTAACAGAGGTGCCTCAGAAACAATCCATGCATTTATCTTTGTGTAAGGGTTCTGAAACTCTCTCAAGTGCTCTGATCTGCAAAAGGCAACTGCCACTGTTGTTTGAAAAATATGGTTCCAGTAGGGACAACAGGCTTTTGATCAAGAGCCACCTGAAAATAAGGGTGACATACAGTTCTCAGTCTTGTCCACTGATAATGGTGTTATACCTCCTTCTTTTACTTTGCTACTAACAGATCATCAGCAATATAAATGTTTTGTGTTTCAAGTGGCAATGAGTTCAACTGAAAAAAAGCAGGCCACACAAGTCAATGAGAGTAAGATCAAGTAGACAGACTACAGCTTGCCATCAATACAAATATGTGGAAACACAAGAACATTTTCACTGGGTTTTAAATTATAGCCAAAAGGCTTGACTTTCAATTACATAGAGTTTACTCTGAACATAGGTAGGATAGAAACCACAGGCTGTAGAAGCTCTACTTGTATTGCGAGCTTTGTCAAACCACTCAGCAGTGTGAAAGTGTCCCAAATGTTAATCTCTCCCTTCATTCTAGCCATTGTACACTTCTGCTTCACCCATAACATGGACCATGATTCTGCAAGAAAACTACTTCTTCTACTTGGCATCTTTGTGAAAGAATTAGAAGTTTGAATCAGACCACCTGTAATCAGAGAGGAACCAAAGAAAATTTCTCTATCGGCTAGAAAAATAAAACTCCAACCCTACCATTCTTCTAGCAAAATAGTTTCCTTTTTCTCCTTTAAATAGAAATAGAAAGGTGACATTTATACAATTCACATAGTCCAAACTGCCTTTTAAGGGCAGCAGAAACTGAACTTCATTTACCAAAAAAGTCCATGGGGAGAAACTGAAATTGCATTATGGGAAAAGTAGGCCAAACACAAGTTCTGATTCAGGGGACATGGTGATATCATGAGTCACCTGACAATCATTCCATAACAAGACTTAGCCAGACAGAAATTATTTAATCTTTCAACTTGTTTTAATCCAATTTGAAATTTGACTGTTTAGATTTTGTTATAAATACATATTGTGATATTGGCTTTTCACAAGTATAAAGATGAATGTTATATGTATAATGTTAGAATAGCTTTTGCTGTGTGAATGTAGTGGTTTTCTTTTTCTCCTGCTATTAGCTAGAATTTAGGCATAGGTCAGAAGAATTTAGGTGTTAGGTTCAGGTCCTGCCTGAATAGGCAGGATAACCTCCAGTGAACAGATGATGGAGCCCAGGCTGCTATCAACACTCACCACCTGTGGAAGAAGGAGCCAAAGCCCAAATCAAAAGATGATAAGAAAGGAATTAAAACTGCAAAACCAAGAAATGTGCTTGCTCTAAAAAGGCAGACCCAAGGAGTGGCCATGCAAAACAGTTCCCAGAAAAGTTGGAATATGCACGAAGTCCATGTAGCAGAAATAGTATATAAAGGATGTTTCCAAGACACCAGGCGTGCTCTTGGCAGAGCGCCAATGCACCCGGCCATTACTATTTGCTTATTTTCTGTGTCTCTTATTGTCTTTATAAAACCTTTTAAACTTTACCAGGAGAGTGAACTTAGTTTTTCACAATTTCATTTGGGAAAAAAAAAATGTTTTCACTTAGAAGCTCTTTTTTTTTTATAAACCCTTAAGATTTTCTGTGCATGTTTTTGATTAAAGTAATCTTGTTTTTATTTCACTATAAATACTTGTAGCAGAGAATGAATGTTTCTACTCTACTTTTCTGCCTCTGAGTACATCATTGCTCCAATGCTAGGTTTTGGAGTTCATAAGTGACAGAAGTAGGGGATGATTCCAGTACTGCTGCCTGCACAAATCTTCCCATATAAACAAGAGGAAGATTTCAGTCTTTAGTTCTGCCTGTCCTACAATCTCCATAAACACACATATATACTCAAAGAAATATGAAGAATCACATTCTCATAAAAAAACCCACCATGTCTTCTGATTCCAAATGTAAAGTTGTGGACAAGGTAATGCTTAAATGTGGTTTGTAAAAATTGAATTTAGAATGTGGAGAACATCTCTCAACACATGGTTAATTATATTTTCTGAAGTTTCACCAAACAAGAAGCTAAAAATAAGTCTCTAGCTGATATCAAATATTTTTTCCAGCAGAGTCATTCTTCATCTGGAGATAATGGTCCCAATAAAACGTTGACTCCTGCAACTCCACATGTTTTGGCAAGAAAAGTATTTTGGTGGAATTTAAGAATTCACTCAGCATGCAGCCAGCTGTCATTAAGGCTGTGATAAATCTGTTGGTTTTGGCCTGCATTTCTGGAGACATGTAGGTATGGAAAAGAGATGAACTGGTAACACAGAACTCTGGCTTTGTGAGAGGAGACAGAAGCAAGGAGGGAGATGGAGAAGACAAAATGGAATTGAGAAATCTAACGAAGAGTGATGTAAGGCAAAGGAAAGTATCCCATAGCGTGACTAAATATGACAGAATACATAACTTGAATAATATGGCTGTCCTTTAAGTTCTTGTCTTTGTGTTGTTCCAGACTGTTTCAAGGATCTGAAATTATCTTCCAATGTATTACAGACAAGGAATGCTTTGACCTGAAGCATATGCTTTGGGACAATACAAAAGTGAGTATGTTACAATTTTAAAAACCCATTGATTAAAAAAAGTTTTTTTGTTTTGTTTGAGTCCATATTATGTCACATATAGGTAAAACCTTACAAAAGAAAGGCCTTGTAAAATCATGGTACAGGCCTTGTTATAAGTATAGCTAGCAGCTAGCCTGGTAAGTTCCCATGCAAATACATCTTGAGAATGAAAAGTTTGTTAAGATATCAAACTATTACTGCGGAGAAAAACAAGTGTAGCTGTAGTAACAAGGGATCTATTCCATGAGAATCAGTAGAAAAAGTATGTAAACATTATTAGAGAGAAAAGTTTTGATTAATATGTACACTCACCATTACCAACCAGCAAACTGAGTTCCTAACCAATTGGAATTAAACATGGTGCCTTCTGATAACTATATAAATATAAGCTGTGTGCAATAAAGATTGGGCTATGATGGAAGAAAAAAAAGGTGCCATTGTCTGTCTCTACTATGACAATATTACAGGTGTTAAAAATTCTCTTATTCTTTATTAGATCCTCAGTATAATGCTATTATGAGGTTTCAAAGACCGCTAACTCACAAACTGACAGGCTAAAGCCCTTGTCAATGGGTTCTCATCTCTTGTTGTTTTTTAGTACTTTTCTATTTTTTTACATTTTCCAAGCCTGCATTTATCTTAATACATCCTTTCATTATGGAGATCCTAAAACCTTCACACCTCAAAAATGATGATGTATGTTTCACTTTTTTCATTGTTAAATCATTTTGGGTGTTACATAAAATATCTAGCGGAACATCCTCTTACACATCCAGGGCATCTGATTCCTGGAATTCACCCTCCAGGGATTTTGGGTCCCTAATCATGCTACATGGTATTAGATGTTGTTTGTTTTCTTTCCATGTTTCTCACACTGCCACACCAGTCAATAGGTTGGGGGTGCACAAGAAGCTGTGATGGAACACAGCTGGAACAGCTGACCCCAATGGACCAAAGGGTTATTCCACACCATGTGGCATCATGTTCAGCTTAAAAAGGCTAGGGGGAACAAGAATGAAGCAGAGGCATTTGGAATGATGGTATTTGTCTTCCTAGGTCACTAACAAGAGTAAAAAAACCCTGCTTTCCTGGAGATGGCTGAACACCTGGCTGTCAATAGGTAGTGAGGGAATTTCATATTCTGCTTTACTTGAACACACACAGGTTTTGTTTTACCCATTAAACTTTTATAGCAACCTATGAGTTTCCTTACTTTAACTTTTCCAATTCTTTCCCCTAGTCCCACCAGAGGGGAGTGAGCAAGTGGCTGTGTGGTGCTTTTTTGCCAGCTGGGTGTAAACCAGGAAATAAGTGGGGGTTTTGTTTGTAATGCAATGTTCCTATGTCTGTGTTGGACTCAGCTACTACCCAGCTATGAAGACCAGCTCAAGACTCTGGAATTGTTTGTCTTGGTTTGAAAGACAGGTGTCTGCTAGGGAAGGCAGGACCCTCCCTTATAATGGAAAATATAAATCCCTTCCCTCTGAATTATTATAATTTTGAAATTAAGTGGCTATCAGGCAAATATATGAGGATAGGAATAACAGTTCTTTACTAGTATGTGTACTAAAGCAAACAAACAACAACCATAGCATTAACAGAAGCAGGAACCCAGTGATCACCTTCTCTCAGCTGCAGGCACTTTCCCCTCCATGCAGTTCCGGGCACAGCCGGCAGGGGCACTGGTGCTCCCAGGGGACCGGACAGGTGCGGTGATTCCCCTGCGCTTGCAGGGGCCGCTGGGGCGCGGGCACGGGGAGGAGAGAGGATGGGAGAGAGGCTTTGCTGCACAAACCCCCCTGGGGCAATCGATCCCGGTGTTCCAGCAGGACTTACGGGAACAGCAAGCTGGGCCGGCAGGAATGAGCAAAAATCCCAGGGTGTATGACAAGATGTATCGGAAGCTCCTGAGCTGTGGTTGGAACAGCGGGAGGCCTCGGCAGGCAGGAGATGCGGGGCTACAGTGCAGAAAAAGCTCGTAGCAGTGCCAACGAAGCAGTGGGAAAAGGACAGTGGCAGACCAGGACACTGGCAGACCGGCTCCAAGCAGGGCAGAGGGGGGTGAGCCCAAGATCCCTGGCACCTGAGCAGATGGGGATAGGTCCCTCATTTAGTGAGACAGTGTTAATAAGCTCTCAGTCCAACAGCTGCTCTTACCAGCAAAGGCTCACACACAAAAAGGACAAGGCTGTACAGGACTGGATTCTGGCAGTGACAGTGAATTATCTTCCCAGCAAGCAACAGCTTGCCAATCCTCCTCTGAAACCCAGACCAAGAGCCCTAGCAGCTCCCCAGCCCCCGTCTTTTTTGCCTGTCCAAATCTCCAGGTAACCCCTCCCCTCTCCCCTTAGTTTGGCCAATCTTTTGTTTTTCTTAAGCACTCATAAGTACACAATAGTTAGTTTCCTAGCAACTTGTGGGAAAAAAATCGGTAAGTACAAAAAAAAGAAACCTAATCCTCAACACTGTTAAATCCGATTCATGTATCCACTTGAATCAGATAGGAAGTCCTGCTGAATAAGCAGAAATTAAAGATGCATATTCAGAAAATAGTCATGCAGCCAAAAGAGGGGAGCAATCACAGAAGTTCCACAAGCCTTGTACAGATATATTTTTAACTAAGCTTGAGATTAGAGTTGTAACAGTTTACAAAGCATTCCCGGAAGTAGGAGATATTGAATCCAAGTGTAGATATTCAAATGGAACAATTTCTCTAATGGAGAAGATCAGAGATAGTTATAGGAAATCTTACCAGATATGTTAGAATATTTTTTAAAATCTGGTGATGAAATTGTATGAGAACATAGTCTATGATAGAAAGTATCTGATAAGAAAAGTCATGGAATAAAAAAAATACTCTGTTCCAATGTGAAATACTGCAGCACTAAGAGCAAATAAACCGTTTAGCCTTTCTCTGACACAGAGAAATATCTGGGACAAATTCTGAATTTTCTTTTCAAACTTTGTCCTTCTCCAATGGCAAAAACGTATCAGTTGGCTCTATTAGGACAATGTGCAAAGACAAAGTAGTCTGCATTAGTAAACTAATCTGGCTCAAATCTATGTCTGATGGAAATGCTTTATTTTAGAATACATGGTTGGCCAAATCCCCATGTAATTTGATAGCTTCTCATTTTCAGAAATCTCTTAGTGGTATAAGGGAGGAAAACATAGTATTGCAATACTCAGGGCCTCTCTGAGGCACATGCATTTTTCCAGGTGTGAAATACAGCCCTCATCAGCATTAAAAATATATGTATGACAATACCTCAGGTAAAATGCTATAGAGTATAACCTGCTGCAACAAATTTCTGCCTTCTGCAGCAGTTTAAGATTTTACTGCCTCTCCTTTCTTCTCTTCCCTTTCCCTCCTCTCCATCTCAAAGTTTGCTGTCAAAGGTCACTGCTCTACAGCAGAGGGTGTAGAAGGAAATGTCTACCCATGTTCTGGCTGCTCTAGCAGCAGGATTTGGCACATTAGCACAAGATCAATTAGCACAACATCAATTTAAGCTGAGACACTGTCATTGACTGAGCTACAATGTCTGAAATAAAAGTAAACACTCTCTTTTGCCAGCTGGGAAGAAAAGATTGGAGAAAGTAATTGCCAGCAAAGAGATGGGCCAGACCATTGGGAGCAAGGAAGCTGATGAGATTTAATAGAACTCATCAGTCAAATGACAACAGGTTCAGACTTTGAAGCACAACCCTGACTTCCACAAATTGATAGTTGTAAACATAGCCTAAACTCAGCACATTACCAAACACATATTGAAATACACCATTTTCCCAAGATAATCTCCTTCCTTGGAATTTATATATCCCAGATTCAAATGGATACATTTTACTATTTGCGTTTTACATATACATTTTTCAGGACACTGCATATTTTGAGATTACTATTTAAAAAATCTGACTGGGACATGTTCCCTTCCTTGACATACTCAGTTGAGACAATAAAAGGTTTTACTGTCACATTTAATAGCTTCAAGCATGATCAAATTTACAGACAGAAAGCTTATGAGATAGCAGTCTCTGCCAGCCATTGCTAGGGGATGACAATGTACTTGACTTCTCAGGAAGAATTTCTTCACTAAAAGGGTATTCAGTCATTGAGATGGAATGTCCAGGAAGGTGGTGGAGTCACCATCCCTAGGGGGCATTCAAGAAATAGCTGAACATGGCACTTAGCACTATGGTCTAGTTGAGGAGGTGGTGGTTGGTTAAATGTTGGACTCAATAATCTTGTCGTTAATTGACCTACTCAGTATACAGTCCTCTAAACTATCAACCCATTTCTATTTTTAGAATTTATTTAGGTTAGAATTTACTTCTAACCTCCAGAGTCTCCTCCCCTTTTTCTTCATGTTCTTTTTAATTCTGGACAGATTACTTTTTTTTGCCCTCACAAGATGATGACTTACACTTTCTGATTGAAGGACATTTCTGTAAGTGCTTATTGTTTGGCCTGCATTTCCACAGCATATCCCACATCCCACTTTTTTTTTATTCTTTTATTTTTTATTTTTTAAATTTTTTAATTTTTTTTTCTAATAGTGTTAGTGTTAGTGTTTTTCTAATAGAGTTCCCGAAGGAACACTTCAACACTTTTTATAAAAATCCAGATATTCAACACTGGGACATCTAGGATAACCAACATAAAACACTAACAGCTGTGGACTGCAGCTCAGCATCTCCTTGAAATTGGAAATCAGAACCTGGATGCTTTCTGAACTTAAAAACAAATGCTTGGACCTTTATTTTAATGTCCCAAGGTTGGCTGTCACTACTTATTCTGGCCAGGCATTTTTATCCATGCATGGATACACAGCAGGAAGCACATTCCAAGGGACTTCAGCAGAAGTACATATTATGTCTGGATATTCCATGTGGAGGGGATAAGCAGCTCAGCCAATAAAGTTGCATACTTCTGTATGTGCTGTAGCAACAGCAGTTTGTTGCATTCAGGAAATAATGTTAACAGTTTTTTTGGGGGGGATTTATTTGGTTTTGTTTTCCCTGGATAGCTCTCCTGAATTCAGGTACCTAAATTTCACTTAAGCTGTACCTTAGATGCCAGAGTGCTATTTTAGGTATTGTCCAAAGTGAACAAATATTCTGTTTATGTATCTTCATATACTAGAAATGAAACAGAAATTATGTGCATCTGGAAACTTTTTCTGTTGTTTATGACATCTATTTGTTCATGAATTAAACACTAAACTGGTCCAAAAAACATGACTGAAAAGCAATGCCATATGGATAAGGAGCCATAGTCTGTGAATTTAGTACTCTGGATGCACATATGACTAAATGCAGCTTATCTCTTGATTATTTCTTTGAAATTAATGTGAAGAGAAAGAATAAGGAAAATAGAGAAACAGCTTTGTATATAGCTCCTATCCTTTTCACATTTTCAAATATGCAAACTTAAGAAGGATAAAAAAAAAAATAAAGAGTCCTTAAAAGCACAAACAAACAAAGTCAAAACCAAAGGATTTTACCCCCAACAAGTTTTCTGGTAATAATACATGGTGTCAGTTAATATTCTGAGCAGAGAGTGACTATATCCAAGTTTCAGATAAACATGGTTATTATCTGTTACAATATTGCCTTCATGTCTTTGTAATTTCTATACAACAATTTGATGTCCAGTTTCATTTTGTGACATTTCTTCTGGCCAGAGCTGTCCAACATAAAATTAGTGTTCCAGAGCTCACAATATACTTCAGTTTCAGAAACTTTTAAAATTTTGTTCTTACCCAAGGAATTGTCCTGGCATTGAGCACAGACTGCTGTGTAACTTCTGGTCAGATGAGACAGACTGATGTTAAGAATCTGACAGATATGACACAAAAATAAAAAGAAAATAAAATAAAAAACCCTACTGAAGCTGTTTAGATATGCCACTGTGTTTTGAGGCCATGCATAAAAACATTTCAGGGTGATGGAAACAAGTCAGAGTAAGCATGAGTGTGTGACACATTTTTTGATGGAGATTTACTTGTAATATATGTACCAAATCTTTAAGAAATGACTCCTTGAGTGTCAGACATATACTAGCAACCCAGTAAAATATGAAATAGCTTCCTGTGAAGATACTGCATGTATTCACTGTTGTGCATAAGCCTAAGTCTGCTTCTTGAATTGCACAGCAAATTTAAAACACAACTTGATTATATATAATATATATCATATCAATATAATTGATATATATATATATATAAATTAAATAATCAGCTCAGAAAAGGCATCTTCCTTCAGCCTTAAATAAAGTGCATGACAAAAGCTTCATATTACAGCTAATTGCTGTTGACTGCATTCCTTCTGCAACATTCACAACCAGCTGTAGTGACATCACATGATTTAGGAACTAGTTTGCTTAATAAAAAATAGCTATTGTCTTTTAGTATGTGTAGGTCTATGCCTGTGCTACAAGTCTGCATGAATGCTGTATAGATGTGTAAATGAACCACCATGAGATAATATGAAAAAAAAAATATTTCTGTTTCTTTGCTCAGGAAGGAATATCACTCTTGGACAGTACTATTCTGAATAAGCTGAGGTCTGCTTCTCTAGAATTTGAAGGTTTGATTTTTCACTGTTAAAATCTCTGGCCATCCAATACTAAAGATATATATGACTTGGATGCAAGACTTGAGGGAATACTAAGTTTACTGACGACACTAAATTGGGATAAGCTGTTGACTCCCTTGAAGGCAGAAGGCCCTGCAGAGAGACCTCAACAAATTAGAGGGATGGTCAATCACCCACTAGAAGAAGTTCAATAAGGCAAAGTGCCAGATTCTGCACCTGGGGTGGGGCAAACCTCACTGTCTGTATATAATTGAGAATGAAAGGCTGGAGAGCGGTGCTGCAGAAAGGGAACTTGGGTCTTGGTCTGTGGAAACTTGAACATGAGTCAGCAGTGCCCTGGCAGCCAGCAGGGCCAAACATTCTCTGGGAGCATCAGGCCCAGCATTGGGAAAGGTTTAGGTTGAATATCAGGAAAAGGTTCTTCACCCCGAGGGTAGCTGGACACTGGAACAGGCTCCCCACGGAAGTGGTCACAGCGTCAAACCTCACAGAGTTTAAGAAGCATTGGGACAATGCTCTCAGGCACATGGTGTCACTCTTGGGGTTTTACTGTGCAGGGACAGGAGTTGGACTCAATAATACTGATGGGTCCCTTCCAAGTCAGTATATTCTGTGATTCTATGATCAAGAACTTTTTGTACAAAAGATTGTAGGATTTAACACACACCTCATAATATAGCATCAACTATCACCTGGCATTTTTTCTTTAAAAGAGCAAATATAATAGATTGACATAACATACTGTGGGAAATTCAGGCACAGAGAGATCTCAGAGCCTTGAGCATACAGGCCCAGAGATAGAGATGGATACAGTGTTTGACCTGAGACCTTGAAAAAGGCTTGGAGCTTTAGAACAACAAAGCTATACAAACATGAAGAATAGAAGCCTGTAGTTTAAGTAGAAATATGTTTTAAGCAACTAGAAATATGCTTTATGTAAGTGAATAAATATGCTAAGTAAAATAATAGAGATTTTGAAGTTTAACATATAACCTGTTATAGACTTAATAAGAAATTTTATATGTAGCAATGTAAGTTTCTGTAGTGTTATATGATTGGATAAAAAAAAGACATTGTGGCAGTATCATGTCAGACTAAGCAATTGATGATTAGTTTGTGAAGATGGTGGTGAGCTTTCGTGTAACTTGTTGATTGCTTAGAAAGTTTATAAAGACATTGTAACTAGAATTTAGTCAGCTTCCAAGGTAATGGTGCTGAATGTAGCATTATTTCACCCTTCCATGAGACTCATGGACTGTGCAATAAAACACCTTTTATAACATCACTCAGTTGGCCCCATCTGCTCTGATCCCAATAACATACTGTAGCCTAATAAATAGCCTAATAAACACCAAAATGAAGTGTAGCAATCTAGCAATTACTATTTTTAGTCAAAAGACAGCTGACAGGCAGAAGATCTGTTACTGAGTATTTTATCAAGTTTATAGTCATGGTTTATTAAATCCAATGAGCCTAGTCAATTTGTTTTAGCTATTCTAGTGAAACCTTAAGTAAAAAATGTTCACTTGCCTGAGCATAATTGTTTCCCCTAAAAATAATTCTGTTTGTAAAGAACAGAATATAATTTGTAATAATTAGAAAATGAAAATGTTTCCTACATATGTACATTCCAACTCAGAGCCAAAGAAAACATTAACATCATGAGCCTGGAGTGATTCTTCCACTAAGAAGGTTCTTCTGTTTAAAGAACAGCACACCAGGGGAGCATAACAGAGCTGTTCAAATGAGTTCGTTCAGTTTGGTATTTTCCCAATAAGTCATCTGACAAATCTTGTTTTCTCATTCTGAGGACCCATTCAGCATATACACTGTAAACCTGAGGCATTGCTATTGTTTGAAAGTAAACACCAACATATGCAAGCAACTCTGAAACAACACACAATATTTAGCATTGCCATTAACATATGCATTGTCCCCTGAAGCAAAAAGACTTCTACTTTCTGAAATAAGTTTGCTAAGTGCTGCTGCAAAGACTACTTTATAGTACCAAAGATGGTATCCTCTTCTTATAAGGAGAAGCAGAAAAAGGAAAAAGGCTGCAACAAAGCTACTAGAACTGCCTGGTTATCTTGTCAGTCTCATTTCTACCAGATCAGATAAGAAAAATCCTATACCAGCTAAGGAATGATGAAGATAGAGCAATGACATGTGTCCTCTCTCTGAAAATGGCCAAAGCATGACTGTGCTGCAGCAGCAGCAGAACAGACAGCTCTGCTACAGCTGCCATAAACCTAGGTGTACCTCTGAAGGGAGAGAGCCTGCACCACCCACATGCTGGACACCTCAGTCTCACAATAAGCCCAGTTATACTGTTCTCCTTAAGGTTAGGGCTATGCCAACGTAGAGAAAACTTGAAAGTCCAGAGATCAGGGACACTGTACTGGAAAAGGCATGCAAAGGGGAGCATGGCACTACCCCAACATTGCTCCCTCCACACTTTACCCCATGAAAATACTCATGTATTGGGTACCTGTGCCTATAAAAATACTCATTTTCTGCCAAGATTAGGGTAAAGGCTTAAAAAAACCAAAATGTGTTTGATCATAGCTCCTTTCCAAAGTGTTGGTTACAATTTCTTCTCTGTTTTCAAGATTTCAATTCCTTTCTGGAAAGGAAAGCCCTCACTTCAGGAAAAGAAATTAAATCTTCTGATTTCACTGAGGATCAATTTGGAAAGCCTTGATCCATTTCCATTCACTTCATGGCATCCCATGCCATTTTATTGTTTTCCCTTTGGTGAAGAATTTTTTTTTTTTTTTTTTGAAAAAAAAGGAAATTATTCCTTTCAGGAAAGAAAATGAAATTTTGAAAACAGAAAAGAAAGTGTTACAAACACTCTGGAAAGGAGATATGATCAAATAAAATGTAATTGAAAAAAAGAAGAAAATTTGGAAATAGAGTGACTACAAGCAGATGGATTGGCATGAATTAGGTACAGTGAAAAGGACCAAAACTTGCCAAAATTAACTGTACTGAAATCCCCAAACCAGGGAACAAACCCAAACAAAATACAGGAGAGGATATTGATGAAATGACTTGTCTAATTAAAAAAAAAAAAAGATATTCACCAAAGGGAAAACAGTAAAATGGCATGGGATGCCATGAAGTGCAGTGAAAAAGGCCAAAACTTGCCCAATTTAACCTTAATGAAATTCCAAAATCAGGGGAAAATGTCAAGCAAGAAGACAGAAAAGACAGGAGTAGAAATTAACGAAATGCCATGGCTAATAGGAAAAAAAAAATCTTCACCAAAGTGAAAACAATCAAATGGCATGGGATGCCATGAAGTGCAGGGATATGGACCAAATCTTGCTGAATTGATCCTCATTGAAATTGCAAGACTTCATTTCCTTTCCTGAAAGGAAATTCTTCCTTTCCAGACTTTTCTCTTTTCAAGATTTCATTTCCTTTCCTGAAATGAAGAATTCTTCTGATTTCAATGAGGATCAATCTGGCAGTGTTTGGTTTTTTTCTCTGCCCTTTATGTCACACCATGCCATTTTATTGATTTCTCTTTGTTTTACTTTTTTTTTTCCCCCCCCATTGTACTTTGTCTTCTGTCTCTTGTTTACTTTGTTCCCCTAGGTTTTAGTGGGTATCATTTTGGTAGGCTTTGGAACATTGTATTTAGAAAAAGGAACACCCCATTTCCTAAAGATTGCTCCCTCAACAGCTTTCTTCTTGGTGCAATTTATGTCCTGGGCCACCAGGCAAGAAGCTTTTTTTGCTGCTCTACTTAGGGTTAGGGTTACACTTAGAGTTAGCATTGAAAAAACCACACAGTCTTGAAGTCCATGGGCACTGCAACTAGAAAAGGCATGCCAATGCCAACATAGCTCCCTTCACACCTTGGCACTACCCACAAGATGGAAATTCATCTTGAAAAACTCTGATTTTTCTGCTCCTCTTAGGGTTAGGCTTGAAAAAGCCACAAAACCCAGAGCTCCAGGGGCACTGCAGCTACAATAGGCATGCCAAAGGGAGCATGGCACTGCTCCCAACATTGCTCCCTCACATCTTCCTTTTTGGCACCTCCCTCTTGTCTTAATCCTCAGCCTTGGAAAATGCTGATTTTTCCTGTTCTGCTTAGGGTTAGGACCTATAACATGTACAATGCCGACCCTAAGTATAACAAAGACAGACTTTCTCTACTTTTTTCAGAAAGGGATAATACCACTTTACAGGCTTTTTAAATAGACTTAGTATTTTTGTCTTTTTTTCCTTCTTATTTGCACATCTTACCATCAGCTTCCTGGAGACTCTTCATTCAGCTAAAAGTATTATTATATTATAAATTACCTAATCATGGTTGCTAGAATTACACTCAGCAAACATAACTGCACTACTTCAAGACAATTTAAGCCTTGCTCACTTTGCAGAGACTTCTGAGATTAAAAAAAAAAAAATCATGTGAATCAAAATATGATCTGTTGATTACAAACAGGGTAGTTAATTGATTAGTCACTATGAACACTGTGAAGAAGCAAACAAAAAAAAAATCATTAACATGAACCTTTCACTGATGTGCAAAGAAGAAAGAAAAAGACATTCCCATCGCTCTGCTTTAAATTATGATCCAACTGGCTACTCGAAGGACAAGAAAACAAATTACGGTAATATGCATTCACAGCATTGACTGTGCCCCAAGAGTATAGTAACCAGTTACTATGTGGTAGTTACCTTCCAGGCCTGTGTGAAAGTCATGACATCTATTCTGTCTTACAGCACCTTGAGAGAGATCTTCCAGAAGACACTGCGAGAGACCACACTATTTTAGATTATGCTCTATGGTTCCCTGCTTAACTAGGCCATAGAAATCAGGCCTGAAGTGGTAGAAAAAGAACCTGAACAGAACCAGGATGAAAGTAAGCTATATTTCATCATGGAAAGATGGAAATATATTAAATCTGAATGATTTGTAACCAAACAGAAAAATAAGATGCAGCATCCTGCAAAGCAATGATATTTTTAACAAAGAAGAAACTGCAGACGACGACAAAGTAGTTAAGAAAATAAAATCTTTAGAAACTCAGATGTTTTTCTGTGTTTTCAATTCCTTGCTTCCAAAAATCAAAATGTAGCATCTAAAAAAACAGATTCCAAAACTGCCATCATAATGGCACGACAACTTGATATTTATCCAAAACAAACACATAAGAACTTTGTTTTTCCAGCATTAAGTTGCCAAACAATTGGGACAAGAAATTAAGGAGAAAAGAGTCTTAAGACTGTCAGCCATGCTGAATGGCTTCAGCTTTAACAACTTCTGCTATTTTTGGTGGACACATAAACATGTCTTATTACAAAACTGCTTTGAAACTGACCTGCAGATCAAAAGCAAACTGGGGCTTCTAGGCACTGGGCCACATTGAATAACATCCCAGCTGGGAAATTACATCTGGGAGACTGTTTGTCCCCATGGCCTGTTTTCTCTTCTGTTTTTCTCACAGATGGCTGCAGGTTTTGCAGTTAATGTGCTTTGTTATGTTAGGCATAAGCAACATTCCTCAGGAATAAGCAACATAGTTGGACACCTGAGAAGCATAGTTACACAAGTGTGATGAAGCATGGAAGAAAGAATGTTTGTGTACTATTTTCTGATGCCACTTGTGTCTTGATACCAAGACTGACTCTGTTAAGTGACAGAGGACATCTGTAACATACAGGCAGTGTTCCAGGAGAAAAGAAATCAGTGGAAAGTACTATGTGTATTGAGGCTTTAATTTTCCATATATCCCAGTGCAGGAGTCATGAAGCAGCAGGCAGGCAGTATTTTTTGCTCAGAGAGCTTTCAGTCTACATTGATGTGCTCTTGTCAAATCTACTTCACATGATAAACTACTGTTTTGGCTTTTTCTGGATTGCTGATTTGGCTGTTCATCTCGAATTTCTCAGGTACTGAGCAATCCAGCTAGGGATGTTGGACACATAAATCATGGTATACGCAGCATTCATGCAGCCTGACACTGAACAGGTATTGGAGAAGGCACACACAGTACATCTGAGAGAGAATGTGCTGGATGAGCTGCACAGGATGTGCTGCATTGAGTGACCATTTGCACTGGGTGGGTTAGGGTTCAGAGCAACCTGTTCAGTGGAAGGTGACCCTGCCCATGGCAGGAGGGTTGGAACTGGATGACCTCTAAGGTTTCTTCCAATCCAAACCATTCAATGGATCTATGAATCTATAGCTAATGCTTGTTGCCCTTGATCAACTAAAGCAACAATAAAGATAAATGTGGAAATATTTTCAGAATCTTCTTTTCAATCCATATACAAGTGGAACTCAAAGTGATCTCAGCTAGAGTTTTTCCTTAGTGAGGATTTAAAGTTCCATGGATTTTAAAGGTCTCTGCTGCGAATACAAGCTACCTGAAGAATGAAATGCTGTGGGAATGACACTATTGAGTTATCTGCTCATTAAATCTGCATTCAGAACTAATCTATTTATGAGTTGTTTGCATCTCATTTGAACCAATTTTTTTTTGGAATGTAACTTCTTGAAGTTTCTCAATCAATTTTTAAACCAGATTTTTCCATTTTTCTTCTACACTAGTCATTTCCAGTAAGATTTGTTGAGCACATAAAAGTTTTCTTAAGTACTTGATAGTTTCTGGAATTACACTAGAACAGTGAATTAAATCAGCAACCAGGAAGTCACAATGTTTATTTCCATAAAAGAATAAGTATGTCAGAATATTACACTAAAGAATGGAATGCATATCAAAGACTCCCGGTTCATGAAACCATTTATTCAGCATTGGAACAAACTCAGATTCAGAACAAAGAGCCCTGAACAAAGGCAGAGCTGGGGTTTTTGAGGGACGTAACTCCTGAGGGTCTTGAGGGTCCTTGAGGGTGGAGTTCAGGATCAGGGACCACTAGAAACACAGCAAGGGAGAAATCCCCCAGGGACTCAAACTCAATCAGAACACCTGGGCTGTCCTTCACCAGGGGTTTGGGGTGGGACAGTGTAATTCTTTGTCTCCCCTGAGGCACACTGCAACATCAAACCACAGTAATTTCTCTCTTATTGTGGTCTCACTTCATTCACAGCTGAAACAATGTCCAGTAAGTTAATGCCTGTAACTCAGAACATTTATATTACTGTAAAGAAATAGATAATATTACCAATACTATTGAGCTTTAAGAGAGTAGTGAATTGATTTTGATGGATTTTCTTTTCATATAGCAAATCATCACAGCTTTTTAATTTCATCTAGGTTCCATGTAAAGCAGGGAACTTTTCTTTTAACAGAGAAATTCCATCCTTCCAAAGAATAGATACTTCTTCAGCAAATGTTTTAAAAATGCTATTTGCTCATGCAAACATTCCTTCAATTCTTTTAGTTCATATAATCATGGCTTAAAATATGCATAGCATTCCTAGTATCAGCCTTGGGATTCTAGTTCTTGACTAGTTGATCCTTCTTTTTCCAAGTAACTTATTGCCTGCATGTGAAGCTACAACAATGTAAATGTATACCATAGACAACAGGGTGCTCTCAGACCATCTCTGCTTAAAAAAAAACAACAAACAACTTAACTTCATTTATCTTATTTCTTTTCTTCTCTGTGCAAAAATGCTGCTATCAGTTCCCTTCATCAAGTTGTGTAGGTGTATAGAAAATCCTTGCATGAAATAGTCTTATGTTGGAGTTTAATGTAGGTCTGCTTGGCTCATTCACATTGGGAGGGAGAGTAACAGTAACAAGATTGATTTTTATGTATACATACATAGAATCTTGCACAAAGAGAAAAAGGTGAATAAAAATTCTGGGTTTATATTAATTATGTTTGGAATAGGTTTAACATCTACTGTGCATTCACAGAAATAACAGTGTTAGTTAACAAAACAAACTTTTTTTTGTTAGTGAACAAAAAAGTTAGTGAATCAGAATCAGTATTTTCTTTGAGCACTGACATGTCTTGTCCTCGCTCTATTCCATCCTCACAATTTTTGTGTAGCATGCCATTAACTGTGATACATATGAACATTATTTGAGTAACTTGCAAGCAAATTAAATGAGAACTCTTCAATAACCTTGCTTTAACCTTGCTTTGCAATACTAGAACCTGCTGTCACTAAAGATTAAAATTTGCTTTGGTATTCTATGATCTTGTGCACAAAAATCAAAGCCTGAAATGAGGCAGAGCACTGCAACAGCTCAGCATTCTTGTGGTTATAGATGCACCCTCTACATCATGTGCATATAATCCACCCACCTACCCTTTTTCATTCCAAGAGTGCCTGTGTGCTCACACAATTATTACTCCCACATGAGTTTGCCCTTCATCTCTCAGCTTCAATCAAAATGTTAGCTGATTTCTGGATAGACTAAAAACATCAGCTGCTTCCCCCTAGGCATTAAATACCATTTAGTATGCATCTAGGAAAAAACCAAATCTAATAGTGGTAAAAATAACCCAAAATACTCAGACATTTATAGGAGTGAACTGGAAATCTTTACTACTCTTTAATGCTTCTAACACACAACACATTCTTGCATATAGGAAACAGTGGTGAAATTCTGAATACTGAAAATAGAAGTTGTAATTCTGCCAACTCACTCTTTGATTAATGTAGTTGCAGTTGGGTCTTTTTTCTTATTTAATGCTTTATAGTTTGTTCAGATGCAGAGTAATCCTTACTGTCAGAGTACTCTGACACAGAATATTTGCAGTAATAGTGTAAACCCACCTTGTTGATAACAGCATCCTAGGAAAAAATCCCCTCCTGATAGACCTGATAAGGGGAAAACTTTTTATTTCAGAGGTTTTGTCTTTGCTTCCCACCATATAAATCTATTTTAATTTGCAATAAATTAAACTAATTTTCTCCGAGTTCAGCCTGTTTCACTTGGTAGTTGCTAAGTCATGTCCTCATCTTTATCTCAACCCACAACCTTTTTCTTCCTACTTTTTTCCCCTATTATTTTGAGGAAAGGATGCAAGAGAGCTCCTGGATAGTCAGCTGAGGTTGACTCATTGCACTATGCTAGGCACAGTCACTCAAACTTTTGCAATGAGAAATTTTCTTCACTATTCTGAAATAAAATCTTAGCCTTCAAATTTCCTTCACTGTCTTCTTCAGTAAAATCAAAATGATCCACAGTGTTTATTAGAGACCCTAACTCTCTGAAAATGATACAATACAAACACGCAGTTTGTATTGACATGCAGCCACAGCACTTTTCTTCCCAAGAAAAGAAACCTTTTTTTTTTTAGCTAGCAAAATATACACTTTGAAAGTTCTTTACGTAAGAATAGAAAGGCAAAAATGTATTTTGTGCCAGTGCTGGCCCACTTTCCACTTCTCTTGTGCTAGTTACAGAGTTCTCATTATTTTGTGACCTCTCAGTTATTTTTTTCCAGTTTCACTCATGCTGGCTTTTTGTATCTGTCTTTTAAAGCCCAGTCCTTGGGTACATTCTCCAGTCATATGTAAACAATTCTGAATAGTTCACTCAAACAAATCCAGACATGTCTACATGTTCAAGATCTATACAGTTTCTCTGGTTTTTTATGGTGTATTTATGCAATATTGACTAGCAAAAAGAATTACCGCTCAATGCTTGCACCAAAGCCCTCTGCTCCTTTATTTGTGCCTATACAGAGTTTAGTGTGATAATGCAATAAACAGCATGACTAAAATGACCCTCACTTAGAAACACTTCCCTCTTTTTCTTCTTTTTTTTTCTTTTTCCCAAGTATCAGAAAAAGACAGTTTTCATCCTCAATAAAATTCATTCTCTTACTTCCAGGAGGTCATTGTGAAAAGTAAGCATAATAAGAGGCATGCTGGTTACAGTGTCTCATTTCTGATATCATAGTTATTCCACACTTGAAATCCACATTACATCTAGACATGGTTTTCCTTAATCTTTTTGTGAAAGCAGTAATATCTACAAAAGCTTACCAAGAAAATCCTACTGCAAATTTCTTTTTACAGCCCTAATTTCCTGATGTTTTTGAATTGCTAGTGTAATTGAGAAGGGATTGGAGTATTGTGTGTACTTTTCACTGCAAAACACTAATATTTCCGAAGTTAGAATGAAAGGGTATTTATGACATAGAAGATACAGCCAGATGCTGCTGTCACTGTCTCAAAATGTAAGCAGACTGCATGAAATAGATTATTATGGCCTCTGTGGTGCATAGTTTTATCCTATTACAAGTAACTTAGAAATAATGGAAAATTATAATGATGGGATCTGTTCTTAATTGTGCATAACAAGGCGGCCAGAAATGCTTAAGGAAACTAAAAAACAACAACAAAAGTAAATTAAATATCTAGTTGCAGACTGCAGATGACTCTTACTTCTTATAGCATATTTTAAGTAAAAATTTGACAGGTTAGTAAACTTGCTTAGTATCTTTAATGATCTTCTGAGTATGACTGCTATGATGAAACAGATTTAACTGGAAAAAAAATGTTTCAGGCTGTTAAACTGTAAAAGGTAGTGTAATTGAATTGACTAAACTGAACTGGATACAAAATTTTGATACTTCTTAGGGGGTGCTTATAGTTAGATACATTAACATATATGTTCTAAACAAAGCTGGACAGGACAAAAGGACAGATGAATGAAATGAAATATTTGTTTTAGCTGGAGTGCTAATTTTCACATACTGCAGAGTGCTACACAGAAAGAACTGAAGAAAGGAATTCATAGTACGATCACTTTTAAGCCTCAGACATCAATATATAAAAATCATCCACAAAATAGTTCCATCTGCATAATCTGCATTGATCAGAATATAGATAGCTTTAGATGCACACAACATGGATAGAGTTTCTTGCTTATACAGTGGAACTAGAGTAAAAACTCTATGAAAATACTATTTTCCCATTTTGCTACCAAAATAAAAATGGAGTACGGAAATTACTTTAATTAATTTAATTATAGTTACACTTGTATACCAAAACAAGACTAAAATGTACTTTGAACTTTGGAGAAATTTCTAGTTTGATTTTTAAAGGACATTTTCAACATTTATGTGGTCTACAACCTATTACAATTTCCTACAGAAGGCATGTAAGCATTGTCAAGTTCAGTGCAACACTACTGATTTGTTACATAGTTTCTTGCTTTGTTCAAGGGATCATTTTTTTTTAATTTTACATATGCTGTTGTTGTATCACTCATGTTGAAGTGAAGATACACTTCACTGTTTCACTCTTTACGCTGAAGAACTTAACTGAAAGCAAGTTTTAAACAGATGTTTTTAATTGCCGCTAAATCCATACTCTACTGCACTATAATTATCAGAAGTTTTGCATAACTTAATGAGGAAAAACCCACAGGAGTTCAGTCCAAACCAAGGGTTGTCTTCTACATTTTGCAGCAATCCATAGAAACATAGTCTTGAGAGATGATGTCTACATTGCATTGTTACATTATTTCTCAGAGATTCAAATCTCAAGGGACTTAGAGACCACACAAGTCTTGTCCCAGCATGACACTGTAAGTGGTACCTTCAGGACCAGCGTCCCACTGCATTTTTTAGCCTCTTTCATACCCTCCAAACATTTGTTCTCCCCCAGGTAAAAGGTGCGTTAGAGTGGCTGCTAGGTTCCTGTCTTCAAGCAGTGCAGTTGCAACCCTAGATACTGAGAAAGATGTGCTTGTGTGTAGCTGCTTATGCCTGCTGTTCACTGTTCCTGCTCTAAAATTAATTTCAGCTTCCATAAGAGAAAGAAGTTTGACAATCAGAGCTGACTTTTGGCTACACCTTATTTAGGCTATTCACGGCTATAACATAGATGAGCAAATCTAAGAGACAGAAGGAATACAGGACGTAGACTTCCAAGATGGCAGCAGAGGAAAAAGAGTCTTCCACAGTATGTTTAACTTGCCTTTCCAAGTTTGCCATAGTAAAAAACCTACTTAGCAGGAGTTAAGTGAGTTTTTATGGACACTGCAGAGAGCCATAGCTGCAAGGTAGATATTGAACTTCTTGCATGGGTCAATCTACGAATATCCATGCACAGTTCTCCACTGACATTTATGTTCTGGCCAGCCTGACAGATGCAAATTAACCTGCTGAAAGAAGACAGGTGAATCCCAGTGTCATGTCTTACAGAAATAACCAAGTGTTCAAAATCTTCTATATCAGGGCTCAGCACCTGATGTCTCTGCTTCTGGATCTATTCCAAATATCAGCTGTGCCGTGGTTTGAAAACACATTGCCAACATGACTGAGGCTTTTCACATACCTGGGATAATTTAAATATATGCATAATATCTCTGAGGGACTTGTGGTGTACCCAAAGATGATTGGGAGCGGAATCTGGCAGTAATTATCATTTATGACCACAGAGAATATAATCATGGCTATGGTGAATTACAGCCCACTTGGAACATGTGTTGTGAGATATTTGTCCTTTCCCAGAAGTTAACTGCTGTTCTAAGACATGAAGTGATGATAATGACTTCATTGTCCATGTCTATTTTGGTGCCACCCAAAGAAGAAGGAGATAGAAAATAAGAGCAAGATCTACACCACTTGCCCTGGATGCCAGATTACCTTTCAATCTGGTCCCTCAGAGGCTGCATCTGAAAGGTTGAAGTGACATGGCTTACCTCAATGTGTGCAAAATGGAGGACATGGACCTGATCTCCAAGAACTTCAGGGACAGAAAAAAACTGTTTAACATCTGACAGAAATTCTGTATAGCCTCCAGATTTGGAATCAACAGAACTCCAGAATCAACTAGGAACATATTAAAGGCTGCTAGGAAGATCATATAAGACCTGCCTTGGGATTGAATATATCTGTGGGTGCTTTTTGACATTGAATAATCTGAAACTGGATACCAAACATATGCTGTTGGAGCTTTAAAGGAAAAAATTATGAAAATTCCCACCAAACTCAGGCACTCCTCAAAATTGCTCTAATTAATCTGTACAGAGTGCTAATATTTTATCAGAAGTCATATAAATTTATAGATAAATACAATCCTTAATCCATAGATATGAATTTTTCAAATGATGGTTTTGGATCCTTTTATTCAAAAATAAAATTTTAAGATCCCATGCTAATACCTTAATTTCTCTTTTTGATAGATTTCAGACATCCTGTCAAATAAAGAAGGGAGCTGTATTTGAAATAATCAGAACTTGTACATAAAATTATTACTGCTATCATTAGCTTACACTTTACCTTACTGGAAGCCTTAGCAATATATTGACTTTTTTCTTTTAAAAATTAGAATCTCCTCTCATATTTGAATTCTGTGATTTCATCAGCTAAAAGGTAAAATGAAATTAAAATGGACTCACTTATTTTATTTCTCACTTCATTTAATTTCTCTCCAAGGCATTTAGCTTCATCAAACCTGTCAATGCAAGCATAATTATACAGAATTATCCTAAAGAACAACTAGTTACAGAAGTTTATCACAATAAAAGAGAGAATTACTGAGTACTACTTTTTTATTTGTAAGTAGAACTAATTGGAAACAATTTTCCATTAAGAGAGATTGTCTGGTTTAAGAGAAATCATCTATAGGAGTCTTGATCTAGACAAAGTAACTGAAGAAATCCACAAATTATACTTCCGTCTAACTCAAAAAATGTCAAAACAGAGTAAACACATATGGTTTCTCCCCTACAAAAGCGGGATGTGAAAAATTCCCCCTTCTCAATTAGTCCATTTCTTCATAAGACTGGAACAGGTTAAAATTTCAAGTGCCTACATTGGTATCTGCTCACAAACTTTTGCTTTCAAGGCTGAATTCCACAAGGCTGAATGGCTGAAGCTGGAGGGTTACTGAGCACTTACTTTTTGTTACATAAAAAAGGTGGAAGCCATTGAAGCTTCTGTTAGACTTTAGAAAAGCTTTTTCTGCTGGGGTTAACTTAGAGCCCTGAGCAGGCATTAAGGATTGTGTATATATAAAAGGGAAGAAACTCTGAAGCACCTCTCTTCCTCTTTCCCTCAGGTCCCACAGTAAATTCAACAACTAATTATTAATTCCTGAGACAAATCTTATGTTGGCTATTGACTGATTCATGTTCACAGAAATATTTATCTGGAAAAGTTGAAGCCAGCTATTTATCCAGCCTTTTTTCATAGGTTACTGCCAATAGTTGAATAGGTTGTGCATCTGTTTTTCAAACACCATAATTTACAAACCAGCACAGTAACATAAACTGAAATTTGGCATTAATTTATGACATTTCACCAGATTCCATCTGTGACTGTGAATCCTAGTCAAACAAAATAAGTTATATAAATACACAGGACTGGCTCTAATATTGAATGGGGAAAAGCTATTTCCAATACTTCTTTAATAAAAAAAAAAGGTAGCATTATCTAGCATTAAGGTGATATTGCTAAGCATAGTGTTGAGTAAACAACTATATTGTTAGCTGAAAAAAACTTCATGTATATCTTATGTGGAAACCACTCAACAGAAAGGCAAGATTGCCAAATCATGGCTTCTATTACCTACAAGACAAATACTCCATGATGAAACCCAGAGTGAATTTAACTACTAATTTTAGTGGGAAAAGCATTTTGGCTAAGATTTCACTTTTTGAATGCAAATTTCAGTAATTAAAATATAAACATCTTGGAAAACAAATATCTACCTCATTATGTAAACCAAGACAAACTCAGAGGCTGTCTAATGAGAGAGACATTCAGGGAACCAAATGAATATTCACTTGTTTTTAATTAGTAGAAATTACAACAAGTGACCCAGGTGAAACTCATCCATTCCATGAAACTTGCCCATATGTACTGAAAAAACAAGATAGCTGTTAACCAGCTAAAAAACAGAAAGCAAGGAAAGAAGAAATTGGAAAAAAATAATGGAGAACAACAAAAAGGAAACTAGATCTACTTCACATCTGTAAGCTCAGTAGAATTTTACTACTGGAAATATTGACTAAGATGGTTTAAAAGTTTCATGCAGTATGCAATACTACATTGCAGTGGCACAACTGAAAAGACTGTAGCATATTTCACCAGAAAACAGGATTCATTTTTCTCCTCCCCAGAGAAACAATCCTAAGAGAATATGACTGCATTAAGAAACAGGATATTATTAAGTTCTCTGAAAGTCAAGTATAAAAAGTCTGACTTGCAGAAATCTGATTTTGTCCATGTATAAACACAGGGTGGTTACTTTAAAGCAGGGAAGTAGTTATTAATGAATGGAAGAAAAATTAAAAAGAATTGCCGTGAAGCTGTAGAAGATCACATTTTTTTGTCTCACAAAAGCACTTCCTGTAGGCAACTTGAAGGCAAATTGTGTCACTCTTGGACACTAAATCATTCACACAGATGCAGCTTGAAGTGAGATGAAAGAAGAAGAAAGTTTATTTGTTCTTTCAGTATTTATAGGTTTTTGACAGCGACCAGGGATTGGATAGTCAGGTTACCACCTTCCCAAACCACACTGGTTGTGAGAAATGTCCATCAAAAGGCATATCTGTAATGGAATGTATAAACACCTATGTTTATAGTTACTCTCCTGGGAAAGTGGCTAGAAATTATGAAAACAATATTGAAAGGTCTGATTCTCAGCATGACAAAATTGAATCAATTTTGTTTCACTTGAATTATCTTTGACTATATCAGTTTTAACACTTTTTAAATTCATAGACACTACTGAGCTACAGTACAAGGTACTGCACTGCTGTAGTTGATAGCTTGAAATGTATATTTTCCCATCTTTTAGTTGTGATTTTCCCCCAGCTTCTCTTTCTCCTAATTGTTTACCTGGCGTCAAGTTACCATAGTTACTGAAGTTTCTCTCCTCATCTCCACTGCGAGAGGCCAGATAGAGTAAAGAGAAGACCCTGCTGGCATTTCCAGCTGCTTGAAGTTTCTTTAGCTCAGGAGACCCTTCTTTCCAATACGGAAGTTTGTAACTCTGTTTTTCCTGTCCCAGAATGCCTCTGAGCTATGGAAGTTGAGAGGGTATGTTTCCCTTCCCTTTCTTTCCCCCTGTGTTGCCAGGAAACCAGCCTCCCCCCTCACTCCCCCTCTGCCCCTCTGTGGAGAATACTCCTACACCTTTGAGGGCATTTGAAGAAGTTGGTGTCTGTTATTTCTTATCTTGGTGTGTGTAACCTTGATTTGTAGAAAGTTTGTAAGATGTACTAACTGAGAAAAATAATTGGTTGTCTCTATGATGTTCCCTCCCTCCGAGAAACCCTGTTAAAAGAGATCCCCCAGACCCCAAATCCTTGGTCTCTCGCCCTTTGGATTCCCCTTCACAGAAATAAACTGTGGAATGCAAACCAGAGAGGGAGTCCCCCCCTTATTTCTTTACTCACTCTATAGACTTGGATTCTTGAAGAAAATCAGTGAACCCCACAAACATATGCTGGCTCAAACCCCAAGTGAAGAGAAACCTCATCACTGAGCTAGCCGGGCCACACTCGGGAAGATTGAGTCACTGCAGCTGTGAAGAGCTCTGACATAGTAGGTGAAAAGTTTTATTCAAAACAGATTTTTTCTTTTACATATACATATATATTTAACAAAACAAATGCTTTTCTGTATTTGATTTAATTAGCTAACTATTTTTGGTCGTTTTTACACCAGTAGTTACAGAAAAAATACATCTGTATTTTATGTGTATGACTATGTATAGTCACATCTATTGGAATTGTCACAGCCCAAGTGACAATTGTGACCTGCACGGTGAAACTTCCAAGTAGGCTCACTGACAGTTCACCATTCAATTAATATAAGAATGAGATAATGCACACTTGATGCCTTACTGAGATGTGCCAGGAGCTCCTGAGGCATTAGGAGCCAATGGAGAACACCAAGGAAAAACCTCAAAGGAATTAAGGCTCTTCTAAGAAGATGGAACAGCCAACAGCTGAGGTACCTTTATATCAATGCATGCAGCGTGGGCAACAGACAGAAGCAGGAAGTCACTACACTGCTAGAAAACCATTATCTAGTTGCCATGACTGAAACTTGGTGGGGAAAATCCCGTAACTTCAGTTTGCCTACCAATGGCTAGAGGTTGTCACAAGAGACAAGTGAGGAGGAGGGGTGGAGAGGTTGCTCTCTAAACCAAGAGGTGGACTGAGCATGAAGAGCTGTTTCTGTACAACACTTATCTGCAGGCTGATAGCTGATGGGTAGGAATCAGATACTGAGGCAGCAAAGCGAACTGAGTGGTTGGCATTTATTACAGGATACCTGATCAAGAGGAGCCTATTTATGAGGACTTCATGCTCCAGCCAATGGAGGCATTGTGCTTACTGGCTCTTGTCTACCTGGATGGCTTTAAACATGTCAGTATTTGCTGGAAAAAGCAGTAGGCAATCAAAGAGACTCCTGGACTGCATGGAGGATAACTTCTTATGCAAGGTAATAGCCTTATCCGACGGAGGTGATACTGGGCCTACTGGTCACCAAAGTAATGAGCTAATTGGAGATGTCAAGATTGGAGGCAGCCTAGGCTGCTGTGGTCATGTGATGGAGTTCACAGTCCAGGGGGATATGGGTCAGGGAAAGAGCAAAGTTAGGCCCGGGAGCTTTAGGAAAGCAAACTTCCAGGTCTTCAAGGAGTTAATCAACAGAATTCCCTGGGAAACTGCCTTCAGGGACGAAGGTATAGAACAAAGCTGGTAAGTTTTTTTAGAATGTTTTTCATGAAGTACAACAGCTCACAATCCCCAGGAGCAAGAAATCAAGCAAGGAAGGCAAAAGACCAGCACGGCTCAGTTGAGATATGCAAATAAATCTAAAGTACAAGCACAGATGGATAACCTACGAAGATTATAGTGATGCTGCCTGTGTAGGGATTGGGCCAGAATGGTTTGGAATGGTATTCTCCAATTTAGGAGTCCCACTATAAAAAATACACTTGCACTTGCTCCCCCTCCAATTGGAAGCACAAAAGGCAAAGCTTATGATTTAAGAACAATTTATTGGAAACAGCAATGAAATAAGAAAATTAATAATAACAGAAACAATATTCAAAACAAAAGTGAGCAAAAGAGAAATTTTGGAGCTTGACCCAACCACAGCCAGGCCACCCAAAGTACTCCCTTCAGTTGGGACCAGTGTTACCCCACCACTCTGTCTGCCACATTTCCCCCTTTTCTGAAATGAGAGACCATCCTTTTCCTCCACCCCTGGCCATGACATAGGATGGTATTGAATAACTATAGGGTCTTGGTTACACCCACATGGCTCCAGGTCCCGCCCTCTCATGGCTACTACAAAAAAATTAACCCTGTCCTTAGCCAAAACAAGTTACACTCATCACCTGAGCTAGTACCAAAGCTTCTTTCCAGTGAGCCAACAGGTGAACTGCTTGACTCCCTGCACTTATCACACACAGTCAGACAATGTTTCCTTACTGGGTCAGCCCCAAGTTTTCTGTGGAAAAGAAACAGAGACTCAGATGTCTGGGTCCTTAAAATAATTTAACCATGATGCAACAGCAGGGTAACAGCTTGAGCTGGTGCCCCTGAGGGGTGCCCTTGAACAAAGGAAACCTTGGATTTTTATACCCTCATGGTCTAAAAGCATAAAAGTCTCTGCTCTTCATCCTAAGGCACAGGTTCCTACTGTGTCTCCAAGGGACTGTCCATCTGGCTGGAACCACAGGTCCCTGTGTCCTTTATTATTCGAAGGGTCAGTGCCAGTTCAAGGCCTCTTGCCTCGGGTTCCTGCCAAGTGCAGCTGCACACTGAGCTACCAGCACTAAAGGCATTCAACAGCACTGCATCCAGTTCTGGCACACAGGAAAGACAAAGACGTGTTAGAGTGGGTCCAGAGCAGGGCCCCAAAAATCATAAAAGGACTGTACCACCTCTCTTAGGAAGACAAACTGAGAGAGTTGGAGCTGTTCAGCCTGGAGAAGAGAAGGCTCCAGGATGATCTTACTGCAGCATTTCAATATTGAAAGGGAGATTATAAGAAAGGTAGGGACAAATATTTTAGCAGGGGCTGTTGTGATACAACAAGGGGTAGTGCTTTAGGATAGATTTAGACTAGGTATAAGAGAGAATTTTTTTTACAATGAGAGTGGTAGAACACTGGAACAGATTGCCCAGAGGAGCAGCAGATGCCCCATCCCTGGAAACATTCAAACTCAATCTTGACTTTGCTCTGAGCAACCTGATCTAGTTGAAGGTATCCCTGCTTATTGCAGCACGGTTTGACTAGATGACTGTTAAAGATTCCTTCCAACTCAGCCTATTCTCTGACTCTATGATAATTAACAAGCCAAGAAAATATACCCAAAATACCCAGAAGAAAATAAGACAGCTAAAAATAAGTAATTTGCGAACAAAACATTGTTTGTGGTATGACAGGAAAAATAAG
Source organism: Parus major (assembly GCF_001522545.3). Classification (NCBI taxonomy): domain Eukaryota; kingdom Metazoa; phylum Chordata; class Aves; order Passeriformes; family Paridae; genus Parus; species Parus major. Next base: position 28,996,885 of record NC_031770.1, read on the forward strand.
ACAGCTAAAAATAAGTAATTTGTGAACAAAACATTGTTTGTGGTATGACAGAAGCGGTTATGCAACTATAAACAAAATTATTAACAAGAGAAGCCTACATATAATGGGAAGCTATGGTAACCTTTAAACGTGTGGTGTCCACACTCTTCTTCCTGTGCAATTTGAACACTGGCTGGGTAACAGAGCTTTTGTGTAACTAGTAGTTCAGAGGTTGCATTCCAAATTACAGACTGGATTTAATACAAATCCATTCTAATGAACTTAATAAACTTGGAGCTATAAATGTTTTTGCTAAATATGACTGCAAATGGCAGGGGAAACTGCTTTGTTCCAAAGTATCAAAATTCACATTAGCACTGATTTTAGCAATCAGCTGATGCCTGTTAGAGAGAGGTTTCACAAGGCATTAGTATGAATATCTTTGTCCTTTAAGGAAAGCAAATTTGTCATCCAACTTAGTAGATTCTGTTCATCTCTATTATATATTCTGAAACCAGAAGGAAATACTGGTTTGCTTCACAGTAATTGTGAAGAATTGTGCTTAACTAGAGGAAGGGCATGGCTCAGATCTGTGTTGCTCTCATTATAATACTGTAACTATTAAGTGTTCTGTTGCATAGCAACCCCAGAAATGACTGCAGCATAATCATGTATGCAGTGATGATGCAATGCTGTGGCATGATCTGATAAACTGATCAGAAGAAAGGTATTACTAAATATCCAGTTTACATGGATAAATACTTATATTCATCTAATACCTTAGCAATTTGTATTCCTGTGGCTGAGGTATAGATCCAGGTAAAAAGATAATCAGTTCAGAAAAGTGATAAATAGGAAGAACTTGAGTAAGTCACAAAGATACAGAGATAATTTCTTGCCTCAATTTTACTGAAATAAATGAGTATAAGACATGGTGACCCTGAAAAAAATGTCTTTCATACCTATGAAGTAGAAAATTGTGTTCAAGGAAATAGAAGAAAGCAGGCGAAACCTGGAGAAGGAGAAAACCTCAGGACAAAAAATTCCACAAAAAACAAATCAAACCAAACCAGCAACAAAACCCCACAATCAAACAACCCCTCCACAAACAAACAAAAAAAACCAAACAAAATACCTCCAAGCAGCTCTTAGGGGAAATGTTAGTTACAAATATAGATTGAGAGATTTGCTTTTGACATCTGCGATCTCAAAGCTGTGTATTTCTTTGGCAGTACTAGGAAGGTTAACACTTGAAAAGCTGACACTGAAGCAGTACTGTTATCCAATCAACACAGACTTGTGTTGGTGGTTTAATTTGTGAGCCTTAGAATCTCTATGAAAATTCATGTTTCCAATGTTTTACCATTATCACTATTTTCACCAGACACATGAAGTGTTTTGCCAACATTAACAAAAAATGTGGAAGAAGAAAGTATTATTTCTGTTTGTGAATGCAAAACTGCCAGAGAGAAGCTAAAATTGCTTGACAAACAGCTTAGGGACACCAGACATGCATATGTTAAGCATCTCCTAGCTTACTATCCAATTCAGTGCTGAAGCCAGTAAAGCACTTTTGACAATGGAAATTGCAGTAATTGATTCAGTCCCATGGATTTGACTTCCCCTAGATATTTCTTGATCATGAAGGCCATTGCCACATTGCTTCGATATAGCTGTGAAGATGAATAAAACCAGTGGAAATATGCACTAAAATTCCTCATGCTATTTTCATTTATATCCAGACTTCTATCACCACTCAGCGTCTTTTGAATATGAAATGTGTTAAGTAAGAAAAGGTGAAGTGCCTGTAACAAGTCCTCAACAAAAGCCTGTGATGTGTGGTGTAAAATTACATTTTCCTGCCCAGACTGCTAATGAACTCTCAGATGTCTTCTCCCAGCTGTATTTTGCTGTGACACTCACCTCTGCTTCAGAAGCTGTTTGTTGTCCTCAATGGTTATACTGTCAGCATGGTCCTGCTTGAAAACTTCAAAAGCTTCTTGGCATCCAAGTGATAGCTTTTCTCCTGCCCCGAGATAAAAAAAAAAAAAAAAAAAAAAAAAAAAAAAAGAGAGAGAACTTCTTCAGAGTCATCAAAAGATAGAGATTTTGCAGCAAGACAGCCCAGAGGTCTTAAAGCAAAGTGTCAGTTTCAGTTTCTAAGTTCAGTTTTCCACTGATTGGAAAGCATTTTTGACACAAGAGTTCTATTATCTGACAAATGACGTGTGCTTCACATCAGACTTCTCTGAAGTCTGATAGCTTGAGGTATATAACACTTCAAGATAATGTTCATAAGTAAAACTGAACTTTGAATATTTAAAATACATGAAATATTCTTAAGTGCAAACTAGAGGTATTTTCACAACAGCACAACACAGTTTGCTTCTGTATTTCTTCCACCTGTTTCATACTAGGCCCTAAAAATACCTAACATATTTTTCAATATTCTTGGAAGAAAAAAATTAGGCTTCTTTAGTTATGTGTTAGTAAATACTCTTCCATACCCTTTTACGTAAAACAAGAATTCTACCTACAGAAATTGTTGGTCCCTTTTTTACAGTTACAACATGGAGTTTGGCTCCTTTGGTGCACCAAAATGTCAAGATTTATTTGGCCTTCAAATCTTTTTAAAATCACTGTAGAAAATTATTATATTCTGTATTATTTTCATATAAATAAAAATGCAAAATAGCTCCACCTTTAATTCAACCTCCAAGTTGAAACTTAAACCTTGAAAATTATATTCCTTAAATTGGAATTTTATTCTCTTTTGATTTTCCCCTTCTTCAGTCTTCCTTTTGTCCTACCCACAAGTCTGCCTTCCTGCCTTAGAGCTATCCAGACCCCCAAATCAATTTTGAAAAAGAGCTATAAAACTCCCTAGGATTTCTTCTGTGCAAGTGTTTTCTCTATGTTCTATGCTAACAGACCAGCATTACCAGTAACATATGCACATATACCAGTTCTTTTTCAGGCTACCAGCTTTGCAATTTTGGTGTAAGGGTTTTCTCCTTCTCCAGGTTTCTCCTCTTTCTCCTTTCTTTAACACAATTTTCTCATTTCATAGGCATGATATACATTGTTTTCAGAGTCAGCATCACCAAGTCTTATGCTCATTTACATCAGTGAAGCTGAGGCAAGAAATAGGCAAAACATGCCTAAATAGGCTGGGATGTGCAATACTGGGATGTTACCCCTTAGTGGTCCATAAGCTACATTTTAAAATCATTCTAAATATATTCTGGTGCACCTCATCATACGTGTATCAGGATAAGTTCCAATTGACTGTGGTGAGATTTCTGTGATGTAAGATACTGTTTACAGAGAAGACTGGTAAAATGATTTGTAAAAGTGTAAAAAGGTCTCTGTATTTTAAAAATACAGAGAAAATTTTGTCCCCTTTTTCAGTCAAAAGAATCAGCACATCTGTTACTAATTCAAAAATTTTGAGCTGAACATAGAACCACCAGGAATGTTTGAATGGCAAAGCATGCAGAAATGCTCCATGCTTTTTGAATAAGAAAATCAAAGAAAGATACAGTACACTATTTACTGTTGTGTGATCCAAAAGATCAAGAGATTTCAGGAAAATATATTTTTCTGTAGTGATGACTTGAGAGTACAATGTTCATGCTTCATGCCTTATAGAAAAACAGGAAGCTTTGTGAGCAGAATTTTATAATACATTCACTGCATCTCTAGCACAAATTTTAACATGCAGTCTGAATTGAGCCCCTGGCTTTGGTTGCAGAAAAAGCCTGTATTAAGTGCAGAAAGCCTGGAAGAGATTAATGATCAAGCCTAAGATAAATAATTACGTGCCCTTACTCATACATAACACTGCAATGTAAAGTATTTAACTCTTCTGGCCATGTGCTGCCCTTGAGAGTACAAATAAAAACAGGAAAGTAAGTTCAGAAAACAAAACTATTACAGTGATTACTGTTAGTGCCTGGCAGAAATGCATCAACCAAAATTAAAGGTAATCTGATAATAATTTTACAGCACTAGCTTGAAGAGGCATCAAATTTTTACAGCCAAACAAAGCACACAAATATAGATCCCCAGAACACTTGGGAAGAGGAAATTTTCTGGTTTATGCAGTTCATTCTAAGAAAATACAGAAACATATGAAGTAGTAAGCAAGCCCATTCTAAAAATAGTATATAAGGAAAGAAACTCAGAAAGGACCATTGAGATCATATTTCAGTATAATATGAGCATACAACAGCTACAGAATAATGTTGCATCCTATGGGTAATGGCAGTGACATTTATGAAGAAAATAAGGGAAGACAATGTTATTAACAGTAAGACTGCAAGAGATTTTTAAAGCTTGATGGACTAGCTGTAATTTCATTCTGCTCAGTAGTGAAGATGATTTTTTTCCATGGTTGATGTGGTATCTTCAATCATAATTTTTACATTTCCTTAAATAATCTGTAATTTCATAAAATAGCCTCACCTTCTTTCAAATGACCTCCAAGTCCCATGGTGCACTAACATGATTGACATTCTGTTTCTCCTGGGCTTAATTCTAATAAATAAGCTACATGTTATCTTAAACAAAGGTGTTCTTAGATTTTTCTCTAGCTTTGAAATTTAAATCTATGTACAGCAATACATACATTATAAAATAAAAACAGAATTAAGAGAAGAAACCAGTGATAAGGACAAAGTTTTGGCAAGGCAGTGGAATAGTCCAGCTAAAACATCTAGAAAAAGCAATTTCTTTCACACTTAAAAAACCAAAAAATTCCTCCTCTCCTTCTTAATTACTATGGCATAGTGTTACAAAATAAATATTTATACATTCTTATCTAAGGAAGAACCATCATATCCTGCAGGATGAGAACCAGGAAACACATGCCATCAAGTTATTACAATGTGACCTGAAATAGTCATTACCATAAAATTAATTCAGATAATTGGAAAAAACGTAACATTTTCTTTCAATCTCATTCATGAAACCCAGTTGACAGGATTGCATGAAAAAGAGATAAAGTTTGTATCATCCTTCTTTTAATTATACCTTGTGGGGGGCCGAAGAATCAGTCAGCAAAGAGATTGTGGTGCTCCCCTGGAGAGCTTCTGCTTCGGCAAGGCACTTTGCTCTCATAGTGAGAAGGTATCTTTCCCAGAGACCTTTGCGAGTTACATGTTAATCTATTGTATTTTATTGGTTTTCTTCTCCATCACTCCACCCAGTTACTTGCATGCCAGTTTCTCCCCACCCCTCTTCTTCCCTATATAAACCCCAGTTTTTTCCCTCTTCGAGAGAGCTGCTGTCCCAGGCTCCCTTCAAACAGGGCTCTGCTTTCAATAAAGGCTAGTTCTCTGTGGAACGCCACACAGTGCCTCAGTCCCTCTCTCTGCATTGCCTGAGAGCCGCTACTGGGCTGAGCTGAAAATCACTCACTGGGCTGTAGGAAACCATTTTAACATAGCAAAAGCATGATATTTTAGTAAAAGCCTGTCTGCACAACCCAGCTTTCAGTCCAGGCAACAATTCTAAGGGCAGTGTCCTTGAAACTCTCCTGGAACAGCAAGAATAAAGAAAAACAGTGGCACTGTGTAAATGGAAAAGAATGTAAAACAGTATGTGTTAACCAATAGTAGCTTGTTAAGCCCCCTGAACCCTGTCGGACCCTACAAAAGTGTGCTCAAGATAGAAATAAACGACGTTCACTAGGACTCAGTGAATAGTCTGAGCGGTTTTCCATTACTGGGCTAGGGACGTGCCTGTGTCCCAAGCTGTCTTCTTAAAGACACTTCTTCAGGGAGGTCGCGGCACCCCTACCATCCACCCCGTCGTGGCAATACCTTTCCTGTTAGATTGTGTAATTTGGGTTGAATTCTAAAACACAGTGTCATGGGGTGGCTTTACCTTTAAGATAGCTTTGGGAGCTAAAGAAGTTGAAACTGCTGGTGCTGATGGGAGTCTTTCCTCCTTACCAATTATCAGACATTTCTAAGAATTGACAGCAATTTTGACCATTAAAAAGTGAGATCAACTTGTGAACCCTACCTTAAGATGTAAAGCCAGAGCTCTCCTGTTCTCTTTGTTTCCTGGATGTGAAAGGTAACAGAGCTCCGGCTGGCCTCCCGTTCCCTGCCTGGCCTTGCAGCCTGGGCAGGGGCTGGCCTGGGCCCAGCAGCTCCCGGCCGGGAGAGGGGGGCCTGCGGGGCTTGCCCCGGGCTCTGGCCGGGCCAGGCCAGTTCCTGGCTCGGCTGCAGTTTTTGCCATAACTGAATTCACCAGAGACTGCTGAGTAAAGAAAGGAAAAAAAGCTCTGGACCTGCGGCAGGCTGAGACAGCGACCACACTCTCCAGAGCAGCCATGAAGAATCTTCTATCGAAGACAGCTCCAGCGCCTGCTCTGGCAGAGATCACAGAACTACCTACAAGCCTGGGCAAGATTTTAACCTTTTCATTACCCAGATGAGACTTGCAGATTAATCCTTTTATCCAGAGAGAGAAAAAGCGAGTAATCAACATGTTAAGAGACTTTATAAACTATCAGAGACAGTAAAGAAAAGAATTAAGCTCGAGAAAAGGTAGAGAATAAGGAGATGCTTTATAAGCTGAAATATTTTTCTGTTAAAGCTATGGAGATGGACAATAAGGTCTTGAAAAAACTCCTTTAATTCATGAGAGAGTATATAGGGAGGAACAGAGTGTTCAAAGTGTGGATTTTGAGTAAAAAGTAGAGTAATTGTGATACAGTGAAGTGCTGGAACAGAGTGAAGCGAAAATTTGAAGCCTTGGGGGGCAATGAGAAAACTGTTTTCCAGTGGAGCTCACAGAGACAGATGAAGAAGAATTTTGCCTTTGAATAACTCATCCTTAAAATGACATCCCTAGACTCATTGGCCCATACACACCTCAGAGTGATGTGAGATGGGAGGAGTGAGCTCTGATGACAGGATTTCTGGGCAGCTGACATCAGGGAAAGAGAAAACTATAATAGAAATAGTTTTCTTGTGAGACACTCCACAGATTAACAGAAAGAGACTTCTGTTTCTCTACAAAGACTGATGAAAAGACTGTAGCAGGAATTGGGACTGTTTTAAACACCAAAGTTCCAAAGTTTTTGTCTCTGTTGTCATGTGAACAAGGGAATGGTGGGTATTAGGGGATAAAAAAGGGTCTTCTGGAAGTTTATTCTGGTCTTCTTATTCTTGTAGTTTGTTAATAAACTTTCTTTAATCCTTTTTAAGTTGTAAGCCTGTTTTGCTCTTGCTCTAATCCATATCTCACAGCAGGAAATAAGTAATTTTTTAGTTACTGGTTTAAAACCACGACACACAGATATGCCCAACTCACACAAGGTGAAATTCACATCAAATTTATAGCAAGTTCACATAGCTGAAATTTTTGGTAAAATTCAGGTTCAATCCACATCATGAATTTGTATGTTTAGGAATGTTCTCATTGAAGGTTCTCTGACCCAGTGAACTCTCTCAGCTTTCATATTAAGCAAAAAAATTTGGTTCAATAGGCTTTTTTTCTGAAATGTGCAAATTAATCTGTTCCACTGAACTTGGATAAGTTAGCTGGGTGGCAGTGATGCCTCCCAGGCTCTGAACTAGAGCAGCAAGATCTGACATGACCAAGAAATAAAAAGGTTGCTGTAGTATTGACAATAGGCTAAACTCTCAAAACCAGTAATAATTGAAAATACAGAAAACAAAAATATAATAAGGCTTATGGGTGCTGCTTATTACTTTTTAAGGTAAGAAAAGACCAAAGTGATTTAAGGACTCAGTGGTATGCCTACAGGAGGTAGAAACCTGCATATCAGTGAAGACCCTGGCAGATACTGTGCATACTATTCTATGTCTTACTAATTTAGAAATTTTAAGCATTTATTCTATGCTGTTACATACACACATGCTGTTTACAGCCATCCTAAACACCAAATGTTAATTTAAAAAAAACCTTAACTTTAAAGGAACATGCAGGGTATAGTGTGGTACTGGGTCTTCAACTGCCAACAGAGAAATTATTTGGCTGAATGCTATTTTTAAATTAAGTAGTATGCACTGGAATTATTCAAGGACTACACTGAGTAGGTAGGAGCATGCAAAGGGGATAAACATAGACCTTATTTTGTTGTTTAAAGTGACCAAACACAGTTGTCTATTTACATAACCATACTGATTTTTAGAAGTATGTAACACCAAAAAATCCTATCGCAGCTTGTATTAGTGATCAAAATGGATAAATATTAGACAATTTTAATGTATTTTATTTTAGTGATTTTTTTTCTTTTTTTTTTTCCCCCTACAAATTTCAAGATCTCTCAGTCTGGGAAGGGCACTTCCAGTCTTGAGTCTGGCCACCTTCTGTTTTTTGGTTTGTTTGTTGTAAAAGGGTTATGGCTTGGAGGGAGAAAGTCTTTAAAAGTTTAATGCATGAAACCTACAGAAAAAAATCACATTGCTCTTCAGTTACATCTGAAGATGTAACTGAAAATCTGTCAAACAAGAACATGAAATTTATATAACCTCTGTCTGAAAGCAGAACCACAGTGTCTCCAGTTAAGGTAATGGAGCAGTTTATACTGAATGCCATCACGCAGAACTTACAGGATGGCCAGGGTATCAGATCCAGCCAGAATGGGTTTAGGAGGGTTAGGTAATATTTGACCAACCGGGTCTCCTTTTATGACTAGATGACTGCCTGGTGGATGCTGGAAAGGCTGTGGATGTTCTTGGACTTCAGCAAAGCCTTCAACACTGTTTCCCACAGCAGACTTCTGGCAGTCCACTGCTTGGACAGAAGCCTTCTATGCTGGGTTAAGAACTCACTGGATGGCTGTGCCCAGAGAGTGGTGGTGAACAGTGCTGTGTCCAGCTGGGGGCCAGTCACCAGTGGTATCCCTCAGGGGTCTGTGCTGGGGCCAGTTCTGTTCAACATTTTTATTAATGACATGGATGAGGGTATTGAGTCTTTCATTAGTAAATTTGCAGATGACACTAAGCTGGGAACATGTGTCAATTTGTTGGAAGGTAGGAAGGCTCTGCAAAGAGACCTGGAATGATTGGATGGATGTGTGGAGTCCAGTAAGAATGACATTTAGTAAGTCCAGGTGCTGATGGCTTTTGGCCACAATAACCCCATGCAACGTTATAGGCTGGGGATGGTGTGGCTGGACAGTGCCCAGGTGGAAAGGGACCTGGGGGTACTGGTGACAGCCAGCTGAACATGAGCCAGCAGTGTGCCCTGGTGGCCAAGGCCAATGGCATCCTAGCCTGGATCAGGAATCCCAGCAGGAGCAGGGAGGTCATTCTTCCCCTGTACTCAGCACTGGTGAGGCTGCACCTTTAGTACTCTGTCCAGTTCTGGGCCCTTCAGTTTAGGAAGGATGTTGAGACACTTGAGCATGTCCAGAGGAGGGCAACAAGGCTGGTGAGGGGCTTGGAACACGAGCCCTTTGAGGAACGACTGAGGGAGCTGGGGTTGTTTGGTCTGGAGAAAAGGAGACTCAGAGGTGACCTTATCGCTCTCTACAACTTCCTGAAAGGTGGCTGTAGTCAGGTGGGGGTTGGTCTCTTTCACCAATCAGCACCTGGCAGAACGAGAGGGAAATATAGGGAAATATAGGGAATTCTCCACCAACGGAAATATAGGTTGGATATTAGGCAAAAGTTTTTTTTACAGAAAGAATAATAAAGTATTGGAATGGTCTGCCTGGGGAGGTGGTGGAGTAACCATCCCTGGATGTGTTTAAAAAAAATACTGGATGTGGCACTTGATGCCATGGTTTAGTTAAGGTGTTAGGGCTGGGTTGGATTCAATGATCTTGGAGGTATCTTCCAATCTAATGATTTTGTGATTCCTCACAACACCACCCTGATTCCTCACAAAAACCAGATTTTGGTCCTGGTATGAGAGCTCTGAGGAGGTTTCCGCAGTCCTCATGCCAGAGGCTGCCAGTTTAACCCACAAATAAAAATTGGAAATAACTCTCTGGAAGAGAAGTATTAAGATTGTAAGTTGATCCCCTTCTGAGGGAGGAACATTAAGACTATTGACAAAGGCAAACTCTTGGGAATAGCTGTTCAGAAAATGCATTCTGATGAGAACGGCATCTGAACACATATCTGCCCATTTATCTGTTTTGCAGAAACTTCATTTACAGAGTAAAAGACGTTGTCATTCCATTTTCTTTCCGTTTTTACTAAGTGGTCTGTTAGATAAGAGTTGTCAACCCTTCTGCTGAAATCAATAGAATCGAAGAGTCTCCTTGGTTCAAGGAAAGCTCTCATTCAAGTGAAGGCAGTCTGAAGAATTTCAGGATAGCAATCAGCATAAATTTTGAGTCTTCATGCTTATGAGGACTGTCAGCCTGTTTGGGCTATTATGTATTTCCACATATTATCAAATGGGAACAAAGGAACTACAAAAACTTTCAAATTAAACTGAAGACAAATTATTTGGTAAGTCTTTGCAATAGAACTACGATATTAGAGGTCATGCAAGCATAATTCATTACATCTTTACCAGGATCCATCAAGAATGTCATTGCCATCTGTTCAGAATGGAAAAAGATGTAACAGAACTTGCAATAATGAGTCAATGAAGAATAAATACTTAAAAATAGGCAAGCAAATGGCAAAAAAATATACAACAAATGCTTCCCCATTGCAAAGCTCAGCTAAATTTCTCATGAAAAGCATGGGTATTACATATGGCTACCTTCACTAGACTACAATTCAAAAATGGGAAAGATATAAAACAAAGTTACTCACAGAACTCCTGCAGTGTTGAGCAGTTTCTGTGGAACTTAAAAAGCCTTGAAGGAAAACCAGAATATTGAATATGCATCATATCCAGATGCAATGAACTAAATAAAACATGGCCATAAATTAACTTCTCTGTCTCTGGAATTTCTTTATTTACAGGGGAGGAAGAGAGTAAAATGAACAATTTTGTTGAATCCCTAAAAATTATGAACAGCAAAGAACAATCTTGTACAGGAGCACGTTGGACACAAATCAAAGACAAGCACTACTTCTCAAGCAATTAGTATCACTAAAAATGGTATTACTTTAAGATGATTAAAACAGAAAATGCCTAGATACTACATACAATGACAACTCTGTAAAAGTCAATTTTTATGAAGTTCAACTGAAATGCTTCCAAAAACCCCAGCAGGCAACTACTTACAGGAATCTTATAAGGAGTAGACTACTACATTTATTAATATTCCTCTGCAGTAGTAGTAAGAAAAATATTGAACTGTATTTCAAAACCAAAGGTTAAATGAAGTATAAACTTAAAGAAGATGAAATTGACTATTTTTAGATTGTCTAAGACCGCAGAAAAAGAACAAAACTCTAAATGGGATGTGATAGCTGAATTTAATCACATTGGGTTTCTTCAGTTTCATTATTATAAGAAATCTCAAGTGGCAGTGCAGGTATGTTTTTAACACCTCAACTTTTGCAACAAAAGCCACTTGACCTTCAATGTCTAATGAAAGTGAGAAATGTGGTTTTAGGCTCCTTACTGAAAGGTAGTAAGTCTGATATCAGGTTGAATCATAGACTGATATCTATGTGTAGATATTGAAACAATTGAAATAGCTCTCATTCATTTTCCTCTTCTGGAAAATTAGTATACCAGTTTGCCTCCCTGTCATATGCTGTAAAGCACATTTTTAGAGAGAACTGCGTGATAAAAGGAAACTGTTAACAGCAACTTTAAATATGGTCATGACCTCCAACTGGTGGATGATATATTTTCCTAGATGTCAGACTCAGTTAACAGGAACATTTTGGTCTGATTATGTTTTCATTTCTTACAGACTTCTCAGATATAATTTGTTATATTTCTCAGGTATAATTTCCATTATAATTTCTCTGATTACTTGGCATGGAATCAAGATGCTCTAGAGTATCTGTACTAGCATTGATGATTTACAACATGCCTACTTTTGTGTTGCCTAGTTATTTTAGTGCACTCTCTTTAAAAAGCCAGTGGGCGGCAGAGTTGTCAAAGTTGGACCATAGAGATGAGAATGCAATTAGAGGCTATTTGGCATAACCAAAATGTTTGCAGATCTCAGCATGGGGGAATAAAAACAGTCATGTTCTGACACAAATATTATTGGAAAAATATTTTACATTTCATGTATGACACCATGTATGTTTCAAAAGAGAAAAAAATTCATCTGCTATTTGCAGCCATTTACTTCTTTAAAGATGTCTGTGAGATCCTATTCGATTGTATAATACATACACATATTGAAAGTCTTTAATTAGTAGGTAGAAAGGGAAAGCATGAAATGTAGCATGGTAGGCTTGGCAGAAGCTCAGTGGGTGGACATAAAGGAAAATATGAACTCAAACCCACAAGAACTTTAGGAGACTCACCCAATAGTGCTACCACTTTTAAATAAATGAGATTCATTTACGTATACGACAGAATCACACATTTCAGATAACTTCTCATAAAACAGGATATATGTGTCATACAGAATTGCGCAGTTTACATCAAACACCAGATATTACAAAGAACTGTGCATTTCCGTTGTTTTTTAGGAATCTAAATCTGTTCCTTTCAATGGTTGATGCAGTTGTAAAAGTTTTATTAAATACAAGAAAGGACCTATATTTACGCACTTGTGTCAACTCAAATTAGAGTTGATTTTAAATCAAATTTCGACCACTGAGCTTAAGATGAAGATTTCAATTGAGTAATAGTAAATTAAATTAGTTTTGACATGTTTCATGTACTTGACATGCTGCAGCAGCAACATTTGATGCTTCTATTTTAGACCTGAAAAAGGGCTTTTGGGCTCAAAACCTTTTCTGCCTTTTTCAACAACACCAACATATTAAAAATAGAATAGTCTCAACAGTGTTTGCTCAATTTACTTGTTTTATGCTGTCCTGAGTGGTAGATTTGTATTTAAATTCTCCTTTTCAATACATCTTTCTCAATTTTAGAAGAATTATTCTGAGTGGATAAGAATATTTTAAGTGCTCTACAAAATTACAACCTACATCAATGTAGTCATGACAGCTTGGACCAAATGCAAGTGAAGCTTTTTGTTAGGAATATCTGTAGACATCTCTAAGCATGTATTTTTGGTGTCTGGAGAATCATTTCTACCAGCAGGCTTGCCAGTAACACCATAAATCACAGTAGAGGCATATTTAATTTTCAGAACAATTTAGGAGAGGGAAAAGAACTTGTTATAAACGTTAATCTGTTTTTGGAAACTTACTGTACCTTTAATTTACATATTACATTTTAGCCTTTCCTTTACTAAGATACTGAGGTTTTCTGAAGTAAAAGCCTGTCTATACTACATCTTAGGTAGAAAAGAAAAAATATCTTCTGTAGTGGGTACACCATTAATTAGCACCATCTTGGGGATATCTTTTTCTTTTTAATATTTCATGTTATAAACTACAGGAGTGCAGGGGCCATTTCATGAGAAATTTTTTTTTTTTGTCTCCCAGCAGGAACACCAGCACTGAATGGGGTATGCTGAGGTAGAGAGCTCAGAGAAGAAACCACAAGATAAACTCCTGGTAAGCTATTTCTTTTTGCCAGGCAGCAATTTAAATTAACTAATTCTAAAATTTACTATCTGTTTATATTCAAGATGAACAGCTTTACCACTTCCATTACTTAGAACTTTTGGAAGCTGAACATTAGTGAGAGATATGATGGGTTTGTCTTTACAAACAAGCTGTGGGTCTTCTGATAAGATGCAGCTATCAGTGAGAGACAACAGAAACAATGGGATGGATTCCACTAAAAGATCAAAGAGGCACTAAAAGAGCACCATCAATTCCACAAAAGTTAAGAATTAAGAAGGGATTATGCGTGGGGGGGGAGGGGGAGAAGGTATTCCAGGTATCAGGCATTCCAGGAAGCCTGTACCTCTTAAGTACCTCATCCTATGGGGAAAGACAGAAGGGACAAGCGGCCGGGAATTAGGATAAAAAGGAGGCTGCGCCCTCCAAAAATTTGAGAGACCCCAGGGGAATGCCCCATGGCCTCTCCCTTTATTCGAATAAAGTAAAAGGACTCCTCTGTCTCCTTTTTGGACATAAACCTCTAGTGTTTGTGGATTAATTTTCCTGACATTAGCAATCAAGAAATGAGTAAAATTTTTCTGTAAAAAATGAAATTTGATTATTGCTCTGTTGAAGCTTTATTGGGGTTCATCTCTGAGAATGAATACAAAAGTCTGTTGTGTACCAGTGTCCAAATTTGAAAAAGTAATTAGGCATGTTATACCTCAGCAATGACCACAATCAATCAGTCACCTACAGAAGAAGCATTTCCTCTCTGAAGGAATCCTGTAACTGCTACATTACATTCTGCATGAATGTGTATTAACTGTACTTTAAATATACACACAAAATTAAGTCTTCAGAAGTTTCAACTAATCCCACAGCTGAGGATGTCTAGGCACATTACAAGCTCCAGAAGTCCAGCAGAGTTAAAATGGCAGCCCTGTGCCCATAAATCAGCAGAAGTTTAGAGAACACTTCTGTAACTTGCATGCTTCTAAACACCTGCCCTGACAAAAGTTGTTGAATTAGCTTTGGAATTAAGGACATTGTGCCTCTTGTGTTACACAAAGAGTTCATTGTTGCAGTGCATTAAGATATACGGTATGTCCCTGAGGATAAACCCACCCTTGGTGTAAGATAATGTTAGTCCCTTCCAAACCTCCCCCTCCCCTCCATCCTATCCTATTTGCTGTAAAATTTCCCTCCCTTATCTCCTTCCCCTCGGTTTAAAAGAGAGCTGAAAGACATTTCTACCTCTTTTCTTGCCCCGGGTGTCTGAGAACAATAAACCTGGGATCACATCCAGATTACAAGACTGAGCCTCCTTTGTCTATATACCTAAATTCATGCTGAATATATTATAGGATTCCCCCACCCCACCATGGTCTGTGTAGGGCAGCCACATCTCTATGGGGGACAAGAATGGAGGGAATTCTCATATTTACAACAGTTATTTTTACTAATACAAAGTAAAGATTAGTGAATACAGAAAGAGAGAAGTTATTGCCAGTCCAGACACATTCATATATTCCATTTTTTATCTATAGTGGTTTTGAAATAGCAGACAAAGCAGAAAAAACTTTCATTTCTGCTTTTCAAATTTTATCGTATTTTTTACAAAACTCTCAGCTATCTTTAGGTAAAACTTCTTATTATTTTAGACTTTTCTCAGCTGTTAAAGGCTTTTTACTGCATTTAAGAACTCTTTTCATTGTGAGAGGGGAAAAAACATCTATCTCGAAGGACTGAATTGTTAAGGAAACATTAAATCATTCTAGACTGTAGAAAAATCAAAAAATATTCTGAATGGCATATACATTCTTTCTTAAAACCAGTTTTGCCAAACCCATGCAGTAAGTGTACTTGCCTCCTGGATCAGTGTTAACACAGTCTAGAAGGCTAAGCAGGTTTAAGTAAAGCTGTAATTTGCATTTTTAATATATTTAATAAAAATTTAATTTTAAAATTATATTTATATATATAAAAATTTAATAAATTTTAATAAAATTAAAAAATTTAAAAATGAAATTTTAAGCAGTTGCATTCATAAAAACAATTTATTAAAACTGCAAATTAGAGCTGTATTTAAGTTAGTTTTACCAAAATTCTACTACTTATTGAAAATGAGTAAAAGTAAAACAAATAGCTCAGAATTTAAATCCATTTTTTCTGACAATAATGACATATTACATACAAGCACATAACATTTTTATGAACAAAATTATGCAACACATCAGTAGTATTCACTTTCAATATTCTAGGAGCAAAACCTTCAGATTCCATGAGCAGGAATATAAATATTAACTTGAACATTCTTAATATATAATACTAAGTTTACTTAGTACTAAGTTCACATGGGTTTGAGCTATAGTCATTAGCAGTTGTTTGCAAAAAGGGAAATCCTGCCTCTATGGAATTATTGATAAATTAATCAAAATGGAAAAGTAGTAACCCTCCTTGTTTCAAAAAAAATATATGAAATGCTGCTAAAACTTTTAGCATATCAAATTGCATCTATAGCAAGACCTTTTGAAATGCAGCTGAAAATTGTTAAAAGGAAAGTTTAATTTCCATCCCTAGTATATTCATTCTGTAGAGAAAAGTAAAGAAGGAGGTATCTTCCCTTTGTTTTTATCAAAAATATTTTGTCTGCCAATACTGAAAGCATTGTCTGTTTCCAGTGCCACTGGATATTTGTGTTGATTTTATGTGAGCTGTACAGTGAGTATACAGACTCACAGAATCAACTAGGTTGGAATAGACCTTTGAGATTATTGAGTCCAGTATGTGACCTAACATTACCTTATCAGCTAACATTATCTTATCACCTTCTATGTACTGATCTTATGCTGTTTAACTGTTCCATTCTTGTACTGGGCTACACAAAGCGTAGCATGGAAAGAAATGGCTTAAAAACAATAAAAGGTGGACTTCTATAAGTACACATGCAGGTGACAAAAGGAAAGCCAGGGAAAATGTGGATATCCGGCTGAATGAGGTGGGGGACCTAGTTACAAAGGACATGGAAAGGGCTGTGCTTCTGAATGCCTTCTTCACTTCAGTCATTACCGACACCACCAGTCTTCTGTTATCCCAGGTCCCAGAGACCAGTGGAAAACTCCGTATGAAGGTAGAGACATGAACTCCATTTGAATGTTTATTTTGCTATTCTTCTAATACAGCCCAAACTTAAGAAATTCTAAGCCAAATCTACAATTTTCTTTACTTACTAGTTTACAGACAACTTTGAGAAGTTGCATTTAAATAAAA
Source organism: Parus major (assembly GCF_001522545.3). Classification (NCBI taxonomy): domain Eukaryota; kingdom Metazoa; phylum Chordata; class Aves; order Passeriformes; family Paridae; genus Parus; species Parus major. The sequence continues at coordinate 29,013,681 of NC_031770.1, forward strand.
ATGCATTCACCCTCTACTAATATATCAACCATTGCAGGGAAAAATTTATCTATACTGAACGGAAATATTGTTTTTAAGAACAAAAATATAAGTGACAACAAACTTAGCTTGACAGCTGAGCAGTTGTGAAGTAACCCTTTTTTCTGGCTATAAATTAATGACAAATTAATTATTGTTACTAATATCTGCTTTCATGCTTTTAAGTGCCTAATGTGATGTCAGAGTTTCTATCCTCTGATTACATCCACTGGTATCCCTCTTCAGTTACTTTAGGTATGACAGTACTTCTGCTCTGGCAATTTCACCACAAAGGAAGTTAAAATTGTCATTGTAAAACCACAGAGCAACTACAGAAGGTTAAGTATGTGGAAGTATTTTTTCTTAGGGTGGATATATATATATACACTAAAGTGAATACTCAAAATGTGTAACTTGCTGTTTCAGTGCAGTTCAAAAGAAACACCACCTAAATGCACATTTGAGTGAAGGAGGATGGAAGGAAGTTGGGCTAAACTGTTATCAGAGTCAGTGAAAGTTAGTATTGTGCTACCCAATCCTATGTGTCAGCTAAAAGCCTCTAAAACCTTGTATATGGTAAATTTGGGACTTCTGATGTAAAACAAAATGATTAAAGCAATAACCTCATGTCTTATATCAAGACTAAAAGTAGTAAGTGGTAATAAATGTCTCTAGTTTAGATGTCTTGAAGGAATAAAAAATGCTTGAGAAATTTCATTAATACTACTGAAACATTTCTGGAATTCAAACAAACATCCCTGTTTATTCCTCTTGGCACAGGCACTCCTCATAGAAGACTGAGAAACATTTGAAAAAACCCAACCCATATGATTCTAATAGCTTATCTGACTTAGAAGCAATGCATAAAATCACTATATTTTAAATTGAAAATGTAACTAAAACCAGGAATGTTAAGTTCTCCAACTAGTATTATTCTTACCTGAAATACAATCCTTAATGTCCATCATCATTGTGAAAATAGCCACTCAAATATATAAATATCTCCAGGTTTTGAATTAATAAATCTGAATGTGATAGAACTGCCAGTTCTGCAATCTTCAAATAGCTAAAAAAGGATTATTCTTTACTACATTTTATGTCTAGCATTAAAATTATCTATCTATCTATCTATCTATCTATCTATCTATCTATCTATCTATCTATCTATCTATCTATCTACCTACCTACCTACCTACCTGCCTGCCTGCCTACCTACCTACCTACCTACCTACCTACCTACCTACCTATGTCTTTGCAGTCAGATCTCGAAGCCTCTTCCTTTCAATCCAGGGATTCACCTGGACCTTTTCCTCTTAGCACATTCATTTTTGGAGCATGGTACATGCACTCTAGGACGAAGAATGAAGAACATCTTTTATGTCTATCTACAGTACTGCTCCCAGAATCAAGAAAGAATCAAGAAAGAATATAAAGGGGAACAGAGGAGGACCACATTCACTAAAAATTAATTCTTCTGACAGTCTCAGGCTTGCTGCATGTTGGAAGCAGTAAGGGGGATCACACTAGCCATGAACAGTATTTACACTATTGCTACCATAAAAAGTTGGAATGAGATTTTTTTTGTTAAATATATCTTAATGCATTTTAATGAAGAACTACTACTTAATGAAAATAAACTTCTGTTTTGGGCTTAGAGTCATAAAACCATGAGCACTGTAAAATTACTGGACAATTAATTCCAACTCTCCCATACTCTCAAGATGAAATCCTACCATATTGGGTCACTGACCTGATTTAAGATACCTTCTTTGAGGGCAGGTCTGCTGCAGAGAATGAATTTCTATCATAACAAAGGGAGAATGAATATCCAGAGACATCTAAGACCTCATAATTGCTGCTAAGTTATGCTATTCACTTTATTTTTTGTCTTCAGAGAAAACATTAGAAATAACCGAGTCAGGGTTTATAAATACTGCTTTGAAACATAAGCACATGTATTAACTCCAAATTAAATCCCTGAAACCTCAAATTAATTCAAATTTTGGATGAAGCTTACATCTTAAATTGTCCCTAAAGGCAGCAACTGCCTTTTGTCCTATAGTTGTGGGTTAGTGTGGTCTATCCCATTAAAAGTAGGTTCTGCTTCCATAACAACAAATAACCACATTCAGCAAAATAATCATACATTGTCTTTATGTACAGCAACCCTTCCCCATGATACAAAAGTCAGATGTGATACTGGAGTGTGGTAAAAATAAACCTACAATTTGGCAACATCTACTGTCTTATAATAATTGACAAAATATTTGTCTCTTAGAAATCTATCCATGCATCTTTTAGCAATTTCTTGACCATTTATCTTTTTGTCTTTTTGGTGGGTGCCTATTTATAGAAATATATAAATTCTATGAGGTTTTGAAAAATTATAGTGATTCCAAATCCCTTACTATTAGATGTATATTTGCACAACATGATTACACTTTTTTTTTTCCATCCTCAACAGTTATAATGGAAAGCAAATTAATTTAGAAGCCAAATTCCTGGTCCTGCAAACAAAGAGGCACAGATATTTTTTCCCCCAAGTACATCCAACTGAAGAGACAGCCAACACATATACATAATAAACAAATGTGCAAGCAGAGAGACAAAGACTTTCCTGTACCTGAGAACAAACAAGTGAACCCTCCCAACCCAAATAGTGGAAGGAAATATTCATTATTAAAAATACAAACTATTTTTCTTTTGTACAACATACATACAATTGCACAATAACATGCAATGCATTTGGCATAACCTAAATATGGTCTCTTCAGAGAACTGCTCCTACTAATTTATTGTCAGCTTTATTTATTCTGCTTACAGTCTCCACAGTAAATAAAGAGAAAAGGAACACGTTACTGCTATGATGCCTAACAAGTCTATTGTATTAAAACTGAGAATAATAATAATTAAAAATAAACTAATATGGGTTCCTCTGAATTTTAATTATTGCCTTCTATTTCCATGATTCAAAAAACTCTCATTTTAATCAAAAGTGATGACATTCTTGTAACAAAGCTTTAAAGGCAAAATTAATTGCTTATACACGTTATCTCTGTAGTTCATTATACCACGGAATGAAAATTCAATGGTCTCAGGAGCTATTTGAGGGAACTTCTCTTACCAAAAAACCAAAACTAAACAAAAAAACCGCAATAATGTAATACAAAGTCTTTGAGTGAAATTCTATTTCATATTGGTACAATTCCCACTATGAAAAGAAACTGTTTACAATTCCTTCTTAATCAAAATTTGCAACTATCTGAATATATGATTAAACTGCAACAAAGGATCAAAAGACAACTTTTGAACCAATAACCTTAGTAGCTCTAAATCTGCTTATGTCAGGACATAAAATTAAAACCAATTTTTTCCCTTGAAAAATCTGTTGAAATAAGTGACTATCACATAGAAAAATAGCATAATTCTTTCCTGAAAGCCAAGTACACTATGTTTATTTGATGGCTTTAAACTGCTTGTTTTCCTAAAGATCAAAAGGGGACAATAAATAATGGGCATTCCTTGACATTCAACCTTACTACAATATTAAATGTGCTGTATCAGAGTCATGAGCTCTTGTACCAGGCTTTAGTTAATTAAATAAACCTGCTGAAAATCAAAAGGATGTCTTCCTGGAACTCTTTTTCTTCTACTATTCCCTATTGCAAAATTTTAACAGTTCTGATACAAAGCGATGACATTCTTCTGCTTCCAACCATTGGTCAGTATTCAAACTGATGTCACTCTCTCTGAGCACACTTAAAGATTAAAGGAAATTTCTGAAATATTTATAACTATTTCTCCCCAGAATTATAGCTGGATGTAAATAAAGAGTGTTGATCAAAGTGGGGACGTACTGCAGAGGAAAAGATTAATAATGAAATATTCAATAATTTTAACACAACTTTCCCAATCCACTCTGAGTGCTTTACTCTTCTTTCTTACTGAGCAAATAGAGACAGCTTTGCATGAAATATATTTACATGCAGCTTGCTCTCAAAATTTACAACAAATATCAAACATACCATATGTTTGCCCATGCTTGCATAGAATTTTAAGCATTGTTGAGAATTTCACCAAAGCTTCCCAAACAAATTAGCTTTCAATAAAACAAAACAAAACAAACAATTTCAAGAACTGGGTTGAATAGTTATGCTGACTAAAAATGAAGAGTTAAGACTTCCAAGATTTTATAGGGGTTTCTGCATCTAATTCACTGCCTTACTTTCACAAATAATTTCAACTGCTTTTCAATGTTAGAAAAACAAGATTTTGCTCTTACAGATGGCCTTTGAACATGAAATCTCAAAGTGATCAAGGAAGATAAGCCACTCAATTTATTTCACAGTTGAAGAAAGTGACTCAGAGATGAGGTTACTTGTGTAAGTTCACAAACTTAGTAAATAATAAGGACTGAAATGAAAAACAGATGTTTTGCATGTCAGTCTAGGATCTTATTCAATTCAATGTATTGCCTCTATAATGCAGTGAAAAGTTGAGTTGTTTTATGTATGACAAACAACAAGAATAAGCCAGCTATCAACCTCCATTAGACAATGCACTTTATCACAACCATTCTGTGAAAAATCAGAAACAAACAAAGGTAAAGGTTAACAGGAACTCACACATTATTCTTACAAAGAAGTATAATTTCTTTTGGAATAATAAGAATGGCACAAGCAGTTAATGGGCACAACTGCTATCAACAACTGTCTGAAGCTTCTCTGCTTAAGTAATGAAAAAGTGAACATTACAAAACCAAAAAATAGATGATTGCACGAAGAATAAAATATAGAAAGAAGTAAATATGAAAAGGGAAAGGTAAAGCTTTCACTCCCCTCAAAATTTACAGCAGCTGCTGTTTATGACATAGCAAGCACAGCTTGTGCCACTTGGGAAAGGTTTACGTGTATCCTTATCTTTACTTAAGTTTTAATTATTTATTGTTCTGAACTGCTTCCAAAACATTTTTTTCCTGTCTTTTCATCCACTAATAGAATCTTTAATGACTAGATAAAGACTCTACATAGAACAATGGTTGTATAAAGTTGTTTTATATATTTTCACTCTGTAGTAAGCAGCTACATCTATTACTAAAGAAATATATTCTGATTTCTTGATTATCTGTGAAATTTGCAGCTTTTTTCTGAAATTAAATTTTTTTCTAAGCATTTACTTTGCTGCCTAAAACTTAGGATTTTGTAATGTTATTTATAAGAAAATGGAAATTCTCCCAAGGTACTTATCTGATGCATCACAGTATGACCCATTGCTACTGCACTTCTCAATGAACATTTTTTTCCTCTTGGGAATTTGAAATAGTCCCTCATTAGCAATAACCCTTAAAAAATTATTTGATACATAACTTTTTTTACTATTGCTTTTCAAGCATCTGAAAAATACCAATAATTTGACCCTGAGATTAAGGGTTTAGTAAAATGAAGGCTGTGCTTATGTTATTGGCAGCTATCCAGCACTACACTATAGTGCAGGCACTATTATTGAAATATTAAGGTTAGTAACTTTAAGAGACTAGGCAAAAAAAATCCCCAAAAATCCAAAACAAAAAAAAAACCCCACAAAGAAATCCCCTCAAAAAAATCAAAAAACAAAAACAAAAAACCAAAACCCAAAAAAACAAAACAAGGAGAAAAAAAATGTGTGGTTGAAATCCAGCAAGTTAGACTCGAAAAAGATGAATTTCCAATTACATGCAAAAATAGCACCTGACCAGTCAGATAAAATGTTCATATTTTTAACAGAATGTGTTTTAACATCACATCAGCTCATGTCTCCTTTATATCTAAAAACTATACCCACAATATCTATTCTAATTTTTTCTTTTTTTTGAATGACAGTAAACAGAAGTTTAATAAACCTCAGGTTGCTAATAGGTCCTTTTAACATGATTGGTCATACAACACATTCTCATATATCTCAATTACTTTGTGGCTGCCTTGCCAGTAAACACTAAACAGCCACAAAATAGACCACGATGAAATGGACCATAATAAACATAATGGATTCACTGTGCAGTTCACATTTGCAGTAATGGTCAATAGATTTTGATATTATTTTTACTATATAAATAAACTATCAATTTAAAAAAAATAAATTATATAACACTGTTGTGACTATATCTAGAAAAAATGGATTTTGATAATTTGCGCCTTCTTCTCAAAGGCTTTTAAGGGTGATCCTTCCTCTGCCACTTACCATCCCTCTTTACACTTTCTTTCCTAAATCCATGTTTTGCAAAAAAGCAGATTTCAGGAAATGAAGTTACTTGTTTGGATACAACTGCCAAAGCAACTTCCTGTATGCACTTGGCAGAAATGTCAGGGGGGAAAAAAAGTCTTATGAAATTTTTCAATCCAACCAAGCTGGGCATTACATTCAGCCACACAAAACCTCAATTTAGCCCCAGAACTTTATGCCAGCAGTACCTATTTGATCACTCAAAGCATTACAGTCCAGTAGTAATGAATTCATTTTTACATTTCTCAGGAAAAATAGTATCAAACAGGTTCCAAACACAATTGCACTGACTACTTCATCCGTGCATGATCTGATACTATTCAATTTTTATCATTTTGCTATTTTTCCTTTCTTCTCTCTGTACAGCTTCACATGTGAATAGACCATAAAGACTAACTTATGAAAAGCCTGCAGAGAGACCATTCATTTGAAAATTACATAACATAGTCGTTGTTATTCTTGGCATTGACACTATTTATACCTCATTCAGAGGCAGATAAAAAAGGAAATTTTAATGAAAAAGCACTATAACAACTGATTCAGCTGCTGCAATAGAAAATCATAAAATACATGATGCTTATCAGATGAACTGAACAGGCTGTCAATGACTGAATCATAAATTTTTTTGACTTTGTTAACTGGTGTTTTACCTTATCTTGCCCTGCACAATATATATATTATGACAAAAGTAGGTCTTTGACTGTAACAACACAGTTTTTCCATATCAAGTGTTTAAAAGTATCAATGAAGTATCAATGCTATGGGTAAATTAAGGATAGCAAGCAGCCACTTCCCAACTATTGTTTCCATTTTATTGCATGTGTTATTTCAAAACACCTATTCCTGTCTTGTCTCTCTAGCCATTTTCCATACAATAACTCTTTTGGGTTAACTTGTCATTTCCTAGTAACTCAGCTCCTCTTTCCCTTGAATCTAGTCTCCCTCATTTCTGATCTCATTCACAACTTCATTAGGAACACATCATAAGCCACAAATATTTTTGCTTGCTTCTACCCTATTTATAAAAGAGAACTCCAATCCATACCTGCCCTTTCCTTTTTACCCCTTCCAAATAAATTTTCTCCTCACAGCGTTTAGACAGTCAAGTGTGAGGTAAAATAACTATTGTATTATCAATTCTTTCCACTGTCTACTCCTGCTACAGTTTCCAGGCAGCCACAGTAATTCCACAAGAAAGACAAAAGTGGTATTCAGAAACATATTTGCTATTTGTAACCAGCACATGTTCTTCTAATTTATTCCATTAAACAGATCAAAAAGATTACTGACATTCAAATAAAAAAAGCTGTTTTAGGCTGCAATGCAAGATGTAGATAAAAGTATGTATTCTATTATCATCTGTTAAAACCAGGTGGGACAGTGTTCTTTATCCCTGCCACAACCCATCCTCCCTCCAGTGGGATATCTTCTGATAACGGGCCATTGAATCTCACTAACATGACTGATAAAGTTACATCATCCCATTGTGGGATGCTCCACCCAGGGGGAGGAGCCAAGCATTCCTACCTAAATATAATCTGAGATTTGTAACACCACAGTAAGCCTTTTTCCACTAAATTCCCAGAGGAAAACTGGACCCATCCACACCATCACTTGACTGCAGAGGAAAACCACACCCTTCTACAGGATCATTGCTGATGAACCACATCTGTCACCCTAGGACATCTGCAGCCACCCTTTAATCAGACTGCTACCAACACCCTGACCAACAGGGTTGTATCCTGACTTTGTCAGTTTTTCTCCATTTTTATTTTAATTTTCCTAGTAAAGAACTGGTTTGGTTTTTTTTGTTCCTATTCCCATATCTTTGCCTAAGAGGCCCTTAATTTCAAAATTATAATAATTTGGAGGGAGGGGATTTACATTTTCCATTTCAAGAGAGTCTCCTGCCTTCCTTAACAGACACCTGTCTTTCTAACAAAGGCCTAGAAACAGACTATAAGAGAGAATAAAAGACAAATCATATTTTCAATTTCTTCCCTTTTTTTGAGTCCCCTGCCACTGTTTTAGACATTATAACAGAAATTTTCAACCCAGTATTGAAGTTATTTTACTCACAAAGTTCAAGACATAACTCCATTTACCCAAGCTTTCTTCCCCTAAATATAAATTCAAAGATTTAATATTAAAGAGCCACAGTTAATAAGTTCAGTCACAGGAATATAAAAATGTACATCTCCTCTCATGGCTGGCACCCTTCAATCTATTTCTTCTTTTTAATAATTTGGAGAAAATCAGATTTTTAACAGTGTGGAAAACAAGAAAACTCTGGGGCACCTCATGAGGAGGCCAGCAGTGAAGAAATTTCTGAAACAATGGCCTGGCCACTGATCTTCCCTTTTGTAATAGATCCTACTTCTAGCAGGTAGGTCTACTTCTACAAGGCAGGTCCAAAATGACTGACATTTCTGCGCCAAAGGCTTAATTTGAGAAATATTGTAGAACTGTGCCATTACATACATGCAGAGATAATTTCTATTTAACAGACAAGCAGATACTTTTTTATACCAAATTAAATTTCAAACCGGTTTATACTTGTACCTCTACATAGAGTACACTGCAGAAATCAAACCTAGGGCAACAAATGCATGGAAGGGTGTAGCAAAATAATTTATTTGGAAAAATCTCCATTTAGTACTTGTCAGTCACAGATTAAAACATGCCTATTTATTGGAGTCTAAAATATCACAAAGTTGTACTACAAACTACAGGTAAACTTTCTCTTCAAGAATGGTAATATTCTGAGTAGTTCTTCCTACATAATGCTGCATAATAATTCTGTGTATTGAAGTGGATATGTTAATCCTTATTATTATCCCAATCTCAAAGAAGCATTTATCAAAATTTTTAATCAAAATCAAACAGGCCACATTCCAAAATATAACTGAAATCCATTCCAGGCAATCTTAAAGTTCAGAAATCCCTATCAGGGCTATTATTTTATTTTTATATTATTTTATTTTATTTTATTTTTTACTTTGAAAAATACCTCAATTTTTATATCCAGTTTTATCTACCATTAAATCACTCAAACTCATACCTAAGGGCAACACATAATAGCAACCTGCAGTGATTTACAAAGGAAGTTGGCATAGGAAAGAAATTCTCTGGACTTAACCTTGCCTCTTCAAACAGTAAGGATAAATAAATCAAAGTTCTAGTTCATCCAGTGTACCAAATGTACCACAGAGTACCAAAACATTACATGAGTGTTTGACATATGATTAGGTCCAACTGACGTCACAGAGAACTAACAACATGCTTACATGTACTTCTTCAGAGATCAAAACCCCATTAGCTGTTTACAGAAGACCTGATAATCAATCCTGCTTGGTCATGCAATGATACAATGAACCTCATGACTGCCTTGGACCTGGTTTTCTAAGTACTTACCCTTTTTCTGATTAACTTAGATTTACAAGCTATGTCCCCAAACTCAGGATTCCCTACAAGACTGGGGAATTATTTACCTTAAGTTATCCTCTTTCAGCCATGTGGGTGTTTTGATCATCAGGCCTTGATGTAGAGCAAAAGTTGTGCTCAGAAAACAAACATGTAAAAGACTGAGCTATAAATGTCTAAATACTTATCATTTTAAATATGCATATGACACATCAGAAACCAAAAGGGAATTGGCCCCATATATATACAGAATTATGATGGCAAATAAAAAAAGGAATAAATATTAAATCTTGTGCTTTTGCACTTCATCTAAACACAAGTGACAGACATCAAGAAAATAACCAAACTGAACCACAAGTTAGTTATCAGCAGTTTATGCTGGGTTTTCACCCTTCCTGCGAATTATCTGGGTTTGCAACAAATGTAGGTATTTCCAGCACTTTATGCCCAGGAAGTGCTGCTGGTCTCTGTTTTGGTAGTGACACAGGAACATGTCCTCTGTATTCTCTTCCTCTGTATATTGTTGAGACATATATATGGAGGAACCGGTTTGATTTCTGTTGAGGAATAAGGAAAAAATGCCAGTGTCTTCCTAAAATAGAGTGTAAATCATAGATACATAGAATTTTTACGTTTGGAAAAGATCTCTAAAATATCTAAGTCCAAGATCAAGATCTCCGAGTCCAATTGCCAACCAAGCACCACCATCATGTGTTCACCACTAAACCATATCCAACTGCTGTATCCATACATTTTTTGAACACTTGCAGGGTTGGGGACTCCACCACTCCCCTGGCCAGCCTGTTCCTATGCTCAACAACCCTTTACATGTAAAATTTTTTCCTAATATCCAACCTAAACCTCAGTTGACACAACCTGACGTTTCCTCTTGTCCTGTCACTTTTTACCTGGGAGAAGAGGTTGACCCTCACCTTATTACAACCTCTTTTTGAGTAGTTTTAGACAGCAATAAAGTCTGCCTTGAACCTCCTTTTCTTCAGGTTAAACAACCTCAGATCCCTCAGCCTCTCCTTGTAAGGCTTGTGATTCAAATATATTACATAAATCTTAAAGAAGTTAATCTCTCCATTTAGGTTTTAGGAAACTTTATTGTGACTTCCAGCATAATAAACTGATCTCAAAGCCTTTTATATCTAGGTAGTAGAAAACCTAAAATGGCAGCAGAAAGCAATAGTCACATTATAATATACACAATAAAATAAATTGCAGAAGCCTTCAAACACAGCATCCGATTAACAGCACCAGATTTTCAGATTACATGTCTATATTAGTTTTGCTTAGAGCTGAACTTCAGAATGCTGTTTTTGAGATTATTTTTGTTTTAAGGAATTACAGGGTTACAATAAACATTACAATAGCTAAGATAATAACTGTAAGCAAGTTAGGTAACATGAACATGTAGTAGCAGTTCAAGGGCCATGAGGTGACCAAAGAAAAAAGGCTCATGATAATTACACTCAAGACACAATAAAAGACTGAGAATACTGATTATAGAAAATTATTGGACGCTAGTTTGATGATTAGGAAATGGCAAAAGATGAAATTTACTTTTATTTGAATGAGGGTTTAGTAAAAGTATGCTGAAAATCAGGTAGGGGCTCACAGTATGATAGGGCTATTTGTGCAAATATTTAGCATAGTACCATTAACAACAACAACAACAACAAAATCTTTCAGCAAATGTCACCAAACGACTCACCTCTAGGAAGAATATTACCAGGAAAAATGGAAAATAGAGAAACTATTAAGGGAGAGAAGATTAAACATGGGTGCACTGTAATAGAACACAAAAGTAGAACTTTGTCATGGTCAACTCCACCATTCAAGTCAGATACAAGCGATGTGAAGGATGGCTGGAATTACTGCTAAATGCTTAAAAATGCTAAATAATTTCTTCAGTCACATAACTTCTGCTACAGGAAAATGGCCATAATTACCTACATGTGAAGGATCTTTGCTATCCACAAGTTTACAAAGAACAACTTCAGCTCTTCATATAACTGTGTAATCATTTAAAATGCCAAAACTGTCTTAAGGAAGTCTTACACCAGTTGCTACTTGACTCTATGGACAAAAAGATGAAAGACTGTTTCCAGTGTAGTTTGGCAGATGGTTACAGCAGAGCATCTTGGCCAAAGATTTGTAAGACCAGCCCTGTAACAAAAATCAGTGAGCTTTTACCTGACCTAGAAGTAAAATCTACCAAACTCACTGTATAAGTACGGAAAATCAAGTGTCACTCCATCTCTCGTTGCTAGCTTATTTCCATTTATGTGGTTATTATTTTCTTTCACTCAGATGTCAATAATGGACTGATTTTTCTCAAATTAACCTAAATATAATATAACCTGTGATTATAATGTTATTCTATTGAAAGTATCCTTCTGAACTTCTAGCAGGGCTGGAAATTAATGAATCAAAGGCACAGTTACTAAATAGATATTTCAGAGTTAAAGGTGTAAGAGACAAGAAGATGATGCATCAGAGGTAAATGAACTATACAATGATTTTTTTCAACAAATGCACCTGAAACTTAAGAGCCAGTTGTCACTGAGGCAAACAGGCACACAAAACTTCAATGGAAAAATCATACAGGAACAGAAGCATGAAACTGGCCTGAAATATTTGCATGAAACTTAACCTGCTTAAATGTACTGCAAATATCAGGGAAAAAAAAGTAGGGATTTGTGGGATATATCCAATAATTCATACTCTGGTTTTATATTCAAATATGCTGAGACTAGAGTCTCAAGAAAATATCTGTTTCTGCTAGGAACATAATGAAAAAATGCATTTTTTAGATTAAAGACACAAACAAAACAGAGAGACAGAAGTAAGTTTCGGTGCGTCTGAAAAATTAGTGAAGTACTATAATGATCTGCTCCTCACTTTCATTAAATCCTTACAAGTTACAAAATTTGCCTTTGAAGTTGCAAATGGGGATCAAGCTCCAAAGAGGAAAATATGGGCTTCATCTCCTAAAAATAACCCTACGTTCATATATATAAAAACTTCATTTAGGATGACAAAAATTGTAACACGCAGGGTTTTATTGCTGTATATCAATTGCAAGAGCTCACTTTAAATCCTATAATGTGTAATTATATAATTATAAGAATAGTCATCTGTTGTTCTTTACAGAGATGTTTCTGGAGTCTCAAACTTCTTAATGTACTTCTGGTTTTACTCTTCACTAATCTCAGGGAGTTCAGTTCAAAGTCCTCACTCAAGCAAAAGTCCCAGTGAATTCCAACAAAATAAAACTCTTGGAAGCAGTACAGACAGAAGAATAGATTTTGAAAAAAAAAAACCCAAAGAAACAAAAGAGCATGCCCCAGAAGATATTTGAGTCTCCTATAAATCCACAGAGTTAGTCTGCTTGTTATTTATTACAGTCAGTGTACATTTAAAGAGGATAATTCTGTTTTAGAAACTACTTTGAGTTTTAATTTTTACTTTTTTTTTCATGTCACAAGACTAAAAAGGGAATAAAACTGTGATCTTTAAGACAGAGATACCAAAATGTGTAACAGCACATGACAAAGTAAAAAATTTCCACAACTACATGCGACAAACATGTAGTCTCATTGATCATAGACAGCAATTCATTCACATAAAGTGGAACCTTAGCAATACATTTTTTTATCTGGTAACTTGAATTACCAGAAAATAACTTGGTTAAGCTTATCAGAAGTAAAGTTCAATAAAATTGTTCAAAAGCTTATGCTGACTGTTAACATTTGCTGAATTTATCTTGAAGGCTGTTTAAAATAAGTAAATCAAACATTGAAGTCTTATAGTAAAAGGTTTTAAAATTTTAGAAAATTCAGGGACTCAGAAAGAAAGTTAGAATTGGCAAGTCCTGGGAAAAGTAGGTCCTGGAAATGTTAGGCCTTGTGCTTGCTAAAGATCATGTGAAACTGCACCTGTGTAATCAGTATATGGTAAATGATACAATTGTTAGATGTGATTAGATATAATTATTGTTTTAAGAACATGAGGAACAATGTTAGGGGGTTGAGGGGGGATAATGAGAAATTCATGCTTGGATAAAAACAATCCATACAATAGAACAATTTAAGTTTAACAATTAATATGTAAGTTGTATAACGATGTGGTATAAGACATGTTCAGCTCAAAACCAAGAGGGTCAGATTTGGGTATGTGTACCCCTGACATCCAGAGCTCTTTAATAAAGCACCTTTATATAATCATTCTGTGATTATGTGCTCCTGAACGCTAACAATACTTCCTGCTTCGTACTTAAACTTGGCAATAATGAAAAATATATTGTACCAAATAATCACTATATGTCATATAAAACATTTAATGCTTTAGAAATTAGTAAAAGAATACCTTGTTTTAAATAGTTGATACAAAGATTAAGCAGTAGCAACAAAATATGCACTACATCTTACTAGGAACTGGTAGAAGTTCAGCTGGAGAGCAAATGGAATATAAGCTTTTCCCTGGACCTTTAACAGAAAATGTAGAACGTACTTTCTTTTCTGACTAATGAGAAATATTAACAGTAACTCTGAACAGTGCCCTAAATGCACCAGTGAGCTCTTTTATTGGACAAATAGCAATAAAATGACTACATGTGTGTGGCAGCGGCCTCAGGGGAGACAAAGAGTTACATTGTCCCACCCAAACCCCTTGTGAAGGGCGGCCCAGGTGCTCTGATTGGGTTTAAGTCCCTGGGGGGTTCTCCCTTGGTGTGCTTCTACTGGTCCCTGACCCTGAACTCTACCCTCAAAGGTGGAAACCCTTCAGAGTTCTGTCCCTCAAAAACCCCTGCTGTGCCTCTCTGTTCGGAGCTCTCTGTTCTGGACCTGACTTTGTTCCCTCGCTGAATAAATGGTTTCATGAACAGGAGCCCGTCTTGTTGGTGTTTGATGCTGGTCCCCAGAATCCTGCTGCTTCCCTGGACGAGATCCTGAGGTTGTTGACTGCAACACATGTGTTTGTTAACAAAAGATCTGTCATGAGCACAGTGCCAAGACTCTGTCCCCAGATATCCCAAAGCACTACTGGTCACGGAAAATACTCCAAGAAACATACGGGTTTGCTAAGCACTTAATTTTTCTGAAGGTCTGAGACCTGCCTTTTTTCTAAACTGAAAGATATAGAAGAGATTCTGATGGAAAACCTCAGTCAGTCCTTTTCATTAGGAAAGTTTCTGTAGGTTTTCAACAATAGAGGAAAGCATTTCCTTCAAGTTACTACATAAATATATAAAATAGACAAGAGAAATACTTTAAAATGTCTTATTACAAGACAAAAATATTTAGCTTTCAGAAATGAACAGTATGTGTGTTATCACTACTATTATGCTATTCATAAGCATCATCGGTTTATAGAAACCATCTCTCACCTTACATTTCAAAGCCAGCTTGTCAGCCCTTCTGCAGAAATACTTTTTTATATAGGTGTTTGCATAGTGTGGAGCAAAAAGTGATCTTAAATCATGAATGGGATACACAGGAGGTAATTTCTTCACAGAACTCCCAAAAAACTTCACAATTTCTTGATGAAAGTAAAAGGAAATGGCTCAAACTGGTCAAAACATGATCCTAACAAAATACTTTGTGAAAGCAAAATAATCATTCTCAAATTCGTCAGCATATACCACTGTTTGAATCTCTTACTAAGATTTACTGTATTCTTTAAATGTCACAATAGTCACACTGTTTTCTGGTAACCAAACTGTTCATATTTCAAGAGAAAAACAAATCTAGCAGGAAGAAAAATGGTATCATATGTCTTTTATGCTGACAGAATTATCCTAAGAGGCAAGCAGCAGTCTTTGAAATCAGAGACTGATTTCAAAATAAGACTTCTTTGTACAGAAGTAGTGATACAATTCAAAAAAAGTAAAATACAACACAATATTTATCACTCTATTGTCTGCTGAAATCAAATTTTTTTCTTGTTTTGCTAGATTCATTTGTACTCTGATTTATCCTGAAATGACTAATTTATTATTGACTCAACTCCTAAAAAGATTATATATAATTCTACAATTGTATCTATGAAAGGTATGAATTATTAACACAATTAAAGCTGCAGTAGATACTTTATGATGAACTAAATGATTATATTAAAAGCAAAATTGTTGAAGCATTTGTAAAGCTCAGGTTATTATGCCAATAACTTATCTTTGCATTTTCTGTTATGTTCATCTGATTCATAATTTAAACTCATAGCCAGTTATGTCTGTTTTAGATTAATGAAAAATATTATGATGCAATAATAACAGCAGCTACTATGTTAGACTGTTTTGCTCACTCTCCTTCATGTAGTTATGAATTTATAATTTAGAGCCCTCTGTGATGGAGAATGAGTATTAAAAGGCAATTTACCCCCTTTAATGGTGTAACTCTTGGACTAAGATAAGTGTTGGTCTGTTCACTGTAAGTTCACTGTCTTATGCCATCTTACTTGTCAAAATGACAGCAGCAGGGAGCCTTCCACTGTTTCTAGACAGTCTGTCTACCTACCACTCCTTCCTAAAAGGAGTCTTCCGGGATCCAAGAAAAAGAAATCTGACAGCGTGTTAACTGGTATAATTTTTAACTAATGTAGAATTCAATGCTATGTAACCCAATACCAGCAGAAAAAGCTAGGGCACTACTAGAACAGTGCATTTGCATATTCGTCTTCTGTGGCTATCAAGATCAACAGCCTAATCCAGACTCTGACACAAACTGAAAAAAGCACAATACAAAATGCAACAATAATTCACATGTCCCGTTTCAGCTGCTCTAAGTTAGGTCTCCAGTGGTATCGAACCTCATGTGCAACAATATTTTACCAGTGACATTATTTCAAATATGAAATTCAAACAAGCAGCTAAAGACATACCTGTTCAGAAAAAGGACCTTTCAATATTAAATCAGACACAGGCAAAGAGAGCTACGATTGATCAGCATGGAGAAGAGGAGGATCCAGGGAGATCTCATTGTGTCCTTCCACTACCTAAAGGGGCTTATAAAAAGGAGGGAGAGGGACTTTTTATACAGAAAGGTAGTGACAGGATAAAGTGTAATGGTTTTAAACTGAAAGACAGTGTGCTTAGAATAGATGTTAGGAAGAAATTCTTTACTCAGAGGGTGGTGAGGCGCTGGAACAGGTTTCTCAGGTAGGTTGTGGATGCTCTATCACTGGAACTGTTCAAAGCCGGATTGTTTGGGGCACTGAGCAACCTGGTCTAGCAAGTGGCATTCCTGTCTATGGCAGATGATTCTGAAGGATCCTTATATAACTCAAAATATTCTATGATTCTATGGAATAAACTCTTTGCAACTTAGTGTTATCAGCCAATAATATTATATAACGGTGCCCAAAAACCTATGTGGAAATCAAATCTGGGTGTGGAGGCCTTGTTAATTCTTGAGTCTGTACAGCCTTTAATGGCTTCTGTTTAGTGTTTCAGGCATACACATGGTGGGGAAAATGCAGAATGTAAGGAAGATAAATACTACCATAAATCAAACCTTTGAAGATATATTATGTTCACTCAGTTTCTTCTGAAAAAAACATGCACACTCAATGCAGGATGGACTTAAAAAGAGATAAATTGCAGCTGTACCTGTAAAACATTTACCATTGTAGAAGTCACTACTCATTTACCTTTAAAGTCATCCAGCTGTGGGACAAATTTGGACCGGGAATTGTTTTACTGCTGTGATGAGGTCAAGATAAGTTTCCTGTTATCAGAGATTACTACATTAAGCATAGCAGTGAAATAGTATGACTGCGTTTCTCCTACTTAAAGCAGTGTCTGGATACACAAGAAACATGGTTACACATATCTTTCAAAGTAGATATTGTCCTTGATCATATATGAAAAAATGGTAAGAATACTATTCTATCTTCCATCACTGAATGGTAAAGATCTGTTTCTGGACAAGCAAATGTTACAGCTACACAATAAATCAACTGCAAAGTAAATTAATGGTTCTAAATATATATAGTTTTTTAACAAATTATTAGATAGATGTTCCAACAACTGTTTAGTTAAACTAAGTATTTTTTTCCTATACTTTCTTTTGATTTCCTAATTTAATTATCATGGTAAGGAAATGAGATAGGAAAATGGAAAACAGTTTAGAAACACTAGAAATACCACATTATGTTGCACTAAATCAGGCTGATGGCAGGTTTGAGAGTACAGAATTAAGTAAACAAAGCTAGATTGTTCAAATAGTTAACATACCATATAGCCTTCAATATGGAAATTGAAATCTTCATAAATTATGTAAATTATGCAAAAGGATTTAAATGATGAATAGCTTTAGTACTAGACTAAAGCTTCTACCTGGGAGTTTGACCCTGACTCAGGCCTAAGCCCTTTCACAATTTTTAGTGAATTCTTAGTCAATAGACAAAATGGCATATATATATATACAGTTCAGATGGATTTTGAAATGGACGGACAATTTTATAATGATGATCCTTTTCAGGCTTTCAATAGATGAAAAATGAGGCTCTGTGATCAAGTGAGAATGATGCCTCACTGAAACTTAGTAATGGACTACAAAATAGTTTGGGTTGGAAGGGACCTTTAAGATGGTCATGTTCTAACCCCCCAGCCAAAAGCAGGAACATCTTCCACTAGAGCAGGCTGTTCAGGACCCCATCCAGCCTGGCCTTGCCAGCACAGAGTGCAGATGATAAGGTTCTACAATCCCGTCAACTTGGGCTGATGTGCTGGTTCCTACTTTACATTCAAAGAAAACTCATATGAACATACCCACACAAATGTTTGGAAAATGGTAATGCATTGATCAATACTAAGAATTTGCTAATGCTTATTAGGGTATTTTTAAAGACTGAAGAATAAGTGGCACTGTATAAAAGATGCAATTATACTAGCTATTTGTTGTTAAAATATAGCTATTATCTGCTAGTGTATTTCTGAGGCAGTGAAAAGCTTTGTGTTATAAGGACATGATTAAATTTAATTTATACTATTGTGACACCAAATCAAATAAATTCTTTCTACAAAATGAGAAGAAGCATGGTAAATAGGAAAAGTAGAAGGCAAAGGGAATTCCTCAGTAGCTAAGCCACTGAAACAAAATAACAACTGTGACAACTGACTAGTTCAATTACAATGCAATTTCAGATGATAATTGGCAACCTCAAGTAGTTTAAGAGCTCCATTCCCACTAGTACTCTAGCAAAATCTAAGTTTCTACCTACTTGCCAGCTGCCATGTCTGAGTTTCATGTTGAAAACTTTTCTTTCAGCTAGCTGTCCCCCAAAACGCATTAAAAAATACAGAAACATAAATAATGAATTTATATTATAAATTATTATAATTAAATATTATATAATCTATATAATGTGTGATAATCTAGGATGAGGTATGTTCTTTACTAACAAAAACATAAGCACTTCTAGAACCTGCTGAAACCAAAAAATCTTTTTATTTGAACAATTAAACTAGAAAATGAAGAAAACGTGAAACCAGAAAAATCTGTCTACAGTTATTGGAGTTTTTTAATGTAGATTTTGGAATCAACAATTTGCAAGAATATTGTTACCTATTTTCATAAATAACCAGCTCAAATGTTGTAAGGAAAGAAAATTGTAATGCTCAACACTTAACTCTTTTGAAATAACCACTATAAAAACCGCCATACTTATGCAATCCATGCTAACTGGTAAATATTGTCTCAATTGTTTCAGTTGCTTCTGCAATGATTTACATTACAAATATTAAATCCTGTAGTACCACTTACATAGATAAATTGAAATGGATCTTCCAGGGGAAAATATTATTTCCTTACATTCCTTAATGAATTATGCTCAAACCCCCATTTTTTTACTGTGAGTTTACTGAAAGAATCAGGGGCCTGCAACTGAAATTATACTATGGTTCCATAGGTTGTTCAACAGAGTATTTACATAAGTTTTTAAAAGCGATCAGTACCTTAGAGGACTTTAAATTTAAAACCCTGCATTTGTAGATATAGTATCAGCACAATATGACTGGTTCTGAAAATAAAGCTTCCTTGTTTTGGTTTATATTTGAAGGATATACTGTAAATAATATTGGAATAATCCAATAACTGTTCACTTAACTAATTACACTAACCTGTTGCTCTGGAAAGAAAAGGTAATCTGGGAATGGAAGAGCTGAAAACTCTTGCCTCTTCCAGGCTAAAATATCTGGATGGACTTTGACTTTCTTCCAAGTTCATAGAAGGACACTGCTTCAAGACAGCAGAATCAGCATAGGTGGTATTAAGCTGGGAAAGAGCACTTCGTGCCTTCTTTTTTTCTTTTTTAAGCATAGTTACCAGAATATCTACAAGACATATTAAGGAAATAATTATTTATTTTTTTAAAAGCAAAAATCATCATTGTTTGTCCATAAGCCTTTTTTCTTTCCTTCAAAGTGAAACAATTCACATTATGGAAGCATATGTGTGAATATGAAATTAAAGGTTGACATATTCTTTGCAATTATTTTTATCCACCTCAGTTTTTCCAAACAGCAGATTAATTCTTACTAAAACAATAACAAAGTCAAACATTGACCACAATTGCGGATCCCATTCTATTCACTCCTGATAAAAGCATTTACAAATAAACAGGGTCTAGTGCCATTGTGATAGTCCCTTTTTATTTTTTCAAATTCTGTAATAAAAAGACTTGCACACAAAAGAAAAAAACCTCTTAATTTACAGGTAGCCTTGCAAGTGTATCCCACTTGTAAGCTTTTCACAAATGGTTAACTAAAATTCAGAAGTCTTTAGGAAATTTCTTGCAATAACACTGTGAATTTACTGGAAGTAAATTAGATAGAAATACATTTTGCCTAAGAGGTTACAGAGGACATATAATGGAAATCCTGCATGCATTCAATTACGAACACTGACGTCCCTGTGAAAATGTTTTTTTTAATAGGCTATTCTTTTTAATCCTAATTAATCTTCTTAATGAAGAGCAGAAAATCTAAGTAGTTTTGGGGAATATTATTAACTGGACTAGGTAGTAATAATAATAATAATAAAACACTTTCCAATTTAGTTTTTATGCTAGCTTCTAGCTTTTTATGATAGCTTCCTTCTTGTAGGCAAGAAACTCATAGTTTATTCAACAGCTGCCATACCTCCCATCACTTCATTACATTAGACATGTTATTAATGTTCTAGTGATGATGTACACTGTCACTTAGCCACTTCAGACTCCCTGTATCAGTCTTGTCTTCAAAGTCTTCCTATATTCTTTCTATTTAATTCTTACATGGATTTACACAAGTTTCCTCCTTTTACTTCTGTGAGCAAAGCTGTATAAATCTGTCAAGCACAAGTGCATTTTATTTTGCATTTTTTCTTATACTAGTGAAATAATTTATTTCAGGACAAAATGTTTCTGGGAATTCATATATTAAAATTTACATTAAAGAAATTGAAGAATTTTTTTAAAGGAATGAGTCAGTGCTTTAGCTAAATTTATTTGAAACTACACCTTGGAAAAACAAAATCTTATCATCTGTGACAGAGCAGAAACAGGGAAGCTTTCCTGACACCTCAGTTCAGACAGATAATATGCTATAGCCCAGTGAAAAATACCGTTCTCATTTGACATAAAAAACTGAGCTGGAATTGTTGAGCACAAAGAATGCAACTGAGTTTGCTCTTTACTAATAACTGTGAAAAAAATCCTTGGTACCTTTACATTCAACAACTCCATATTTTAATTTCTCTGCTGTATTACAAACTTTCTCCACTGAGTAGCCACAAAGCTACTCAGGGGTCGCAGTGGCTAGAGTTTGCCCACAGATCTGCAACATGCTAAAATACCTCCCACCCATTGTGCTGCAGTGCAGCTAATCATGTTTCCTGTGAGGCAGTGAAGCAGACAAACTATGTCTAAGCAGTTTATCACTTTTATGTGCAAAAAGCACATAAAATTTAAATGTAAAAATTACAAGTTTTATATTTGCTCTAAGGGCAAATTGCCCAGAAGTCCCCAAAGCAACATTTCATTTGGCTAAAAATAACACATACAGACATTCTATTCTTTGTAAGGTAATATATTGGTCTTTATATAGCATGAGAGCTTCCCCCTCTAAAAAAGAGTTTAATTTGCCTGAAGACAGTGTTTTAGGTGTGGCCTGATCCACAATATTTGGTTATTGGCTGGACCATTCTAAAGCTAAGTGGTGCTTGGATCCAGGATTTTGATTTTGGTAGAGAAGCAGGTGCAAAGCAGAAGTCATCTCGCATAGAAGCTGGGTATTGAGTATTTCCTTTAACACAGTACAGCCCCTTTCACACAAAGAAAAATGTTTCTAAGTCAGATCATCTCAAACCCAAATAATACTTCATTCCTCATAAAGGATACTGATTTCATTGTCTCTTTGTTGCAGAAGCCCTTTCAGTTTTCCCAGTTCTTCATTATGTTTTTTTTCTTCAGAGATGTCTTGTGAGAACAGTTTTTTACTTGAAGTCACTGGATGATTTATAATTTGCTATTAGAAGAAACAAAAAAAACCCACACCCCATTAACTTTCCCTCCAGCTCTGTATTCTATTCTGAAAGAGTCTAGCTATAATAAGAAAGATAAAACCTTTCTATACTCTTGACAGAAAAATATCAAGCCACAGTTAACGGTCAAATTATATCCATTGTATCAAGTCTGAAATAAATTGTATTTTTAAATCTTCATTAGCAAGGGTGCAGTTTATTTCACTTTTTCTACACATAAACTCCAGTGTTCTTTAGTATGAGAGAACTTCCAGTATTAAAAATATAATTAAAAACTTATTATTTAAGAACAATAAATTAAGATCAGGAATGTGTAAACTATTATATTGGAAAAACTATATCCCAAAATACAGATAATACTTATCTTCTATAATTTCTATAATTTCACGATTATCAATTGTATCTTGTTTTCTCAATGATTCAGAAGGTCTTGCAACAACTTCAGGAGAATTAGTGTAACAGATAAAGGGATATAGTGTTTTTAATCTACATTTTTACCTCTTTCAACATAGTTTGTCCAAAATAAAGCCTCAGTAATGCTGGAAATACAGATGGGAACACCTATCCATATAAAAAGAACTTGTCTTGATTCCAGCAACTTCCAGTGCTCTCTCTTAGAATTTACTGCATGCTGGGATCCTTGCTGATGTTTCTACAAAATGCCGCTGAATTTTCCCAGCTAAATTTAAATTTTCTGTAAGATTTAAAGAGTCCTCCACACACTTTAAAGTTCAATTGTTTGACCCTTTTCCAGTACCTCTTCACTGCATTGCATTTCTTTTAATGATTTTCAACCATGAATATCTCCAAGTTACATTCAGAGTGCCAGCTGCACTTTAAACTCCTTTTAAAAAAGATACCTTCATATGAATGAAGCAATACTTGATCTTGCGCATGTCAGCACCAACATCCAGAGAGCTATCAGGATCTCTGTCTTTGAGAAATGTTTGAATTAACTCATCCAACCTGGAAATAAAATTTTTTAAGACAAGGGAAAAAATTCAGAAACATGCACACAACTCTGCAAAGTGGCACGTCAAATACAATGCAAAATATACCACGCTGCCTGATATTAACAGGCTATTTTTCTTCAAGGTCCATGCATTTGAAATGTACTTTTGTTCTGATTAATGAAACCTGGATTTGATACTAAAGATTCTACAACTGCATATCTGAGCTTACTGACACATGCTAAGGAATAGTTCTAGAACTAAAAACATCTAAGAAGTAATTTTTTCTTTTCCTCATTTATTTTGTAACCTTTTGCTCTTCTGCTATCTCATAGTTGAAAAGAATTAAAACCTGCTCTCTCAGAAGACTAGATTTTAAGAGGGTTTGGGCATTGGATTTGTTTCCATATAAAATGATTTGTGCAAAAGAAAAGTCTACTTCTTTTTCTATTACAATAGTCAGCAGAGAGCATAGCTTTAATGCATAAATTACCTGCTCCAATCACCAAGAAAAATAAGCAATCTTTTAATGCAGATATTTATACATTTCTCAAAGATCTACTGTTCTTCCTCCAAGGAATGAAATGCAATTACCTTGCAATGTGTTCTTTACAAACAACTGGCCAAATCATCCTTAGGGAGAAACAGTTATTTCAATAATTTGGTCTTCATAAGACAATCTGGCACAGAGAAGCATCCTCTTTATTTTTCAAAACCAAATTAAAATTATCGGACCGGAAACCTATCAGGCATAATAGATCATGTTCCTTGCTCGATGTTGCATCCATACAGACAGAGCCAAGACTTCCTATTACATGCTGTCACCATCTTTCCAGGTCTTGTATCTCAGGATACATTGCAAGACAAATGGAAGGGGATTTCTAAGACCAAACTAGACTTTTAACTGACTTACAAAGGTATGTTTCTAGGAAACTACAAGTACAAATTCAAACTCCATCAGCTGGTTTCAGATTTATGGCTTCCTTATTCCTGACAAACACTGTTTCAATTATTTAATAGGAAATTGTGGGCAACAATGACAGGCATATACCCTGTAAAGCGTGATTTCATAATTTCAAATGTTTATTTAGGGTATCATTCTCAGAAGATGAACTTCAGTTCTGAGCCTGAGGCAGGGAATCTAAGGTAGCTGCATCAAGTGCCAAACTGCCCAAGTAGGGCAAGAGTTCATCTCTGCGCCTGGTGTTTCTTTTGGACTAGTTTTGTTCAGTTCCCTATTCAATATGCAAGCCTTCTGAATGTCAATTTGCAGTCTTGCGAATTGCAAATTGCAGCAGAGCAATTTATGCTCTTCAGTTACAGGACAGGGAATCTTGTGGCCATTTTATTATCAGAATCATTTTGTTGTAACCACATAGAAAAATTTTAGGCATTACAATATCACAGCATTCAAAGCTGACCCTAGAGTATGTTTTCTGGTATTTCCCTGCTTCTGAAGACTTCTCTCACTGAAATTCTTCACATTACAGTAATAGGAAATCTCTGCTGGAGAGTGAAACATTGAGATGCACAACAATCAGGAAAAAAACCCCCAACATTATTTTCAGGAGGTAAATATCTGAAAATCAGTAGCTGCAAGACTGGAGTGAAAACTGGAAAACATAACAAAATGTTTTGGTATTTATCTCCTCCAGACATAGTAAAGTGGCAATACTCAAAACAGAAGAAAAAGGAAATAAGAGGGTTAGTTTCAGACAAACTTTGCTTTCCCATTTTCATAATTTCACTTATATAACAAGAAACATATATGTTGTCTATTCCACTCATTAAATATCTAAAATTCACAGCTCCTGAATTTATACAACGCTCCCTGAAGTCAATGTACATGAGTTGTACATGTGGAGAGCTTGAAGGAGAAGATATTTGAAGGGTAATATTAGCTATGGAAGTATTATTGGCATTGACTTGCTTCTCAGCTGAAGAGACAACAAAATTTACTCAGTAAAAGAAACCAAAATCTTATTTATTGCTATGTAATTTTTTACAGTATTAAGAGTACAACAGAACAGAACCTAATAGTACAAAGTAACTCATACTCTTTGCAGACACACTAAGCACAAACAGCAGGAGATTTAATCCTTTATCCATGGAGGCCAGCATTTGTGTAAGCACTGGGAAAAGACAGGCATTTATACTGTTAATGAGAATATGATTGTGATTGCACAGACAAAGTAAGTCAGTATTTGCCACTATCTTAAGCACCTTACTGGTTTCAGTAATTAAGAGGAAACAAGTGAAAAAAGTTTTTTGATAATTAGATTGCCTAGATGGATTATATGAAATCATCTATAAAAAGAGGGCTTTATATTGAATTATGAAGGAGATGTTTTAATCTTTCAAAGATTATCTGGTTATCAGGGATTGACCCATACTCAGATTACAACAGATTTAGGCTGTGGGAATCAATCAAAAAAATTGCACTAACTTGCATAATTACAATTGCCATAATGTGAAGATATTTCAAGAGAAAGAAAGAATATATAATTCCTGAAACATTATGCTCTATTTTTTGAAATTATTATTCCAGTCAAGCATCAAGGTTCATTTGTTAAGTGTAACAAATTAGACAAGCCGTAGTTATAAACCGCTATTTCCTCTAATATTACCTTTTTTGAATTCTTGATAAAACAGTCCAATTAATTTTTTGATTTCCAAGTAGTACATAGAAACCAAAAGAGATCTGAGCACCAAAAGACTGAGTCAAGTCTGAAATAGCATAGTGTAAATCTGAAGTTCTAAATCAATTCAGCCTCATTCCCAGCTGTAGGAAACCCTAGATTGTCAGTATATTTTTAGACAAATTTTCAATATTACATTGTTAAGAATGAGAACAAGAAAAGGAACAGATCATCCAAGTCTAAATGCTATGGATAAAACAAAAATAAAAATAAATAAATAAAAGAAAACCAGCCATGCAAATCTCCATGAATACTAGAAAAGAAATCACTGCCTCCCTCACACTTTTATATTTCCATGAGCACAAAAAACCACCAGAACTCAAATTAAAAAAAGATAATGATACTTCATTTTCAGAAACATTCACAAGATTAATCAAGGAGACAATAAAAAATCACAGGGCAAGGGAAAAAAATACAGATGAGAATAAGCATAAAAAAGGAATACAGACTGTACATTTACTTTTTTCTAACATATATTAGACAAGGTATATGTGTTTGCTAGGTGGCACAGAAACAAATGTCAATAGAATTTACAAGATTAATATCCTTTTCTTCTCATATTCTTAACTAAATCAGTTTACTGTTTACTTCTAAATACTCCATAAACTTAAATATATGGAACAGATGAAAACTAAAGCAAAGAATTATATAAAATAGGGCTGTAAAAGATTTATGGAATTCATATAGGGCAGCTACAGTTACAAGTCCAACACATTCTTTCTAGTCAAAACCATGCAGAGGCTGTACTCATCCTCCAAGAGAGAGTGAGAAAAACCTTTCTGGAAATAAAGGAGAGCCAAAATAGCTTTTGTTTTTCATTCTGTTACATTCAAGAGATGGATAATACCATTCTTCTTAGCAAGAATAGCATCTTCTGATTAGTCACCTATATTTGATCCTTTGTTTTCTACAAGGAGAATGCACATTAAACTGTTTTTCTCAAACAAACTCCTTTTGCAAGAAAATATGTCAGCAAGAATTGATCCAGAAAAACAGCTTAAACACCCCAACACTGAACAAAGTAGGGTCTAGCTGCTCATAGAGAACTAGAAGCCTAGAGAACTTTCTAGCAAATC
Organism: Parus major; assembly: GCF_001522545.3. Classification (NCBI taxonomy): domain Eukaryota; kingdom Metazoa; phylum Chordata; class Aves; order Passeriformes; family Paridae; genus Parus; species Parus major. The sequence goes on from NC_031770.1 coordinate 29,040,635, forward strand.
TTGCTTTACTGGCCTACTCAGATCCATGGGTATGTGGCAGAACAAAAGTAATATGAAATAATGTGGTAAAATAAAAATCTTCTTTTTCTAAAGGACCGTTTTTCAACTCAGTAGAATAACAAAAAGATATAGGAAATAAAGTATTTTTAGTCATCTATTGTGGGTCAGCCCTGAGACCATACACCAAGTCAGTCAGTACGCCCTATTTTCTGTAAGAGCTGTGAACTAGAATTTCTTTCAAAAAGACCTGAGCAATTAAACCCATTATTTACTTATGTTATTATGCCAAAGATAATGATCAATATTGTCATGTCCCCTCAAAACAGAAATTAGGAAATAAAGCTGCCCAAAAAAGGGCATTTTGATAATGAACTTCCTAAAGTAAAGACGATGCTGGAAACAGAATATATACCATGTTTGAAAAATTTCTATGTGACTGAGCTTTTCTTCTAGGCTATACCTTAATTTTTCCATTACGCAAACTGCCAAAAGTCAATGGGAAGATAGCGATTTATTAAAATCATATACAGAGGTTCTACAATATGATTGAGAGTGCTAAGATAACTCATAAGCTAGAGGAAAGGAAAAAATGTCCAAATGCTTTGGTTCAAGCATATAATGAAAACCAACTAGAATCAAGAAGAAAAAGCATCAACTAAAAACATACCAAAACCACTTTCCATAATATTGAATATATATGAACACTGCTGCTTACAGTATGATATTATGTTTTCCTTTCCTTAGGAAAGTATTTATGACTGTATTTATGGATAATATAATAGGAATAATTATAAATAATATATAAATATATAAAATAATATTATTTATAAGCTATTATAAATAATATAAAATATAAATATAAATCATAATAGGAAAGTATTTATGAAGATTAGTACTACAGCAGTTCTGGACCTCCCTGTCATATGAGAGATGGACTACAGAAGAAAAAAAATCCTGTTTTAACTTTCTATTTCTCAATCATTACTTAAAAAAATGATCTTTGAAAGGCATCAATTGATAGCAAAAAGACAAATCCCTCAACTAAAATTAAAATTGAAGATAATCAAGCCAAAGACCTAGTAATGAAATGACATCAAAAACCTTGAAACAAATACCTGTCACACACTGGAGCAGAAAACCTGATAAAGAGATGCTCTCAGTACTGTCATCTGAAGATCAACGCTTGGAATTTTATTTCACACTGAAGAGACCCTTTTAAAAAAATACTTAGCTCTAAGAATTCACACTGCTCTGCTTTTGAAGTCAGCTTGATAGGAAAAAGCTATGATGGAAGTTGTTTAATTGAAATTCAATGGAAACCTAATTATGGAGAGAGGTACAAGCACTGAATTGAAAATTACTGAATTGCTTACTTGTCAAACTTAACTGCTTCAGTGGAAATATTCATTATGAATATGTATTTCAGAATTTGGTACACTTCTAACATAAGATGATCTATTTGATTTATTTCAATTCAAGGTAATTTTGTTATGCTGGTGAGTTACATCAGAAAAGGCTCTATTAATCTGAAACAGAAGTACCTAGCCAAAAGATACTTGCACTGAAATATTAAACTAGTATTGAAAAAATTTCTAAACCTAAAAGTACCTCTTATAAATCCTAAAAACTTTATTTTTGTGTATTAACAAATATTAAACTAATAGTCTTTCATTTGTTGTAGTTAATAACATTAGCAAGCCAGATGCTGCATTCTTCATTAGTTTTAGCTTATTAAGCCTCTCAATAATAATTCCATGCAGAATTAATGTTAATCAAAACTGGAACATGGATGATCACAGCTAATTTCATATGACAGTAAAATCATATGAAGATGTCTCTTCTAACTAATGGACATCCAAAGCTATTCCTTTTTTCTCTTTTCTCTTGTATGTTGTAAGGTAAATTATACAGCATTAAATATTATTTAACATTATTAAAGTAAATGAAGACTCCAAAGGTAATTTTTAATAGATTTCTGTTTGTTTACTACTGCAAGATTCTGCCCTGAGAACAGCATGCTTACCTTACACTAATAAGAGCAAGAGTGTGCTGTAGCATATTACCAGAACCCTGCTGTATCAGAAATAATTTTCCCAACAGAAATTCTCCAAAGGATGAATACGAAAGTGTAAACAAAGAACCATTTTCTGTGAAAAACAGAGTAAACAAAGAGTGGGGCTTTCTTTCCCAGTGCTCATCAGAGAAAAAAAAAAAAAAAAAAAGCAAACCACAAAGCCCAAAGAACAACAGATTACACACACACAAAAGTTTTTAAGTCAATGTAAAGGGAACAGTATTGATTTATGAGATTAGTTTAAAACTAATTTTGATAGTGGTATTTTATGTAGTAACATAGCACAAAAAGAAAAGTGCTGACAAAGACAAGTTTGAGTCATGATACCAGAATGTGAAACTACAAGTTGTGTCAAGCACAAGTCCTTATGCTGATGCTTAGAAGAAAGCTCACAGTAGAACAGTCATAAAAAGTTGGGATGTAAACATGTTAAATTAACAGTGCTCTTTCATTAGTGACTGTAAATCAGGCCTAAGTTCCTGGTCTAGCCTTTCCCTCTTTATATCTTTTTTTTTTGCAAATAATGTAAACACACACTGTACTGCAGCTTGGAGATGGCTTTTACATTATCAGCTTTTTTTCTCTTCTGTTATTTTCCACCCTCCAGAAATTCTTCTGTAATGAAGACTGCTTATTGTTTAGACCACACATAAATCACAAAACCTTTCTACACACATTACTTCAGACTCCATGCAATTTTTCTGATAGTGCAACTGCAGAATAATTAACTGAGCACTGTACTACTTCACTTTAATCTATTCCTTAAATAACACATACCTATATTTTTTTAAAAAATCTGCATCTGAATTGGTCATTTGTTTGGATGAACCAGGATTCAAATTACACAGCTGAAATTCATCAGGAAAGCACTCACCCAACTGAGTATGCTTTTAAAGTTTGGAGCTCTCAAGAGCTTGCAGGATGCACAGTCTCAAAGCATAGATCTGGAAGGACTTGCTTTGGCCTTGCTTTATGTGGCATGATTCATTTCTGAGAGAACTTGCCCTTTAAGCCTTGATCACTGATACTGTATGTTATGTATCAAACCTAAGCTGACTTTAAATAACAATTAATTTTGTGTGTCAGTTGTGAACTCTCTCACAAGCAAAAATTCAAGTTTATGAAAAACAGGCTGCTAACAAGGCAGCTGATGAAGCACTTGTGGTAATCAGAGAGATCATTTTTATTAAACAAGTTTGTTTACCTTGACTTTGCAATAGTTTTCCCATTTGTAATCTAATTGTTATCAATGCATTTTAACATATATTAATTCTGAAAATCATCATTAAGTTTAATAATGATGTCTGTATTATTTAAATAGGAACTCCATATCTCTACAAATTTTTTGAATCCATTGATCTAAAAAATACATGATAATGGAAGCAGAATGACAATTACATTTAAGAATAGCTAACCTGAAGCTAAGTTAGCTTCAAGTGTGCATCAGTATGGGAAGACCATGGAGATTCAAAGAAGTGGATTTTATAAATAATGCTATGGAAGATAAGGGAAGATAAAGAAAGGTATTTCCAGGCATTGTTCTCAATGAAATGACAGAAGGTAAAAGTACACAGAATACATCTAGCTTACCCTGAGAAGAGCTATTATACATTACTGACAGGTAGTGCACATGACAGCATAACTGACATATATAGAGGATAATGCTGTATTCCTATCCAGAGGCAATTGCTTAACCTCTCATTTAACAAAAGTGTGCTAACGTCTGGGTGAAATAATAATTATTAAGGTAACTAAATAGTGGAAACAGTTACATAAGCCTTTGTAAAATTCCTTCAGTAGGTATTTCATAGAATACTTTTATCATCATACCCCTGGTATAGATTGCATTGATTTGGTGCAGTCTTAGACCAGGGTAGTAAGAACAGTAAGTCTTTGAGTGTCTTATGTTTTTTACAGTCTGGAAGATTTTTACAGCTTTAAAAAATATCTATACAGTGCTCTAACAATACATATTACAGGATATTCTTCTGAATTAGATGGTTACCATGTGGCAAACAGATGTAAGATGAGTTTCTACACAGTTGAAAATCATTCATTTCAATGATGAAATGCACACAGCTCTAAATATTTCTATGAGTAAGAAAAGGGGTGATTTGGACTGGACAATAAAAAGAGCAAGACTGGCTTATGAGGGAAAAAGGTGCCTACTGCCTGTAATTCTACACATGCAAATTTTTTTGAAGAGAAGAAACACATCAAATAGCTTGCTGAGTAGATTTCCTTATTCAACAGCAATTTATAAAAACAACCCAAAAGCGTACACATAAAGGAATGCTTCTCACTGCCAGCTAATACTTTGGCCATAACAGTAGGTATGTTCTAATCATTGGAGTGTATCTAAAAGCAGAAAGAGAAAACTATCCTTAAATTTATCAAAATTTTAAAAAAAATCAAAATATCTACAAGGTAGGAAGAATTTGAAATAAAATGAAATTACATAGGACAAACATAACAGCAATTCAAAGAAGGCAAAAGTACTCATATGGATGAACACCAATATAATTCTACAGTATAAAGGACAGAAGTAGTTAAAAAAAAATCTGTTAAGTATCACTGGTTATTAATTAGATGAATAAGCTCTAAGAAAGAAAAAGACTTTCAAAAAGTATTTAAAGTTCCAAAAGATATAAACAGGTATTTAGTGGCACTTACAGAAGACCAAATATTCAATGAATTTAAGTGAGATTCATAAAGCTGCTATATTCACTTCTGATCATATGTATTTGAAAATTGGCTCTAAGATTTTTTCTAAATAATCAACTGAAGCTATGTTATCTTTTCTCCATACACCTCACTAATATGAGTTTATTTCACTATAATTGTTGAAACCATATAATACCAGATGACCAGTATAATTCTGAACACTAAAACACAGGACATCATCTGCCTCCCCTGTCTTGGGTCGCAGTGCAAGATACAACCAAAAGTATGTATTCTACTACCATCTATTAAAATCAGGTGGGACAGTGTTTTTTATCCCTGCCACAACCCATCCTCCCTCCAGGGGGATATCTTTTGATAACGGGCCATTGAGTCTCACTAACATGACTGATAAAGTTACATCATCCCATTGTGGGATGCTCCACCCAGGGGGAGGAGCCAAGCATTCCTACCTAAATATAATCTGAGATTTGTAACACCACAGTAAGCCTTTTTCCACTAAATTCCCAGAGGAAAACTGGACCCATCCACACCATCACTTGACTGCAGAGGAAAACCACACCCTTCTACAGGATCATTGCTGATGAACCACATCTGTCACCCTAGGACATCTGCAGCCACCCTTTAATCAGACTGCTACCAACACCCTAACCAACAGGGTTGTACCCTGACTTTGTCAGTTTTTCTCCATTTTTATTTTAATTTTCCTAGTACAGAACTGTTGTTCCTATCCCCACATTTTTGCCTAGGAGCCTCCTGATGTCAAGATTATGATAACTCAGTGGGGTGGGTGTGTGTGTTACACTTTTCCATTTCAAGAGAGGTTTCTGCCTTCCTTAGCAAACACCTGTCTGTTTAAACCAAGACACTCACTCCCACCCCCATGCTGAAACAATCTATCCTTTGCTATCCTTTGAAAAGAACTTTACAGTTTATTATCTCTGAATAGTTTCAATTTAAAAGATGATCTGTTTAAATATGATTTTTCCCCCCTTTTTTCAGGGGCCCTGGAATAAAAAGCAGTATCACAGAATATTATCTTTAAGCACGTAGCTTAGGCAGATGCACTAGGAATCTGAACTTTCTGTGCTGCTGCTACAGATTTCATAACATGTAGGTGAAAAAATGTCCTCTACAAAAATACATCGATTTAATAGCATTCTAAATCAGCCATCTAAGCAAGCCATTAACGTGAGCCATTTTAAGACTACTTTATAGTTATAGTAGCTTGTTTTCTCTTGAATACTGCCCACACAGGCAATGGTAGTCAATCTGGTAACTTCTACACAGATCTATGGTCTGCAAAGCTGTGTTGACAAAAGGCAAGATGATATGTCTTTATTTCTTCCACCTTGCAAATGAAATTGAACACTGACATCAGCAAATAAGAACATTTGCTCTGCTTTGTAAAGGAAGCCATTTGTGCAACAGCTTAGCTGAGCAGCTGTTAAAGCTCTATATTGTACAACAACACAATACCGGTAATACTAAGATAGCATACAGATGTCACGATGTTGAAACAGAAAAAATGAATTACAGAAGTAATGAGATCTCCAGGACTTGAGTAAGATGAAAAATACATGACTGTTGAAGTAAAAATAGAAGCGTCTCTAATAACATGTGAATCCAAAAGAAATAAGGTAAAGTTATTAATAAATTAAAGTGCTAAGCCAGTACTTCATGTCCTGTTCTTAAAGATTTCCAATTGGCAAAAGCTTTGGAAGCGTGGGTGCTCTGGAACATAGGACGTTGATTTGAAATCCTGATTTTCTGGGTACACACTAAATTGCTATTGAGCTCATTTATATTAAAAAAAATTAAATTCCAAATGATTCAAACTAAAAGGACTTTCCCTTTTGCTTTTGGCATACAATTCACAAAAAAAATAATTTTAAGGTAATTTAATTCTATTCTAAAGAATAATGCAGATGCCTGAAAGAGTACAATTTCCTTCTATTTAGGATGCATGATGTTATTTTTTACTTTTTAAAAATAGTTCAAAGAACTCCTTTTCTAATTTTTTTTCCCTTAAATATGAAACTAATTCTTAAGTTCAAAGAAATATTTAGATCAGCCCATTACTGCTGAGGAAGTAGAATGTAAGATCCAAACCAAGTAATTCAGATTTTGGAAGCATTTTATGAACTACATTCTGAACCACTTATGTAGAGTAGCTGAATTTTTAAGCTTTGCTTTTCAGATAAACAAAATGAGAGCAGAAGAATTCATTTATGTTTAACATTTATGAGAACAAAATAATAAAATCAAAAATATGACACAGTAATGAAAATGTTCACCATTTAACACAGAATTCTGAATTCCAGACAGCTGTAGCTTTAGTCACACAAAACTGGTAAGCTGTGTCATATTATAATTTACCATTCCCAAGAAAAGTCAAGAGCATTCATTTTCCGTTTTGTTTTAAAATTATTGAATGGTAATGTGACATTTTAGTGATTATGAGGAAAGCCTATTTGACAGATTTTTTTCCCTCCCTTTAAATGAAAAAAAAAAGTTAAAATAAATCCCTGAAGATATTTCTTTAATTTAACTGAGGAAAAAAAATGAAGAATGAAAATTGGCTTATTTATATGCTACCTGAAAATATTTAGCAATTCTAACTGCACTGGGTAGCCCACCAATTTCATTTGGAATGCTCTGAATAGTAAGTGGAATGAAGCTCATTATTGCAAGAAATGTTTGGTATTTCTTGACTTAGTAAATCAAGAAACATATAAAATATAGTTTTTGTTATAAAACATATTAGTAACACTTATTTCCAGTTATTAATAAATTATTAACAATTCCTGCAACATACGTTGAAAGCAATAAAACCTATCTAATACCATATGCATTGTGTTAGACTAAAATATATTCGGTCTATACATGTATCACTGGACTCGGTTTTATTTTGGCATCTGTCTTCTACTGAAAAGTGCCTGAGATAAAGTTTTTGTGGGACAAAAATATGTACTCAGTGCATTGAGTTTTTCGCTGACATGTTTTGTACCTTTGACCATCTGTGCTCAGCATCAAAGAATAAAAAAAACCACACAGGATCAGAATACTTTCAGCAGACTAATTTTGTTGTGACCTCTGTTAGAATATGTATGATGAATCAGAAAATTAAGAATTAAAACACGCCCATTTTTTATAAGATTATCCTTTGTAACACTTTTCCTTACTAGTCTATTATTTGAAATAAAATTAACCACAGTTAGACTTCAGTCAAAGTCTAAGAATTTGGAAAAGAACTACTTTAACTTTAATTATTTATGTAGATATATGTATACATATATATATACACACATGATAAGATACAGTTTTATTAAAGTTTAAACAGAAGATATCCAAACTAAATAGGATTTGAAATCCACAATGACCTTGATTAAAATTTCCTAACATTTAAAAAAGTCATCAATAATAATGAAAGATTCCCATACAATACTAGTCCCTTAAGAATCATTCTTGGGTAGCCAACTGAAATAAAGCCTATGTTGCATTATCACCTATACCACATTTCTTTTCTTCCTCTGCCTGTCATAGCAAACTGATCTGTATGGCTCCTGATAAATAATATTATTTATGTTTCATTATAGATCTAAAACCAGATGTGAATCCCAACATAGATGTTTTCCAGTAATCATGTCAATCATGATTTTATCAGCCATCATCCAGGTCCATACTTCTGTTTGGACTACTCACTTCTATGTCACCCTGAAAACCAAGCTTTCTGACATTGTTTTCATAGTTTCTAAACACTTGCCCAAGAAAGTAACTATAAATATAGGTGTTTATACATTCCATTAAAACATGTCTTTTGATAGACATTTCTTACAACCAGTGTAGTTGAGAAAGTAATAACCTAACTATCCAATCCCTGGTCGTTGTCGAGAATCTATAAACACTAAAACAACAAAATAAAGTTTCTCCTTCCTCTACCACACATCAAGCAGTGTCTGTGTAAATCATTTCATGTCCAACAGTGACTCTTGTATATTTACTCTTTAATGTGTACAAACTCCCCTGGTAATGAGTAGCTCCAAACTCAGATGGCCAGTCCCAATGAACCGAGCAGCCATGAAGATTTGCTGTGTTATGGTGTTAATTGACTCTAACTGGAGACAGAACACTTAGATGTTATCTGCTGATTGTCATAAATGCTCAGAACATTTACGGACCTCAGGCTCAGACATGTAAATCAGCATGGTCACAAATGTTATTGCCATATGAAAGCAAGCTCAAAAAGTATAAATGTTCAAAACCACAAAAAGATACTTTCATTGAAATAATGGCTTTTTATACTATCATTTCATTATATTTTCATTTGAGTGTTTGAACCACATCAGCTGTTTATCTGTGAGCCCTCTGTTTGCATGAACACAGACAAAACTCATAAACCCTGACATTTGATATTTTCCCTCCTTTGAATTGCTCTAGAAAAGATTGACTTAGCTTTCAACATTCCACTCAACTGCAGCCCAAAGCACTAACTTTGCCAATCTGACTCATGTATGTGACAAGTATTCTCTTCCACTCTTTTTGCCTCTCTCTTTGAAAAAACTCTGTATATCCAATTTTTTTTCACTTTAAATTACATTAAGAAAATGATCCCTGAAAAAAAAGATTGTTTGAGGCTCTTCTTGTATAGTACTGATCCTCAGGAAAACTATTATATCCCATGTTGCAATCAGCAACCTCAGGATCTTGTCCAGGGAAGCAGCAGGATTCTGGGGACCAGCATCAAACACCAACAAGACGGGCTCCTGTTCATGAAACCATTTATTCAGCAAGGGAACAAAGTCAGGTCCAGAACAGAGAACCCTGAACAGAGGCACAGCAGGGGTTTTTGAGGGACAGAACTCTGAAGGGTCCCCACCTTTGAGGGTGGAGTTCAGGGTCAGGGACCAGTAGAAGCACACCAAGGGAGAACCCCCCAGGGACTCAAACCGAATCAGAGCACCTGGGCCGCCCTTCACAAGGGGTTGGGGGTGGGACAATGTAACTTTGTCTCCCCTGAGGCCGCTGCCACAATCCCAGTCAGCAGTACTTAAGTGCTGTTCTACATTTTAATTCCACAGCATTTTTTCCAAGAAAGAACTTATTTCTGAAACAATGAACACATGTGCTACATGACACTAAGTATAAAAAAATGATAAATTCAGAAACCTTAAAATTTTGCACTGACCTAATGTAGCTGAGGTCCTTGAAAGTTATTTCTCATTATGTGACTTAATACAGGTAGAAACTCATTAAAGTCTCCACCCTGCTTCCTTCTGGAGTAATGGGTTGCAAAATTCCTTGTTATGATCTCAGAAGAAACCTTTTCTGGCAGTGTAATGCACTATATATTGTGCTACATAGATTAGAAGGAAAATCATATATCTAATACACTTTTTGATCACATTTCTGAAACCAGGCCTCCGAGATGTATGCTACAGTGCAATTGTATGCAGATGGCACATTCCTAATTTTCCTTTGCATAATCATAATGAAAAAATTAATCAACCATTAATCCATTACTATTTATCACCCATTCTATTTATAAGACTGCCATTTCCATGGCAAAAAGCTAAAAATTTTAGGAAATAAGATTTTTGACTATGATCTTAGAAAACCCAAACAATTTCTTAAACCCCAGTTTCTCTATACAAAGTAAGCAGTAACAGGTCTAAACAAGAATACAGTGGAAAATTCATGTGACAAATGTTTCAATAATCTTATGAAAGCACTTATCTAAACCAAAATATAGATTATTTAAATATGTCTGAATAAAATCACTAAGAATCTGTCATCTTCTAAAGAGTATAAAGAAGGGTTTCTCTTTACCCTTCTGCCAGGGTAAAAAGAAACTAACTAATAAGGGCATTTAATTCTGCATATAATGAAAAAGAAATGTACTTTTCTTTCTGTGGCTAGGCTTAGTCACATCTAGTGCTACTCTGCAATATTATTTGTGCATCTGACCCTCGTGTTTGGGCAGATGATAAGTATATATAGACTCAGTAGGAACTCTAGGGGCATTTCTGGTTAGGAGAATACAGTGATAACTGCTGATGTAAATGATTGATAATAACAGCAATATACATGAGAAATTCAAGGTTCAAGCTTGTCCTCGTGTCTCCAGACTCTCCCATGTATCAGGGGAAATTGCTAGTACTGTTGTCTTCTGGACCTGTACCTTGAGAAATTAAAGACTAAATATTCCCACAGCTTCAATTTCGTTACTGTTAACATACTAATCAAACAAAATTAGCAGTTACTTCTTTCCTTTTAGAGTTGAGGTACAGAAATTAAATAGGTCCATACTACAGAATCAATTTTTCAAGCCTGGAAATTGAATTCACTTATAGTGAATTACTCAGGTCTATTATTTAGACCTGAGTAGATACATCATATTTAGAAAGTTTCTATATGCTGTACTGTTCCGTTACCAAAATCTGCAAAATATTACAATATTTACATGAATTAATACAACATATTGAACAATATTCAACAGCATATTCAGTTGAAAAAAAAAGAATATTTGGATTTTAAGATATTAATTGTGTATCAGAAATATGAGATTTCTTTTGGTTTATGTCAAACTAACAGTGCAACAGATACATCTTAGCACAAGAATAATTTTTGAACTCTACTCAGATTGTATATCCAGTTTTGAGAGCGACTATTTTTCATTCTGCCCTATTATACAACACTTCTTTTTGCCTGGCATTTGACAGGCATTCCCATCCTTTGCATTTACTTCACTTCCTCAATGCTGAGGCTGCAAAAACAAAGCCAGCAACCTCATAAAGCTTTTCATGGAAATCTGCCATTCTAACTGGGACCTAACTCCACTTTATTTATTCACTCAAGGAAGTTTAAAACTCTGAGATGAATTTCAGTATTTATGCCAATAAAGAAACAACAACAATAATAATAATAAATATAATTATAAATATATTTATTATTATTATTACTACTACTACTACTACTGCTACTACTACTACTACTACTAATAATAATAATAATAATAGAAGAAAATGAAAACAATGTAAGATATTACTGAAACAGTTCTTCTTGTGAAAGCTCGGACATTCTTTGCTTGCCAGTCACCAGTGCCAACTCATCCTTCAAATCCCGGATCTCCTTTTTCAGCTGGACAATCATCTACAAACAGCAAGGCATAAACCAAGCATCACCTACAAATTAATAGCTAATTTAAAATTTTTGCAGTAGAAGGCTGAATTTAGGTAAATATATTATAGTTTTCTCTTTTTTTAAACAAGATGTCTTTTCTAAAAACTGTCAAAATGCCTTAAATACACCAAGCAGCTTTTTTTTTTTTTTTTTTTATATTTTTCCATTTATAAACACAAGAAAAGTCTTCCAAATTCAGGAAATTCCTGTGTTAGATGACATGGCTGTACAGAAAGAGTTCAAAAGAATTTTTGCAAAAGAGAAATATAATTTGACATAGGAATAAAAAGACCTTTTCTGACTCATTAGTTTTGTCTCTTAATAATGAAAACATTATTAAGAACTTTATTCTAAGAACTGACATTTTTGTTAGAGAAAGGGCAACTACACAACAAAAAATATTTTTTTTTGCTTTTCCCTATTGAAACAGAAGTTTAAATTTAATCTTAAACATCTTAATTTTAATCTTACCTTTCTTCTTTATCATGTGAAATTTCACTATTATTAGAATTACAGCACACTATACTTTTAGGATGCATCAGTTGCTAGCAACAAACTGATAGCATAAAGCAATATAATGAAATTAAATTTTATTAATGAATATTAATGTGAGAATATTATATGGAAAACTGAACTAGATTTTTAAATTCTAGGAAGTCATCGTTGGAATATGTATTTTGGGAATAAATGTATGCATAAAACCAAATTTTCCTAATCATTAAACTCTCAAGGCCAAGTTCAGCAAAGCAGGGCAATATGCAAATACCTAAGACATGAATGAGTGCATGCTTGGATACTTCATGATTGATCATTTAATGAACTCTGCCTTTATATGGCTGAAATGTATCAGTAATCCAGTGATATTTTTAGGTGGATACGCATACACTGATTCCTTGTGCAAAATAAGTTTCCAAGAGAAGAATGTTTTCAAGGAAAAATTAATCACTTTTGATTGCATGCACTTTCCAGTAAAGAGATTGTTGAAATTGATTACACATATTTTCACTGGATGTTAAAACTCCTTCAAGCATTTCTATTTCTTTTAATGGTTAAATTTAATTGTAACTTCCTAAATTTTCACTTTAAAATTCAAATTATTTTAAACATGCATATGATTATTTCTTTTAACTCTAATCTTATAATTAACTATTTTTTTCAATTAAATATGAAAGTCTAACATTTTATTTTGTTTAATAGTCTATTAAAGTGATGACTATTAATTAGCGAAGTTTTAAGAACACTTAGAAAACATTGCAGGCCAAACATTTTACACTAATTTTATATTCCCCCATCTTGGTGCCAAACTCTGATGTGGTTTGTGCCAGCTACTGAGTCAAGAAAATTAAATTTGGGGCTAGAGTGGAAAATGGTAGACAGCTGAATCACCATAACACCTCTGTTCAACGTTCAAATTTGTTAGGACAATGAACTTCAACAACAAAAAGAAAAACCAGTTTCAGGATATGGATAGAAGATTCATTTTCAAGTATTAAGAGGAACAAAAATCTACTGAAGCAAAATAACTTACATGGAAATAGAGAGGAGGTTTAATTCAAGACCTTGATTTTCAGTTTTAATTGTGTCTTTTAGCCATGAGTGAGAGAAGTTCAAGGATGAGTCACTTAAAAGTACAACAGGTACAAATTCATCTTCTCAGTAAAATAAAAAGTCAGGAATTCTCCATTATGAAGAATAAAGTTTACACAACAATCTGACTTAACTCAGATCCACCAAGAGGTATTGTGAACTCCCTTTATAAAGCATGCAACTCACAGATGATAGATACTGCCAGTAAATTGTGTTTTGATTTTTAATAAAATTAGTATACTTTTATTCCAATAAAATTTGATTTTTATGAAAAAAATCTTAAATCCAGCACTTTGAATAACAGGTTGCACCCTAGGAATATATTTAAGGCAACAAAGACAAGAAATTTTATGATGAGCACAGGGCCATATCAATCCAAGGTACTTCTGTTCCCCTGCCTTTTCCACAAGAGGGGATGGTTTTCTAACTCACGAGTCCACTTTTGCTTTACTTGATAAATGATCCTGCAGAGCGAGACACACCAAACTCATGGAGTATAGCTCCACAGGATGTACTAAATGTTCAGGAGCCTGTATGTGTTTTATCTCAATCAAAGCTTTCTGTGGCCATGGAAGAAATGTTTTGAATGATTTGCTACTAGAAAGTCTGTGTAGAAAAGAAAAAAAGGACAGACAGGTTGTTAAATTGTTGTTCAAAATAAGTTGTTCAGTGCCTACTGGTTTTATTTTTTGGCCTTTTTTTTTTTTTTTTAATCTGTGAGGCTATTGTTATTAAAAATTACTTGGAAAGAAAAATAAAATAAAAAGTAATAAAAAAGAAAACCAGCTGAAAACCTGATAAGGACCTTCTATTTCCTTTGAACATTGAGAGACAGGAAGAAATAAAAGCACAATTAATAGTAACTGAAATATTCTAATAACCATCAAGTAACAATGAATGAAATCATTAGCTATATAGCTATTTCTGTCTCCTTTGCTTGTCTTCCTCTTTTTTCATAATGGTAACTTCACAGAATTCTTTCTTCCTATCTAAAATGTTCCTTGAATCAATTTCAAGGAAGTACTCAGTATCAGTATGTTTCTTAGCTTTTAAATACACAAATTGTTTCCATGCAACTGTATGCCTTCATCAAGTGACTAGTAATCTTAATAGATTTTTAAAGAGATTTAAAACCATCCAGTGATCTGTGACTATGACTTAGGAATTAGCACTCTAAAAAAACAACATGAAGATGATAATGCAAGTGACCATTTCTCCTCAAATACTTTAAGACTGAGAAAGCCTTTAGAGATTTGATAAAGATACACAATTATAACTGTGTCCAAAATAAAAAATTAAAGTGGCAGTTATTTTACTGAAAAAAAAAGTTGGAGTTTGCATCTGAAAACAATTTAATGGGATGTTTCAGTATAAAATACCCAACATTTACTGCTATTGGTTAATAAAATTTAAACCAAGCAATCTCCTTCCCCCTATCCCCAGACTGCTCTCACCAATCTGGGGTCAATTTCTTCATTAAGAACTGCTTCATTCTTAATAAGAGCAACTCGCTGTGCAAATCTGCAGGTTGATATAGATTCCTGGAAGAAAAATAAAAAACAGATCAAGGAGAGAATTCCAATTATCTTTGCACCAGGTAAGTAGCCAGACTTCTAATGAAACCATTAAACTATGTTCCCATTTTTTGAGTATGCTACAGAAATATTCTATCATTTCATACTCCAAAATAACAACATTCAAGGGAAATCAAGCTAGCATACTAATGACAGGGGCATATAAAACTGTTAAATCATAGGATATATTTTATTGATACAGTTTATTCCCTGACCAACTGTTTCAGGTAAGTCTCCAGCTGGAATTATAGGATAACAAAGCCATGCTACTCAGAAGGCAATAACCTCTGAATGATGAGAAAAGGAGAAAACTAAGAAAAGTTGGGTTGTTTTGGGTTTTTTGGTGTGGTTTGGGGTTTTTTTTTGTTGGTTTTTTTTTTTTTTTGATTGGTTGATTGTTTTTTTTTGGTGAAAAGGGGACTAGGTAATTTTATGTAAAAGAAGCTGGAAAAAGATATGAAGGGAAGAATAGCGGAAATTCAGGACAACTGAGAAACAAGCTAGAAGCCTTGGAACTGGGAGGCATATAGAGGAACTTTGATATCAGATAAAAAATCTGTCAGATAATCTAAGATGGGGATCAGCAGAAATGGAAAGCAGTAAAAAAAAGATACAAGATTGAGCTGGCTGGGGAAACTGTGACAGCCATTTTGTACTCCTATCTAGTGCACAGAAAGAAATCAAATATCCTGATAAGTATTGCTCTCACATTCCTGATCAGCTGATATTTAAATGCCAGACCCTGCTATAAGACTTAAATATTTAATGAAAAAACACCCCAGCAATTATCTCCAGTTAGGTCAAATAATAAAACTGAATATTAGACAGTAGCCTTAGAAATTCAAATGATGCTTGAGAAACTATGATTAACCCCTACGGGATGTGGCAGCCTGCATGTAAAAAGAGAATTTGTAATAGCTCCTAAATTAATTCACTACTGTAACAGAACTGATTTTCAGAATGGAATTCTGCAGTTGTCAGTCCTCCAATATAAGAAAATACCTGCTTAAATATTATTTTCATACATCTTTTTCCACACAACTTCTATCTCTTTAAGTGCTTGGAGGTTTCAGTTTGGAACCCTGTATAAGGATTCATGAGAAAGATGTTTAAGACACAATATATA
Organism: Parus major; assembly: GCF_001522545.3. Taxonomy (NCBI): domain Eukaryota; kingdom Metazoa; phylum Chordata; class Aves; order Passeriformes; family Paridae; genus Parus; species Parus major. The sequence continues at coordinate 29,056,860 of NC_031770.1, forward strand.
CACAGAGAATCAAAGGAAAGGAAGGCCTTACAATTAAGAGAGTTGCACATAGAATTAGTTGGCCTCTAGGTACGCCTCTCCTGTTCCTTTGCAGTGATGATCAGCAAACGTGATTTTAATTAAGTTCTATATATAGTAAGTACAGTTATATGTACAGTACACATACATACATTTCCACTAGATCTCTTTGCCCTGTTTAATGTGCAGCATATGTTAAATTAATGAATCGGTAATCAATTCAGTTCTCAATGTTCAATATGTTAACTTACAATTTGTTTACTCTATGCCATCAAAATGGTAATCGAGTCAGACATCTAATTTCCTAATCATTGTTTTACCATGCTTATCATCACAGCACCTTAAGGCTTTACAAGAATTAACCAATTGCCCTCCTTTGCTGCAAGTGTGTGGAATGATTACAATTAACAGAATGGAAACTGAAGTCAAAAGTACCAAAAAATTATATTCAATTGTTGTCATTTCATGATCTGCTGTTAAAAACAGCTTCCATTCCAGTTCAGTTACAGCTGTATTGTGTAATATATCTACAATGCATAATCAACATCTTCATCCAAGAACTCCAAAAACTAGCACAAAAAAATGTGATGTAATGACCTAAGAAATTCTGTACAAACTCATTGGTAGAAGCAGGATATAATCTAGTTCTCTAGGATAAGAATCTATTTGTCCTCTTCATGAGTGCCCTTTCTTACTCTGAATTCACTGCTTCATAGTATTCATTACAAAAATAGGTCCTTAAGAAAGCAGCTTTTATTCTACAACCTCAATTCACACTGGGGGTAGTTCTGTCTCGTGCATTGTTTGTGAGTGAAATTTACACCCAGTGGAAAAAGAAACAATCATGCAACCTTAACATAGCTATGGATAATGACTCATGCACCTATCCTAATTCTCACATTTTCTGATGAGTAGCAATTGACTTATCATCTTTTTATATTACTCGTACATATTAGCTTATCATCCACCTATATTATTTGGACATTTCAGATTTTAGGGAAAAAAATAAAGGAATTTTTGTTGTTGTTTCATTTTTGGGAGGACCGAGGAATAAGTTCTGTTATGTAAACAGTATATGTTAAAGCAAGAAAATGAAAATTGTCACAGCTTATTCTGGATAATTGGTTGATCTAAATATTTCCACAATAGAAATCTAGAACACAATGTGAGATACACACACCTGATGAATTGATATATGAAAGGCTTCTGATCTCACAGAGCTTAAAATAAAATTAACTAACTTACCCAGCTGCATTTGTAACCAGACAATATGTTTGCATAACTACATTTGCAAGTCTGAACAATGTTTTCATTTAATGGCGAAGTCCACTTCTCTAAAGAGAAAGTCTATAACTAGATGAAATACGGTCTGAGTATAATTTCCACCATATTTCAGGAAATAGTCTTAGACTAAATAGTTTTTCTTTTCTTATTTATTCATATTAGATTGCTTTTATGTTAAGAAAATCAGGAAATAAACAGATTATAAATGGCATTGAGCAGTGTTCTATGGATTCACATTGCTACATATTTCACAATAAAATAGACTCGACTATTTCAGTTGGAAGGGACCTAAAATGATCAGCTTGTCCAACTGCCTGACCAAGTATAAGTACGTTGTTAAGGGCATTGTCCAAACACTTCTTAAATACTGACAGGCTTGGAGCATCAACCACCACTCCAGCCTCTTTGACCATCCTCTCAAAGAAATGATTCCTAATGTCGAGCCTGAACCTCCCCTGGCATATCTTGGAACCATTCCCTCACATTCTATCACTGGATACCAGGGAGAAGAGCTCAACACTTCCATTTCAACTTTCCCTCCTCAGGGAGATGCAGAGAGGAATGAGGTCACCCTCAGCCTTCTTTGCTCCAAACTAGACAAGCCCAAATTCCTCAGCTACTCCTCACAGGAAATATTTTTTCCAGACTCTAGCCAGCTTTGTTGGTCTCCTCTGGCTGCACTAAAGGACTTTACATCCTTCTTAACCTGTGAGGCCCAGAACTGCACACAGTACTCAGGGTGAGAACAGCAGACGGCAGGATTATCACTTCTTTTGAACCTGCTAGTTGTGCTGTATTTGATGCATCACAGGATATGGTGCCCTCTTCGCTGTTTGGGCTCACTGCTCATCTGACCAGCACCCCTGGATCCATTTCTGCAGGGCTAGTTTCCATCCACCAGTCTCCCAAATTATGCTTGTGTTGGGCATTACTCTACTCTAAGTGCAGAACTCTTATTAAATTTCATCCCATTAATCACAGCCTAATGCTCCAATCTATCTAGATCACTCTGCAAGGCCTTCTGTCCCTCAAGAGAGTCAACAGCATCTTATCATCAGCAAACTTGCTAATGGGGCATTCAACTCCTGCATCCAGACCACTGATGAATGTATTAAATAGAACTGGCTGTGCAACTGAACCTTGAGGAATATCATTGCAGACCAGTCTCCAGCCATATGTAGCCCCGTTCACTACAACCCTTTGGTAAAAACTACAGACCCATTTGTAAACAAAGAAAACATCACAACAAATAATTCCAGTGCAGGAAATTGGTGACAGGACACAGAATATTTGAAAAATTTCCATAAATCCCAAACTCTCCTCCAATTCCCATTCTTTCCTAGTAAACTCTCCATTTGTCTACCATAATCTATAAAATCTCAACTCCAAAGAAGTGTAACAGAAGTTCTCCTGAAGATTTCAGTGGAAATGCACTTTCATAACTCAAAAATTTATTCACCAGGAAATCAGCAAACTGAAAAAAAGAGTTGTTCATTACTAGGTGCAAGTCATTTCCCAACTGCTACTTGACTTGAGATTACTTAGAGAAAAGCACATTTTCTAAAACATTTTTTTAATATCAATTTTCAGCAATTTTCACTGATAAAATTATCTCCTAGAAACAAAATTAAAATGTTCTTTTACAAGGATAAGAATAAAAGCTTACACACTTGAATTTTCATCTATACTAAAAATCAAAAGACCAGGACCTATAGAGAAGTGACAAGATCTTGATCAAGATAGACAGAAAGGACGTACATCTATGTTTCTTTTGTCCATAGCAAGTGTTGCTATCATGGTAGTCATGCAGTTTCCTCCCAGGCTGTCTCTTAGGACTGAGGTCATCATAGAGTTTCGGTAAGGAATGTGGGACCGGTTTTTCTCTGCAAGGGCAATTATTACCTGAAATAGCAGCAAAAATAAAAGATTTTAAAATTTATATGTCAATTAATGTTTGACACATATAAAAAGAACAAATCAAATCTGCTCAGAAACTTTTGACACAACAAAACAACACTTACGGCACCCCACTGTTAGCTGCAAACCCCTAGCTTTATTGAAAGAATTCCAAGTTAAATTTCTGCATCTTTATATGTCTTTGTAGGAGCTGAACCTGAAAGACCAGATACATTAAATTTTATCATGCCCTAGCCTTACAGTCTCTCAGCAACATGAAAACTGAATGCAATAAACTCAAACTCACAGGTTTTCCTAAGACACAGGAACTTACTGAAAATCTTCCTCATACTTTTTTGCCAGAACTATAAAATCTACCTAGTTTTAAAGTAAAAACTTCCTCAATGTTTGCTAAAGCATGCTTTAAAAATTACACATTCTTAAAAGACGCACTTCTTAGATGGGCCAATACATTTATTTCTGAGAATATGTCTTGGAAAGACACAAATAAAAGGGTGCATGATTACAATAAAGTAATGATTCAGTTTAGAATATATATGCCTTGGCCAAAAAGGAAATTGAACATCTACTATTCTCAGTTTTCCTCCACAGCTGTTTACATTACAGGACCTAATTACTAAATAAAAAGCTAGATTACCCCATTATGTCCTGTGATAAAAGATTTGAACTGTTATCTGGCCAAGCACTGTACTGAAAAGCTTTAGCTATACAAGTTGTGCAAACTGTCCTAAATTATTAGGAGTTGGTTTTTAATAAATGTTACATACCAGGGTATATTTTGCTTATGCTACATTTACAAAAATTGTTATTTTAGAAAATTTATTAGTGACTTTCTTGTGGCATTAGTTTTTCTGAATGGTCTTCAGAAAGTTAAAACTATAAAACTTACACTGGCAGCCCTGAGAGACACAAGTGCATAATAAGAAAATTACTATCTTGTAAAGGAACCTGGAAACCCATTCCTGGATCAAGGTTTTCAAATCTCTTATGTTACAACTTGTTATATAGAAACATGTTAAAGCTTTGTTGGTTTATAATATTGCATAGAAACCTCCTAGTAGTCTAGTGCATACATTAATAAGCACGTTCTCAGCCTCTGCCACACAGAGACTATAATCAAAACAGACAAGATAGGAAAAGAGCCAAAGAGAAGAAATGTTTTTTCCATTATAAATGGGAACATGGTTATAGGGCAGTTAATTTTTTCTGAAGTTCTTGCAAGAAGTCTGCAGTTGAGTTAGAATCTGAACCCTCCTACACTAATGCTGAGAAGCTGCGACCAGCTCTTATCATACAGAACCCACTGTAATGTCATATGACAGTCCCATAACACAGACAATTTTAGACTAAAGTCCCATTAGTAAAACCTCACCTTAATCACTAAATCAATCTTTACAATTCAATCAAGGAATCTGGAATGGAAAGAGGGGAATCTGAAGGAGAACAAGTTTTTATGTTTCCCATCCTACTTGCCAATTCTACTAAAATTTAGAAGATAGTTATTATTATTATTAGATAGTGACATTAGAAAGTGACAGAGACCATCTCTACAGAATCAGAACCTGGATTCTCCAAGAGGCACCAAATGCAATAATCAGAAAATTGTCTTATTTTAAAAGGTGTTATTATCCTTTTGATATAAAAAGGGTTTATTTTATTTTTTTTAAAATACTTGTAATTCTAAGCTTAATAATATCACCAAAGCAGAAAGTTTTATTTTGAGTAGGTCAAAAAACCCACTTCAAGGCCAAGCTGCTGCCAGAACTCTTGTCACCTTTTGTAAAATGGCATCCTATATGAATCATAGAGCAGGTAAAATCACTCACAAATTTCACTGACACGTGCGGAAACACTGTTAAGCACAAAGGAAAATGCAAGACTCGCAAGTGGTTCTGACATGCTAAGAGTCCCTTGTGCAAGAACAGATTTGCACCAGTATCTCATGCCATCATATTTTCAGAGAATCCTCGAGAGATGGGGATTTTGGGGTGCATCTTGCAGAAAACAGAGCTGTCAGGTACACCTCTATCTTGGTTTTTAGTCTATCACATGCTCTGAAGCCATATTCCTGCTTCAGAGGTCTTTTTTTTTTTTAATATTTTCCATCCTACTTCCCATTTCTAGTAGAGTTTAGAATCTTAAACTTTACAGATAAAAAAGACAACAACAAACAAAAACCCCAACAAACAAACCAACCCCAACAAAAAACCAAGAAACCCACAACAAATAAAAAAACAAATACAAAAAAAAGGACAGCAACCATTCACTGATGGTTAACAGATTTTTCAATGTTCTGTAAATGGAACACGTATTAACAAACATATTCATCAAAGCAGTGAGAACATTGTACCTTGTTATTTTGGTGAAATAATTCCATTGTAGTGTCAAATCACATGGCATTATAACTGTTTATCTGCAACTCTAATTCTGGTCCACAATCCTCTATATTTTTATCATAAGGGATTATCTACATATGCACAGTTACAATGCAGTTGTAATTCCAGAACATGCTACTACATTTCTCAGACAAAAAAAAGCTACCCAAATATGGTAGTAAGGACTTCTAAATTCCTACTATAATTTCAGATCAGCTACATGAAACTATCTTCATTTTTCTCTAGACACAGAGGTGTTGCAGTCTGCAACCACAGGATCATGTCCAGAGAAGCTAAAGTTACTGGGACAGCATAGGACAGGAATAGACAGGTGTCTGTTCATGAAACCATTTATTCAGCATGGGAACAAACTCAGATTCAGAGACAGAGAATCCCAAACAAAGGCAGGGTGATGGGTTTTGAGGGACAGAACTAGGGTGGAGTTTAGGATCAGGGACCACTAGAAACACAACAAGGGAGAAACTCCAGAGGCTCAAACCCAATCAGAACTCCTGGGCCGCCCCTCACAAGGGGTTTGGGGTGGGGCAACTTCATCCAGGCCTCACACAGCCGATCCCCTGAAGCAGGAGGTGAAGATTCACGCTATCCGGGCATTTCACCCCTGCCTCCACTTTAACAATGCTTATCTAAAACTAAATCTTTGCTTCTCTGAGGCACCTCACAACACAGAAGCCGTTGGGAGTAAAAGTGCAGTGGATTTATTTGAAGACCTTTTTAACAAGCTGCAGATATTTAGCAAGTAGATGAAGTGTGGTAAGAGAGAACTGTGTTCCCATTGTCGTCTTGGTACAAATAATTTAACATGACTATGTTACTGTGAAAAGTATTTCAAAATGGCATAAATCAACACTAGACTGACTACCAGTAGATAGCTAAAGATTTAAGAATTTTAATAAGCTGATTTTGAAGCATTTGTGCACTTTAGTATTATTCACTGCAAGTTCAAGATTGAATGATTTAATTCCCACTGAAGAAAAAGGTATGTTTACTGTCTTTGGTAGTCTTTTATTCAATATTAGAAAACATTTCTATTGATACACAATCCCAGACAGAATCCAACATGCCTATTTCCATCAGTAGTTTTCTAAAACAGGAATTAAAAGTTGAATGAAAAAATAGCATTTTTCCCTGCTAAATACATAGAAATCATACAATAAACAAGAAGGGATCCTGAATATATTTTGTACGATTCTGCAGATGTTGATTTTAGAGTCACTTATCACTTCCCTTGAATACAAGTTAAATAACAGATATTTTTCTTCAAGGTAAAATTTAGGGAAATCAGGCACATGAAAAAAATCTAGTGTGAAGTAAATGACTGACTGCCACCTGCTGTGCCTTACGCTTCTTCTTTTGACAGATTAAATATCTCTGATTATAAATTGAATGAAATCCAAGAGATTTGTTTTTGTTAACAGAAAAACATGACACAAAAATGAAAAATATTCTTCCCAGCAAGTAAAACAGTTATATTTCTTAATTATTATTTTAAAGAAATTTCACATAAACACACCCACAAAGTTTTCAGGTTTAATAATCTCCTCAACAGTATATTTTGCTAAATAGCACATATATGGTAATGTAAGTTAAAAAGTACAGATATGAATTTTAGAGTTAAGCCTTTTTTCTTCTTCCTATCCTCCTTAATTGTCCCCCTAAATGACAGCCTCACAGACCTGCTATGTTTCTACATAAAAATTTTTAAAGAAGCCTTAGGAGAAAATACTGTATCATCTGTCAGAATCCCCAAAATAATTAATTTCTAGCAACAGGAACAGTGTTTGCTGTACTGTGAAAACAGTATTATATATGTGATAAAGTAATAGGGTTTGTTAATCAAATTTTATATAATTGCTAAAATATATATAATTGCTAAAATATAATATGATTGCTGAAGCTGTTTTAAGAGTTAACATCCACAGGAACGCTTAACCATGAACATCCTGTTGAAAAAGCAAGAAAGTACCGAAGTCATTAGGAAAGTACCGGTTGCCGAAAAGCTAAAACCCACAGTACCCGGCTGCATAAAAAAGAGGTAGAACAACATCTTATTAGGATGGGGTTGCTTAAGACCCATGTCCAATCATGGACTGAGGAAGACTACCCACAACCACCGAGAAGCAAAAGAAGACCCCCTATCAACAGGTGGCATGGGCACTGATGTGATCCAGGAAAGCACCGATACAGGGACTATAAAAAGAGGAACCTCCTCAGCCAAAGCGCGCACTGTGGGTAGGATGCTTAGAAGAAGTGTCCTCCAGCATGCCCCAGCTGGATTTTTGGTTGCCTACTGCTTGCTGGATTAATAAAAATTGGCTTTTATGAATTATTTAAAATTGTCCCTTTATTTTGTCACGCCAATTTATAACAATATATTCAGTCTTAGGAAGAAATTAAATTCTCTCACAGGTGTGAGATCCGATATGGACACCTGAAAATCTTCAGTGATTCCAACTTAATTACACAGCATTCACAAAAAGATTTCATTCATTGCCAAGTGTATCTTACCCCAACTTAGTAAACATCATGGTAGAGCAGAGAGAGATATATATCAAAGCCTTAAAATAGTTCTTAAAATACAGTCTTAAAATAATTAATTTAATAATTAAAACAATAAATTAATAATTAAAATTATGTAATTATTGTAAAACACATTTACAATAACCACCATAATTAACCAAATCTTTCTACTGGAAATCTTTATATCCAAAGTTTCCTTTCACTGCTTCTGTCTGAAATAATTTTTTTTTAAAAAAGAAACAAGATTAGTTGGAGTAATCTATTTGCTCGATATTTGCCTTTTCCAAATGGGAAAAACAAAAAGCAACAGTGAAAGAAGGATAGGGATTTTAGTACACCTTAAATTAAGAGACTAAATCTTTTTAGTAACAACAGCTGAATGACAAAGATTTGTGGAGATAAATAATAATAATGATAACAACAACAATAATAATAATACCAATAGTTTATTTATTTATTATTATACTACATCTATGAGTACTATTGGTATAAATCAAATTATGGTAGTCAATCCATAAATATATTACCGATGATAACTTCTGTCTCAAAAAGATCATAGATTTAAATCGGTAGAGGAACAAAACAACACATGAGAGAAGAGCCTAATAATTTACCACATTACAATGCTTGAACGAAATAAAGCCCAAACACTTTCTTTTCAGTGATACATCCTGAACCCAGCTGTGGAAGGGGAAGAAGATTATGAAGACTTTCAGGAGAAATGTAGCTGAAATCTTGTACATATCTTTAGTATTTCAAAGAAAATAAGAAAACTATTTTGCAAACACTACCCTGTTTACCTACTATGATCTTACTGCTTAATTGTTAAGTTTTCCCCAAATTAAAATATTCCATTTTGAAGGAAGACATATCAATTCAATGATTTTAAAAGACCTGCAATAAATATCCTAAGACTAATTGGAATCAAGTTTTCCAAAACTGTTGAACAGGAATTTAGTAAAGGGAAAAATGTTTTACTCTGTTTCAATTTTACCTGCTCCAAATAATGTAATGACAGGTTGATATATTTGGCTTCTGTCAGTAAGTGGCCTCCAATTCCAGTCTTTGCAACACGCTCTGATCCAGCAAGGTCTACTAAATGCAACTTGGAGTGTCGAATAATTGCAGATCCAGGTTCCTTGCTGGAGATATAAATAGTGAAAATGCAGTGAGATCGGCTCGAGGCTTGATTCATCGGTGTCTACAATGACAGGGAAAAAAGAACTCTCAATGTTCAGTGGATAAATAAATTTAGCTTTTTATAGCTCAACAATCTGGCAACTGAAATAATCTATCCAATATTTTAGCTATTAGAAATGTAATGAACATGCAAAAAGAACCCGAAATGATTGACCTGACATTCACATTCTGGACAAATACTTGGATAACTTTAATCTGGACGAATTGTACTGTAAGCAATTAAGCTTGTTCCAAAATACTCTAAAATATGCAGAACAAGTAGCCTTACTACACTAGGAGTAATAGAAAAGGGCAGCTGGACTGGAGGGAAAGGTACTGAACGAGGATCTCTGAGAAGCTATTAATCTCCCCATTGGTAAATCAATTTTTTTTTTTTCCTGATAGGTTACCAATATGAGGACTAGGTAATGAGGACTAGGACTTCCTATAAGGCTTTAGACTTTTCATTATTACTTTTATGAAAAAAATCTACTTGGCAAAATCAGTATCAGATTTTTACATAGCATGACAAAGTTTTCATAAAATGTTTGGCTTTAAATATATATTTTTGGGAATAACTACAGCCACCACCTTAGTTTAAAACATGGAAATTCTTGGTCAATTTTTAGAAATGTGCAGTCTTAGCATCACTTCAGAGGTTTTTCAATATATTTGAAATGCTGAACAGGAAGTTTTAAACAACTCTCAGTTAATGAACTTTAGATTTCAAATGACCATATGCCATCACATATTCATTTTTATTAAAAAACATACAAAATACCTTTAAGCATATAAAGCACCTTTTTTTTAGTTAAATCAAGGTATTATTAGAAACTTAAATCTAAAATTACTCCTCATAATCCTCATTTTAGAAACAGCTAAAATTTTAGATTACATATCTAGATTAAAGCTTTAGCATACAGATAGTATTTTTATTCACAAACTATTACAAGTATGACTACATTGTTTTCAGGACATAAATGCTGGACCTGCAAAAAAAGTAGAGTAGTAAAATTGTAAGTCAATATTATTGAGTCATCAACTATATCTATATTTATTTATAGCTGCTGAAAAAAGTAATTAAAAATATCCTGATTATACTGTCCACATTAATCTCTTGTCTCTACTTTATTCCCCTGTTACTATGCAGTAATATTTTTTGTAGGCCTATCCTGTGATTCAGACCAGATATACCAATATATTACCTTTTTCTAGCATAATCTGCTTTAGCATGCAACACTGTAGATGTTAAAATGGCCTGTCCGTTGCAGGTATTGAAGATGTCTTATTGATCCAGAAAGGACAGCTCTTAACAGAAAGACTGCAAGCTGAACAGTCCTTTAACAGAAATAATACGGATTGTTTGGTTCAATTGTCTTCACTTCAATATCCCCTTTTTTCCCAGCCTTAATAGTGCCAGAACAATCAAATGGATTTTGGGAACTGATCTGGCTCAACATTAAAAAACGAAAAAAACAAAACAAAACTGAAACCCAAACCAACCAACCAAACAAAAAAACCCCACATAGATATTTAACCTGGGTCAGTTTCTTGATTAAGCCACAGGACAGCTATAGAAAACAGTGGCAGAATACCTGAAAATGGGAGTGTATAGTATGTGAACTAGTAAGTAGATTGCAGGAATAGCATACACTTGTAGCTGTTGGTGAAAATTCGGTAAGGAAATTTAGCCTTAGCAGTATTTTCTTTAGGGTTGCTTTATCTAATAAAGGAAAGCTTAGTGGGAGAGGGAAAAGAATTTTGATCATTAGTCTATACAGATGAAGAATTTTGGAGTTCATGATGCTGTGAAATGAACATCAGAGTGCAGTCACATGCTATGCTGTCCTCAGAGGTGATGCTGGGCAAATGAAGAGGAAGTGAGTGGCAGTGTTGGAACAAAAATAAACAGGCTGAGGGAAAGGTGTCAAGCAAGAAAACAATCTGAAACTTACTTAAAATGTAGTTATACTAAGAAAATGTTTTATGCTGTGAAAATGTACTTTATTCAGCAATTGTGATTCCATGAATAATCAGAGCCAGCTTCACTTATTTTAATAGGAGGGCTTTGATTTTTTTATTTGAAGCTCTCTGAAGCAGGACTGGGTATTTTTTTTTCCAGCTAAAAAACCACAACAGATTTAATACTTAAGGACATTCTCCTTGACAAAACTGATAGATAAGGACATTTTGCACTACACACATGGCATCATGGCGTCACACTATACTGCAGACAAGTCTAACCCAGATCAAATATCAGTACAGATGGAAGCACAAAGCAAATGTTGTTATGACAGAAGCTGAAGAAATCATCATACTTCTGAATAAGCATTTATAAGCAAACTTGAGATGCACCCTAATTTAGCACCCTGCAGCAAAACCTCATGTATTTCCAAATGTGCTTTTAATCACACACGTTTAATGCTAACATAGGCAAAAAAAAATTCAAATCCTAAAAAAAAACATGTCAGGACTCTGAGTTCCAATAAGCACATGGCAGTATTTGCTCTACAAGATTTTAACTCTTGTCTATTGCGATACACTAGCCACAACTTTATTTTGTGTATTCCACGTAGATTTGCCTGGACTAGTCATTAGAAATTCCATAATTCCATTACTTTTCTCTCCACAGATTCTTTTTCTCATGCAAATGAAAAAATTAAGGAAGCTGATCTGGAAGTCATTGGCTAGAATCCCAAACAGATATTTTTGTAAAGTCTTTCTTCGGAGCAGAACCATGGTTTAACCAAGACACCAGTAATACTTTCTGCATTATGATTCTATCTTTGCTTTGCAGTTCCCATATATAGGAAGCTCTGTTAGAACTCTTGCAGGAGGCAATAAAAATGTAAACTGTTAAATGGGATGTGACCATGAAATGCTAATTGCATAATCTTCCCACATTTTGCTACTTTTACCACATAAGTAGATGCACAGAACACAACAGAAATGATGATGTGTTGGCATCTCCAGTCCAAAAACAAGTCTTTTCTTTTGCTATTTAGTTGTTATCTTACATATGCAACTTCTGAGTATCACCATTCATCTGTTTAGAAAGTTCAAAAACAGAAAACAAATAACATTTTCTGGAAAGTGCCTCTGAGCCTACTAAAATATTCCTTTAGTGGTTTTCAGAGTTCATTTTGGCTTTGTTAGCAGTATTCAAACCATATGTATATGAAATCATCCTCATACTAATTTGATGCAATGAAGAAAATAAAAGAAAGAGGGGAGTGGCCTGGTTCTCAGCAGATGGTTGCTATTTTGGGAGTTATATATAGAACAACTGATGAGCTGCAGTTACCTACAAAGAATGTTTTTTTCAAGGAATTCTGTGACACCATAAATCACATAAGCAAACTTCAGATGCTTTGTGATATCACGTGAATACTACAAAGGACTTAAAGGTCATCTACTGCTGCCCATTTGTGGCATGGTAAAGAACAAATCCAGTAACATTTAAGATCATGACTTGGTA
>NC_031770.1:29069966-29071893 GCF_001522545.3 Parus major
GGACACCCTGCGGGCAGGGGGGCTTCAGTGGATCCACGCACGGTGGGACGGAGCCTTGGACCGAGGTTGGTGGAGCGGATCTGAGTGCAGATAGACGCTGCCTCAGATCGGTACCAGATAGGTGGCTCACGAATCAACGGGGGTGAGTCGCTGGGGGAGTCCGAAGGCAGGGGCGTGGTAGAAGGCTCGCAACCTTCCCCCCTGCCACCGAGCCGTTAGCATGGATGTGGAATTTGCAGCGGCAGATAAACTGCTTCTGTGCATCCTTGTTAAACGAGGCGGAGCAGCCCGGGAAAAGGACGTGGATATGCTCATTATATGGGCTAATTGTCATGGGCATTTGCAGTGCCCACACTGCTTTTTGCAGTGAAAGAACGGACTGATATATCAGCTCTGATATGGGAAACGGCAATTAGGGAAAAGAGCAAGCACACTGTATATTTCAGTCGAACTTGGTAGATTGTAATTACTACCTTAAAAAACAGAAAAGCGAGATATGCTGAGGCTGTGAGCCCCGTAATTCTACCTGCGTCACAGCAGCAGATGCCTTCACCTCCCACTGCTGGGCAAGCTATCTACTATCCATGCTGCCCATGGAGAGAGGGAGGGAGAGTCAAAGAGAAGAAAATAATGAGAAAGAAATTCCACAGCGAACGCTGAAACAACGAACAGAATCTGTTCAGTTATGGCAGGATGTGATACATCCAGAAATATTTGCTTCATTTTTGGAGTCACTTTTAAAACTACAATCTTATTTAAGTTCTATCTTTACCACCCTGGAAGAAAAGAAGCCAAATTTAGACTGGTTTCCACCCGAACCAGGGGGACATGGGGTAGCGAGGTGGGTGCAGAGAACAAAGGCACCCCCGGGGGTAGAAGCAGCACAAGAAAAATTCCAAGGCCACGCTGATAAGCTGCAATGATCGCTGCTGTTAGCACCTGGCCGTGAGAGACTTTTCATGTAACATCACCTGCTTCTGTAAAATTGTGCCCTTTTTTCCTCTGTCAGCGAACAACAAGAGAGATTGAGAGAAAAAACGGCATTTGTTAAAGTTAACTTTGTGAGGCTTTTTTTTTCCTTTCTCTTCGTTTTTTCTCGCTGCGAGAGTATGTAGAGAATGTGAAGGAAGATAAGAGCAGAGCTGCAGCAGCAGCAGGGGGGGCAGTCAAACCCCCCCCCATTCCCTCTCTAAGAAGAAGTGCTGAGATTGTACTCAGTTTGTTAAAAAGTCATGATTTATTGGGTTTTCAAAATGCTTTTATATACCACTGTATAGTTAATTTTGTCTTTTAAGTAATTATGAGTTTATGCAATTGCAGTTTTTAAGATTTTACTGAGAAGTTACTGTGATTCTTTGAAAGTGAAAAGAAAAAAAAATAAAAAAAAAAAGGGAGAGAGAAAGTGTTTAACAGAAGTTGCCTTGCAATAATTGGTTTTAGAAACCAAGGTTAAAATATGGTGTGACTTACAGCTTCTAGGAAAACCTTCCAATTAGTGCTATCTACAGAAGAGATTTATGGTTTAAAAAATAATTAGTTAAGAGAACTTTACTGTACAAGACAAAGTTAAGTTAGAGTATATATTATCTATTTGCTTGGTTTTTCCACAATTTTAATAAGGTAATTTTAATGTGAGTTCTTTTGTTATATAAAACACATATAACTGCATATATACCAATTTGGATTTTGGATTTTAGTTTAAAAATTGGACTTGATGCTTCTGAAAAATGCTACAAAAGCTGGATGGCAACTCGCCAAATCCCATGTTGTTGTGGTTTTTCTCTTGAAAAACTACACTTTTAAATCCTAACCAATTTAAGCATATACTAGGCAAATTCCTGTTATGAATAAGTATTTTTAGTAATATTTGCAGTTATTGTGGGTTATTCTCAAAGCTAGATGACATAGAATTGTGATGGATTTGTTA
>NC_031770.1:29073011-29073851 GCF_001522545.3 Parus major
ACTACACAGACAGTTTACCAACAGAAACTTTATGTTGTTATTATGATGTTGTGTCTCTACCAATTTTTCAGGTATCCTTTGTTTTAAGATTTACAAGGATCTGAAGAACAACCTGAACATCAAAGCCCTCAGTCACTGATCAACTGCCAGCTGACATCACAGGAGCAGTGAACATTCCAGGACTGAATTGTGTTAGAGAAATTCTGTAGAAGATCTAAGAAATGTAGAGACTCCATCTAACTGTATATAAAGCAAATTGTAGTTGTGTGTTTACCCTTTCAGCAAATTGCTTTCACACTTAGACTATATATATACCAGAGCACGTGTGTTAAAAGTAGTTAGATAATAGTTTAAGATAAAGAGTTTAGCCTGTGTAGCAATTGTTATGTTAGGATAAAGTGTAAGTATTCCCCCTTCAAGAGCTAGTGTAAGCATCTTTGAAAGTTCATTTAACGATTGAAGTTTTAGCTGTGAGTTTGTAAGTATGGTGTCATTTACATGGAACAAACTGCTTATGGTAATTGTGATGTTTATAGTCATGACCAACTGTCTCCTAACTAACATCCAAAGGCGACAGAACATATGGGTCACTCTGGCACATTGAACTGGCCAAAGGTCTATGTGTCTAAGCCTAGCCACACCTAGAGAACCTTTCGCACCTGTCTCATAGGAGTCCCTGAATGGGATCTCCAGCATTTAAAGGTTTAATTAGTAATGAGACTCAACTGAATCAATTGGCAATGTTGCAAGAGTGCAGTCGCACTGTTGGCTTCACATTAAGACAACTTGAAACCTGTTGGCAAGCAAAAATTACCAAAGTTCTCAATGTTAAAACCCTCA
>NC_031770.1:29075036-29082522 GCF_001522545.3 Parus major
CATACAAGCCAATCTTGTTTGTTTTTTCCAGGATGAAAATATACCTGTGTTTGATGAAATTAAATAAATTGTATAGAAGCTTTGTGACTTTAACTATTACATCTATTTATACAATGGTTGCAAGAAAGTGGCTTCTACTTAAATGAGAATCTACATCACAGTCATAGTGCAAGAAGCTTCTGAGTTGGATGTTTCTGTCAAGGAATACAAGGTCAAGAATCATCCAAAAACTTGCTGGAACATAAATTGTCCATATTAATCTAATTTTTACCTATCTTGAGTCAGCAAAACACTACATGAATCCTTCCCCATACAGGAATTTATGTATTTCCGAAACCCTTTATTTGTTGCAGCTGCTATTATCAATATTGTTTTCACTAAAAATAGCCAGAATGCTACTGGTCTAAATACAGTTCTTAATGATTGAGGACCTAAGAAAGAGAAAGTTCCTTAAATAGGACAAAGACATAAGAAAAGCTGTTTGAAAATCACCACTAGACTAACAGAAGCTACTATCTGTAAGAATAATGTGGCTGTCAAAACACTCTGACAGAGATAATATACGAAAGAGTTCAAGACCACTGAGACAAAACAATTTTGCAGGTGATAAATGCAGTCATTCAGCCCATATTGCAAACCATCTCCACTTGGCAATTTACACCATTCCAGTGGAATTTGTTCTTCCTTGAATCAAAATATTTAGACAGCAGAAGAATATGATTTTCCTGTATAAGTGAATTAGTGAGTAGCTAATGCATAAAGAGAGGCTGATTCTGAGTGTTCACCGTTTTTTGAGAGAGTGTCTCAGTGAAAAGGTACAAAATTTTCTTTTAAGGAATGCTTCTTCTTCTCCTTAAGGTTTTTTGCTTCTGACCTTTTCAAAGCAGAGCAAGGGGAAAAAAAGAAAATACTGATAGCATCCAAGATTGATATCAAATCAATTTTCTCCAATCTCATGCTACAGATACCCCTCAATCAGAGGGGTATCTGTAGGAAGATATTCTGACAGCTACAGTCATTTCACAGTTCAGATGGATATCTCTGCCTAATGAATATATGCTCCACTGGTCCCAACAGAACTATGCTATAAGGAAGAGCATGTAAGTTGAAGAATAGGAGGTGCCTGTCTTTATATCTGGTAGATGAGAGAGACCTCAGTATGTCTTTTAGTTTCCTTTCTAAATAAGTTACAGGTGAAGGGGCTCCTCAGTTGCACTTATGTACACTTGTCATAGTTGAAAAATTGTTGCTATGAAAATAAAAGCATCAGAATAGGTGCAAGCACTTCATGAAAGCAATGTTTTATCTTTCCATATTTACTACAAGTACAGTTTCACAGACCATAACTTTTAAACTCAGGTAACTTTCAAAGTAATTAATATTCCCAGGTGAAGACATTATTAAACCTTACATGCCTTTTATCCATATAAATCCCAAATAATTTTAAGGATTATTCGAATTAATATGTATGACCAGTAATTTTTTTACCACACATGGAAATGAAAGCACCTGTGCTGAAATAATGAGGCCATTTGGTGCTAATAATACAATATAACAGGTTGGTCAGAGTGGAAATAAGTTAACAATTGACACCAAAGAGGAACCTAGGAAAGCAGAAAGTTGTCATTTCTTCTGGACTACAGCACTCACTCAGATAGAATGCAGTTTTATCAAAAGTGACATTTAATCCCATATGCTCACACACACTGAAATCCTATTTTTCTTATCTCACTCAATAATAAATGCAGTCAAATACTACCAGTGGCTGTCTAAATATATTCAAGAGAATATTAATGTATAATAAATGCAAATAGAATGAGTTCAATTCATAGGTCACAAGTCATCCCCACAAATATCCTTAAAACTTTATGTTTCATTCTTTCTTGAAATAAACACATTTGAAACTTTACCAAAGCTTACTGATTGCTCCAAGTGTACTTCAAACATTTTAAATGATGGAATAAATACTGTGTAGTATACACTGTGTCCCAAATTTAAAAGATGGAGTGCTACAGGTATAAAACCATGCACTGAAATATTTCCTTCCTCATTAAAGCAAAGTAATTTTTCGTTAGAGGTCAAATGAATTCTAACTGTACATGCAACTGCAGTCCTCAGATATACTAATCTCAGAAAAGGATTTTACAGTTTAGAAATTGCTGCACATCCTTGGGAGGCCACCTTACTCTACTGCTTTAAGAGAAATACTAAAAAACACTAAGAACTAACCTCAAAATCACAGAGGTTTATGCATGTTATTGCAAAAGACAGAAGTCATATGAGATTCCCATCACAAGAACTTAGAAAAGATCACTTCAGCTTAAGATATATTAATAGTACAACAAAATAAAATGGTTTGAGAACACTACCTAAATGACTGAACATGTATTTACACACAGGAGCTTTTACAGATGTTGCTACTACCAACTGTTTATATTGCAAATTTGATTTTTAAGTCCTCAGCATGCATTTCAGATACCAAAATCATAAGATTGTCTTAACAGATAGAAAATATAAGAAAACAGTTCAGACTTTATAACCTGTTGCTGCAGATTCTTGTATATTCAAATGTAACAAGAAACTGCTTTACTGGAAAGCAAAAAAAAAAAAATCTCATCCTTACATTCATTTGTTGAATGAATGTTTGGCAGACCTGCCAACAAAAGACTCAGTTTTTTGGTTTTGTTCTCTGCGTATTTTTCTCTGGCAAAATATAAGACAAAAAATTCCTATATGGATTTTTACATTATGAGTTGTCTGTGCACAAATGTCTCCCATCTTACCATTTCCCACATACTATTACTGTACACATCAAAACTAGAGCAAAGGACCAGCCCTACATTGCCTAATAAAGAAATCCTGAAAAAATTAGAATTGCTTCCTTTTTTTTTTTCCTTCTCTTGGGCTACATAGTTACATATGGGAAAGAAGCATTTGGTTATAAATGTTCCCTTAGGTTCTGAAATTTAATGAATGAATGAAGAAATCTTGCCTATAAAATACTTTTAATATTGTGATGACTTTCTTTTTAGCACAATCAGTGATGAGGGTAAAATGCATCCCTCAAATCACAAGTTAGACTAAATTAGCATAGGGAATGCAGAAATTAAATTGTCATTCTTTTTTTCAAAATTCTTCAAACAAGGGTTATTCAGGGTTAAGGCACTAGATTGCAGTTTTTGAAGCTACGTATCTCCTGTGTGATCCATGACAGTCAACTGAGTTTTTCCACAGCCAAACTCATAATTAAAAAAGATGAACCCAGCTTTTATTTTTTTTTTCTTATTAGGTTTATTAATCTCATTTAATTTTCTTTAAAGTTTATTTAAGAGGGTTCAAATCTTCAGAGGTCAGAAAATATTATCATAGCTCAAGATTTTAAAATATGGATCTCCAGAGAAGTTATGTTTTATGTTGTAAGTCCTCCTTCTTAGATCTCTAGATTAACCCTTTTCTCCTCTATTACACTTTGTCAAGTTCCTCTCCTCCACATGGTATCCATTTTTCTATTTCAAAATCATGAAGCAGTTCCTTGCCTCAATGCTCAGGTTTATGAGCAGCTCCTATGTTGATTATCTATTGCCTTAACATACTCCTGCCTCTCAAAATAGAACTGTTGAAACAGTCAGCCTTGAGAAAGAACAAATATTTGCGTGCCCTATGTATGTTTTGTAATCAAATGTTTCTTCCCCTGTGTTCAGATGTATGTGGTCATCCAGCAGGAATACAGAACTACCTGACTATTCATATACTCTTAAGTGTCTTTCTTATCAATGATTTAAAATATATCCTTTTGGAGATACCGAGGAAGAAAACAAAAAAAGTTCTAAAAGAGATTTGACTCTATTGTAGTAAAGACACATTGTCAGTGCTCATATTATATAATACACTTTTTATATTTACATTCCATATCAAAGCATGAAGGGAAAAAAGAACCTTACAGATGTCAGATACAGAAACATTTAATTTGAATTTTTCAGAATCAGCAAAACCACCCATGTGTTTGAATATTGGCACATATTTATTCTGAATTTCATTTAAACCAACATTTGGGGTTTTGGTGGGTTTTGTTTGTTCATTTGTTTGGTTTGGGTTTTTTTTGTTTGGTTGGGGAGATTGTTTTGTGTTTTTGCACTTAACAACATCTGTTTATGTAGTAAGAAGGAAAAAAAGAGGGGACTTACATTAAGTATTTCAAAGGCAATTGAGTGCTTAGTCATAGAATCATAGAATGGTTTGAGTTGGAAGGGACCTTAAAGATCATCTTGTTCCAATACCCCAGACTCCTCACTCCATCAGTAGGGACACCTTCCACTAGAACAAGTTGCTTGGGGTCCTATCCAGCCTGGTGTTGAAGACTCTCAGGGAAAAACTTCACTGGGAATGTTTGACAATGCTTTGCAAAGACGTATTTTCTTATCTTTACATGTCTGTGTGTCACTCTATTAGGAATGGCTGGGACTGAACGACACAGACTCTCTAGGGAGTCGATCACGAGAATATCTCATAGTTTGTTACTTCAGCTCTGTTTTATAGACTGATACGTGGAAAGTACAGAAAAGAAACTCTTACTAGTTAGCAAACCACTACATCACCATCATTGGTCAGTGGGGCACACTACCCCCTGACTTTCTCTTGCAAAGAAAACAAGAGACAGAGAAACAACACTGGTAAGGCTGTTTTCTGTCTTTGAGGATTGTTTTGAATCCTCCCATGAATTTCCCAGGCTAGCTTCTCAGGCAGGACTGAGAGAGTTATGTGTCCTGTAATTTCTATAGGCTCTCTGTTTCAGAGTTAGACACAGAGTCCACATCTGTGTATGTTGATACACGCAACATTCAAAAGTCAGTCTATAGTTGTGATAGATCAGCATTTAAGAAAACAAAGAGAAACACCTAAACAAGTTAAAACTGCTGGAGGCTGATGGGAGTTTTTCTCCTGGCCAATAGCTGGCCATTTCTGAGAATTGACAGTAGTTTTAACCATTGAAAAGTGAGATCAACCTGTGAACACCACCTTAAGACCTAAGCCTGGGTATTTCTTTGTCTCTTTGTTTCCTGGCTGTGAAAGGTAACAGAGCTCCAGCTGGCCTCCCATTCCCTGCCCAGGCCATGTGGCCCAGGCAGGGGCTGGGCTGGGCCTGCCATGGCTCCCGGCCGGGAGATGGGGCCTGCGGGGCTTCCCCCGGGCTCTGGCCAGGCCAGGCTGGTCCCTGGCTCAGCTGCAGTTTTTGCAGCTACTGAGTTTCACCAGGAACTGCCAAATAAGGAGAGAGAAAGCCACTGACCCGCGGCAGGCTGAGACAGTGACTACACTTTCCAGAGCAGCCATGAAAAATCTTCCATCACAGACAACTCCAGCTGCTGCTCTGGCAGAGATCACAGAACCATCTACAAAACCTGGGCAAGATTTTAACTCTTTCACTACCCAGATAAGACTTGCAGATTAATCTTTTTTTTTTCCAGAGAGAGAGAAGAGTGTGATCAACAGGTAAAGAGACAACATAAACTATCAAAGGCAGTGAAGAAAGGAATTAAGCGTCAGATAGAGAGAGAATAAGGAGATGCTTTAATAAGCTGAAATATTCTTTTGCTAAAACTCTAGAGATAGACAATAGTGTTCTGAAAAAACTACTTTAATTCATGACGGAGTATATTGGGGGGAATAGAGTATTTCAAAGTGTGGATTTAAGCAAATGGTGAAGTAGTTGTGATCTTATGTGATGCTGGAACAGAAATAGAGAAGTGAGAGTTGTTGAAAATTTGTGGCTATTAAGAGGCAAAGAGAAAACTTCTGTTTCCAGAGATGCTCACAGAGACAAATGAACAAAACTTTCGCCTTTGAATAACTCATCCTTAAAATGACACCCCTTGACCCATGACCCGTAACACACCTCAGAGTGATGTGAAATGGGAAGAGAGAACTGATGACAGAGTTTTCCAGGCGGCTGGCATCAAAGAAATAGAAAACCATAGGAAAATGGTCTTCTTGTGAAAAACTCCATAGATTAACAGAAGAGAACTTATCTTTCTCTACAAAGACTGACTAAGAGACTATAGCAAAGTTAGGATTGTTTTAACCATCAAAGTTTTTTTCTCTCTATGTTGTCATGTGAATGAGAGAATGGTTGAGTAGTGGAGAAAAAGGAGTTCTGGAAGTTTTATTCTAGTTTCTTATTCTTGTAGTTTTGTTAATAAACTTTCTTTGTTCAAGTTTTAAACCTGTTCTGCTCTTGTTCTAATCTATATCTCACAGCAAGAAATAAATAAGTTGTCTAGTGATTTTTTAGCTAATACTTTAAAACCATGACACTAGTTTCAAGAATTTTTGTATTCTACATATTTGAATTTCAATAAGTCATGACATCAAGTACCACCAATCAGATCCACTATGGAACACTTTCATCAGAGAAATGCTTATTTAATTTCACTGTGGAAATACACTCAAAAACAGGATACTAATTTATGTCCAAAGACTTCTAAAATATACATCTTACTTGAGAGGAGAGATGTTTTTGACCATTTTAAGTCTGGTTGTGCTAAGAAAGATTTAGAGCAAAAAATCTCACCTCGGCAATCATTCTGTTGGTGTCTCCCAAGAAGAGTAGGTTTAAGGCTTCCTCTTCATTGGTTGCTTGCAGAAGAGACAAGTTTTTCAGATGAATGTTTTGGTCAGAGTCTTCCATTATCGTCACTTTTCTACATGGAAAATAAAAAGAACAGTGAAAACTAGAGTTTTAATGAATTGTTGTTTCATAATTCGATTTTGATCACACCTAAAAGGTGAAATCTAAAACCCAAACCCAATCATAATGAAAGAACATGACAAATAAATTATACACATTAAAGGAAGTGTTGATTTCTTTTTTTAATGTCACCTCCTTTTTATTCCTTTATTATGAAACTATAGAAAAGGAATATAAAAAATTGTAAGTTTTAGAGAAAGGTTTGGGATTTTTATTTACTGAGATATAGTAAAATCTCATAAGTAAGATTACATGAATCATCACAAACAAATAATACATAAGGGTTTGTTTGTTACCACCAAATACTGATGATACATAAAGCATACCATTATTCTGACGTACAAACAGGCATGCACTATTTCAGAATCAACACATCTGTAGTCATCATGTTTTTAATAACTTTGCATTTGTCAAGATTATTTATATTTTCATTCTTCTTAAATGATAGTAACTACAACTGTAAATGATCCCTTTCTTAAGTTAAAAGCAAGCTAACAGAATGATTTTATTTATTCCCCCTGTTAGAAATGCTTTTAGTTATGCTTCTATAAGACTACAGCTCTCAGAAAGGAACTGGATGCAGTAGCAAGGATATGGCAAAAGCTCCAGAAGAGCTGCTAAATATTACTGAAAATCCTTTTTACTTCTTTGAATACTCCTTTAGCATAAGATTTTTTTTCTTTCATAACGGTTACTGGGTATGGATGCTAAATTCTGACAGTGCCTGTACATATTACAGGC
>NC_031770.1:29084507-29087961 GCF_001522545.3 Parus major
TCTGACTCCTCGAGAGTCTGTGTCGTTCCTTCCAGCCGTTCCCAATCGGAACGACAACTGGGTGTTAAACTTTGTAGGCATTACTGAATACCCATTAGGGTCTCCTCAGCTGGGAAATTCTATAGTACCCAACATGAAGGCCAAGTAGTTGCCTCACTGGATTTGGAAAACTCTTAGAGAGAAGAACTTGTTAAAACAGACGTACACTAAATCTGAGGATAAATAACATGTCCTTCAGGGTGAATGACATATTCCGATACAATTTAAAACAAATTCATACTTTTTAAAAGTTTAAAGTTGTTGTTTTTATTTAAACCCAAACTTTTATTTTCTGCGTAAGTATAGATAATACTTTTTATCTAAACATATACACCTATATGTATACATATAAGTATATAAATATTTTTTTATGTTCTTCAAGATAAACCACAAAAGGGCTTGAATTTTCATCTGCAGGTAGTTCTTGCATGTTAATTACTTCAAGTTGCTTCTAAACCAGAGAGATTGTGTTTTGTTCTACTTTACTTGCCTTCCCCCCACCAGCCCCAAACTGAGAATGAAATCAACTATCAAAGCAGCATTCCAGAGTATTACTCTTAGATATTGTGGGAGTAAGTTCACAGTCTGATGGTTAAAACATTAAAATCTCAATGAAGAAATAATTTTAACACCTTGCAATGCACTCACGCTTTTCAAGAAAAATTACATGTAAAAGTACACACAGACTTTCTTTGATAGTCATAACAATTGCTTTTCCAACTATGATTGCCTCCCACTGTTAGCCTTATTTTTGTGTGGTGGTATAAGACATTTTTCACCTAATCACAAAACTCAGCGTTCCCAGTCAAAGCATAAACCCCAGAGTATAATTCTGCTCTTGCATATCAAACTTTTGATAATGTCAAGTTGAATTCCATCTACATCTGTGTGTGCATCACACACTAAAGCCCAGAGTGGTTCTGATTACAGTTTTCCTCTATTAACCTGTGCCATTTCCTGCATCAACTGAGCTGTCATCAATGCAGAAGAGCCTTGCACATTGAATGACTTCATTTATTAAATTCTTGTTACTGGCAAACATTTACCTTAAAGCTTCCTTTGGTAATAATAATAATAATAATAATAATAAAAATAAAACTCTACACTTAATATATTTCAGAAAACGAATGACCATTTTGAAAGTCAAGTTTCCTACCTGTCTATAGGGCTTAGAATTAAAGAAATCTAAAATAACCTCAAAAACTTTATAAACATTTAAAAATTAATCATAATGATGCAAACAAATTCTATGCCAATACATGAGCAAAATATAGTGATACTACTTCATTGTGAGGAGACTACAGAAGAGATTATACCGCCAAAAATAAATTTAGGAAAAAAATAAAAGAGAAAAGCAGCAAGTATGCACCTTGGAGTCTGTTCAGAAGAACAGAATAAATGAATGGATACATATAAGTAATGCTTAAAACTGCAAGGAACTTTAACTTTTAGGAAAGAATGGTCAGGATAATCATTTTATATATCATGCCAAAAAGATGATCTTTCAGAAGAAAACTCCCTGAATACCACAACAGAGGACAAAGTCAACACTTGATTCAAGAGGCAAGGTGACAAAGTTATTCAGCTACCAGCACAACTTTCAACAGCACAGAGATTTGATTTTCCATCCAAATAGAGACTTAGAGCATAATCTCCCTTATGAGACATGGTAGAACTATTAGATGAGTAAGTTCTTGTGCAGACTGCTTGCTTGACATGTCATACTGTGATAGGAAAGCCTTCCCACTGTTTCAAATGGATTCTGTTTTGAGACAACAAAAACAGTTTAGCTGTTCTGGATGTTATGGACATGACTGAAGACTGTTACATATTTAGGAACTAATAATTCATGTTACACTGAACCTAGCAGGCACAGCCTGTGGTGCTGCACACACAGTGGGGCATTCGGGCCTGAGATGTGCTGCACAGATCCCTTGGCTGCAGGATAAATTCAATGAGTTTCGGGGAGAACACCTTCTAGAAAGAAGCTTTGTTCTTTTAATTAAATTATACGAAGGCTCAAAAGAGCAAAACAGACACCTCCTTTCCATGGCCAGGACCTGTACTGCTCTGGTCCAGTGCACCATGGGGAAATCCATTCAGTCTCTGTTCGATGTTGCATGGATGCAGGGCACTCAGCACGTGTTGCAGTGCAAGATTTACTTGCCACCTATCCTCCTCCTCTTACTCTGTCTTACCAAAATGGTTACCCTATTAAGCCATTTGCTTCTAAACCTTTCTTATTGAGATCTGGAAAAAGCTGAGCATTATCTCTCTCTCCCCTCACTCCACCATGTAGAACAAGGAATCAAAACTGAAACAATGAGATCAGTGGTTCATGTATGAACAAAACATACAAAATCTGTTAGAATTTGCAGAAACCTTCAGTAATCTCACTCACCAAAAAAAAAATATTGTTAAATAAACTTTGACATTTGCTCATCAAATGCTTTTAGAAAAGTTACTGTAAAACTGTTTCACTGGACTTTACACTCTTTTTCAGGAAACAAATCAACATAAAACATGGATTTGAATAACCAATATATCTGTCATGGTTTTAAACTAGTAACTAAAGAAATTACTTATTTCTTGTTGTGAGATATGGATTAAAACAAGAGCAAAACAGGCTTAAAACTTAAAAGGAATAAAGACAGTTTATTAACAAACTACAAGAATACACTAGAGTAAATTTCCAGAAAAACTCTTTCATCTTTTACATTTTGATCATTTCTTTGTACACATGACATGATAACATAGAGATAAATAACTTCAGAACTTTGGTGGCTAAAAAACAGTCTCAATTTTTGTTAGAGTCTTTTCATCAGTCTTTGTAGAGAAACAGAAGTCTCTTTCTGCCAATCTATGGAATTTCTCACGAGAAAACTATTTTTGTCATAGTTTTCTATTTCTTTAATTCCAGCTGCCCGGAAATCTGTCATTAGATTTTCTCCTCCCATCTCACATCTCTCCGAGGTGTGCATGGGTCAATAAAGTCTAGGGATTTTATTTCTAAGGATGAGTTATTCAAAGGCAGAAGTCTTCTTCATCTGCTTCTGTGAGCTCTCCTGGAAAACAGTTTTCTCGTTGCTCTCAAGGCTTCAAAATCTTCACTCAATCCCAGCAACTCACAGTATCTCAAGTATTTTCTCTTTTGCTCAAAACTTACACTTTGAATACTCTATTCCTCCCAATACTCTTATCATGAATTAAAGGAGTCTTTTATATGATTATTGTCTATATAGCTTTAACAAAAAGATATTTCAGCTATTAAGCATCTTATTCTCTCTCTCTCTTATTAAAACTTAACTCTTTTCTTCACTGTTGCATTGGTGGTTTTATGATGTTTTCTCTATGTTAATTGTCTTTCTCTCTCTCTGTCGTTCTGAGAGAAGGAGTAATCTGTATGTTTACTCAA
>NC_031770.1:29088197-29092008 GCF_001522545.3 Parus major
GTTTACAAGTTGAATTCACTTTTTAATGGTCAGATCTGCTGTCAATTCTTGGAAATGACTGATAATTGGTCAGGAGGAAAAACTCCCATCAGCCATCAGCAGCTTCAACTTCCCCTCTTTCCTCAGCTGTCTTAAAGGTAAAGCTACCCCATGACAATCATGTATGCTTAAGTTATTGTATGCATTTAAAGTGCAATTTGTTTGAATTGCAATTAAAAAAATAATAATCTTTGAAGAAATTATTCAAAACCGTTTTTAGCTCTTTTCTCATTAACAAAAAGGAAAGTAAAACTTTGTATTCTCTTAACCTTTGTTATTCAGCAATAATACATTGAACACTTTTAATTTTAAAAGAATGTATTTCATATTAAAAAAAATGTGACCTAGTAATATTATTAGCCTTAGAAGTTTTAAAATACTGATAATTCTCAGAACATTGAAAATAAAGTTCTTGAAGGTTTATGATTGGTGGTCAGTTTCCAGATTAGATAATTGGTACAGCCATTAAAAGTGACATTAACACTGATGAGAGAGCAGAATCATGTTTATTTGCATAAAAAAATCAGACTGAATAAAATATATTTCCTATATGTTAGAAATTATTCCTTTATCCTTATTTTATGTTTATCCTTCTTTGTTAAGGAAAACAGGAATTACTATTACTTTCCATGTCAGCAATTTGGTAACTCTTAAAGCCCTTGGAGGGCAGTAGAAAAACAGAAGAGTATAAACTCATTTGAGGTAATTTAGCAATATGCAGTAACAGGGTTTTTTTTAAAGAGAAATTATTTCACACTGACCCCATGGAACATAACAATTCTATGTTAC
Source organism: Parus major (assembly GCF_001522545.3). Taxonomy (NCBI): domain Eukaryota; kingdom Metazoa; phylum Chordata; class Aves; order Passeriformes; family Paridae; genus Parus; species Parus major. The sequence goes on from NC_031770.1 coordinate 29,089,026, forward strand.
TAACACATGTTGTTAGCATGCTACTAACATATATTGATATAGGCATCACTGTTGATGTCTGAAGTTAATTTGCTCTCAGCTTAAAATGTGGTCTTCCTTAAGTCAGGCAGTATGGTACTAAAAATTAAACATTTCCCTCTCAAAGAGGACTTTGAAGAATCTTCACACAAAAATGAGGAATCTCTTTTGCTGATGTGAAGTTGAGATTCTATTTTTCCCTGGCTACATTACTCTGGAGTAACGGTTGTCTGAGTTCCCTAACAAGTAGTTCCTCAGTTGCTGCAGCTTAGACTGTCATTCTAAGGCAAAACAGCACTAATTGTAATTTGCTTTCACGTGCAAGAGGGTCACCTGCCATCAGACAGGTAAAGTAACTTACTGGTTACCTATGAATTAATCTAGTCATTCCTGACTAATGGTTCTATAACCTCAGTCTTTACTTTGTGTCATATATGGTGTCAAAAAATTTCTTACTTCTGAATAAATAATATGTTAGGAAGAGTTTTACTGGTACATCGTAACCAAAGTGAAGTTTCGTAACATTGGGTTACATAAATAAATGATAAAAGGCTCTTGCACAAATGCATAGTAAATTAAGAGCTTTAGAAAAGCATTGCTGATTTGAACATATCTGCAAAACTTACATGAAAACATAAGGTGGCACTAAGTATTTAAATAGTCTTCTACCAGCTTTATTTTATAGCAATAATTTCATACCTTTGTGTGTTGAAAACAATCATAATTTCCTTTTATGAACACGGAATTCCCTACAGCTACAAACAGAATTAGATTGTCAATATTAAATTCAATTTCTTCATTCTAACAAGTAAGATTCTTCAAATGGTTTTTTGCATCTGCAAATGCTGGATTTCATTACAGTGTCACAAAATTAAAACAGTGTCAGTTTTGTATAATAAAACAAGTTACAATTGTAAACTAAAGTATATTTTGTATGAACATTAAGGTATATCAAATTATATCTTCTGTGGTTGATGAGTAATGTTCCAACTAAACATCAAGAAAACTAGTTTTTTTTCTTTAAAATAGAAGTTTAATGGGATTTCAAAACCAATCTTAGATGTTGTAGAAATATCTGTACCTATTAGAAACACGATACTTATTAATGTACATATATAAATATCTGTATGTATATAAACAGGTATATGTATATAAACCCTACATATGCATGAATACATAAATAATTACTTAATTCTGCATAGGACTCTGTATATGTACATAAATAGATAGACATATCAATGTGCAGCTGTATAGGCCACATTCATGTATTTGTCAGGAATTTATTTTCAGAAAAGTAGTGATTGTTTTTGTGAGAAATTTTGTGATTGTTTTGTGCCCTTCTCATCTGGCAGACTCAGATGAAACGAGTAAGCAGTGCTAAGATGAAAATTTCATAGTCTACAGAAAATACAAAATATGGCTGCACACAAAACCTTGACTTCAGGAGCTGAGATTACAAGTCTAATCATGTAATGTTTAGATGCAATGGACAATTTAAAAAATGTTTATTATTCACTTTGCCTTAAGCATCAAATACAATTTTAATTGACTCATTTTTCAAGTATGATTAACAATGAAATTAACAATGCAATAAACTTGAATAATTTCATAGCATTAACTTCATTAAGTTGAAAAAGGTGTAACACACTAATTTTTCATACTATAAAAATGGACACAATTAAATTATATTATCCAAACTAGCCTCTGATTAAAATTTTTGTCTGTATGTCAGAGGAAGCAGGTAATAAATTCAATTAGAAACCTAAACTTTGCCATGAAGGACGCTGGTAAAGACACACAGTCCTCATAGCACTGATGTGTCATAAAGCAACAAATTTTACTTCCATTTTTTAGGTAAAGAAATGGAAACAATTAGACCAATTCATAGCCCAGTCTCACATATTGCATATGTCTGCTGCTTTCCTAATCTCTAGACTGGATTTTTTTATAAAGATAAATCTTGAAAATTATTTTGCACATACATGTCCTAGATACCCCAGACTATTTGGAAAAATAAAGCTCCATTTAAACACAATAAAATATTGTGTAAGAAGATTTTTTTTTAATAAATAAAATGATTAATAATACGTGAATAGCATAATTAGTTATTTCAAAATAAAATTCTACTTATTTTCTTTTATTGCCCCATTTAAAATTTTCAGTATGTTTCCTGTTCTTGTATCACCAGTGATTTCATTGCTATTTACAAATACCTGATATTTACAAATTACTATCATGTTGAGTGATAAAATTCATGGTGCCCAGCATTATCTCAGGGCACTTGTAAATCCAGTAAACAACTCACTTATTCACACCTATTAAGTGTTGTGCTGTGTCATGGAGTTACTTTACCTTTAAGAAAAGTTGAAGTTTCTGGGAACTGCCTGGAGTCTTTTCTCCTGACCAATTATCGGTCATTGCTGAGAATTGACAGCAGTTTAGGCCATTGAAAAGTGGGATCAACTTGTGAACCCTACCTTAAAGTGTAAAACCAGAGCTCTCTTGGCTCTCTTTGTTTCCTGGCTGTGAAGAGCTCCGGCCTCCCATTCCCTGCCCAGGCCATGCGGCCGGGCGGGAACAGGGCTGGGCCTGCCGCGTCTCCCGGCCGGGAGATGTGGGCCCTGCGGGGGGTTTTCCCCGGGCTCGGGCCAGGCCAGGCCGAGCCGATCTCTGGCTCGGCTGCAGGGTTTTTGCTGTAACTAATTTCACTAGAAACTGCTGAGTGAAGAAGGAGAGAGAGACTCTGGACCTGAAGCGGGCTGGGGCGGCGACTACACTCTCTAGAGCAGCCATGAGGAACTCTCTATCGCAGACGGCTCCATTTCCTGCATCGGCTGAGGCCACAGAACTACCTACAACAGCCTGGGCAAGATTTTAACTCTTTCATTACCCAGATGAGACTTATGGATTAATCTTTTATCCAGAGAGGGGAAAAAAGGAGAGTGAGCAACATGAAAAGAGACTT
>NC_031770.1:29092654-29169645 GCF_001522545.3 Parus major
TTTTTCTGGAAGTTTATTCTGGTGTTCTTATTATTGTAGTTTGTCAATAAACTTTGTTTATTCCTTTTAAGTTTTATGCCTGTTTTGCCCTTACTCTAATCCATATCTCACAGCAAGAAATAAGTAATTTTCTTAGTTATTTGTTTTAAACCACGACTTGCTGCTATTTAAAAATAACAGACTATCAACTATTATTTCAGACACGGAGACTAGGATTTGGATTTCATATAAATTAGAAATCTTTAACTTCAGCTAGAGTGTTCATCATCTACAAAGCTTTGTTTACTACTCTCCTCCAAGCATTAGTAGGTGCTAGTGTCTGATCAATGATAACTATTGTAACAACTATCCATTCTGAAGGAAATATACTGTTCTTTGGAGCTCATTGTGGCCTATTTTCTAGCTGCCACTTATTTCATAATTACATATTCTAGAAAAATAATTATCCTTGAAGGAAAAGGTCCAAATAGAAGCAGGGAGATTTTCCTCATCACTGTTGCAAGGAAATACCACCTGCTACATGTATCTGCGACACACAGTTATGCATGCCATACAAAGAGACCGGCTGCCATGAGGAAAGCAAGTGCACTTTCTCCATGTCAGAGGCTGCAACAGATCTCTTTGCATAATAGTAACAAATACTTTTAGTCCTTTCACCTTTGGTTTCTCCCTAGCCTCCATACACACAAAAAACCTGAATATTTAGAAACCATTGATAAAAGTGTGAAAACAAAGTATTCTGATTAAATTAACACAGATCAGTAGCACAGATTCAAAAAAAATGACAATACAAACAATGTAATAGGGTATATCAAAATTATTCATCTAGGTTTTGATGATTTTCTGTAATCTTATTACTTACTGCAAATCTTCCATTCTGGAGGCCTCATGTCTAGGGTCCAGCAGATCATAACCACATTCATTGTAGATTTCTAAGTAGGAAACATGAGTTGTGTACATTTTACTGCTATCCTGGATAAGAAAAGAAAAAAAAAATAGTCCTATAAACAGAAGTCAGATGTAGATTAGAACACAAAGTTGTTTCTATGGCTTCTAGGTCACTTTCTCACTTTGTCTCTTCTTTTTCCTGAGTAGGGTGCACATGTTCAATTTGTGATACTTTCATACTATGCACTACAATATGCGTAAGGACTCAAGAAGAAAGGAAAAATACACAAAAACCCCCAATCAAAACAGACACACACACACAAAACTCACTAAAACAAAAATCCCCCACAAAACGCCACTGTGCCTATAAGTTTAGTCTGGGATTTTTAATTAATTCCATGTACTTCAAAAAGTCTGTATATATTTATAACATGGGAGCTGCTTATAGAACGATGCAACATGACATTTTTCACCTCTGCCCTAAAAAGGGAAAGTTAGTATAAAACGGTAAATACTCATATTATGGATAGAAAGACTATGCTTAAAGAAAAAACCAAAATGATAGTAAAAACTGCAACAAAAATAAGATCTACTTCATTTAGAAACATCAGTGATGTACTGCTTTTCCCTCTCCTCATCATAACATTAGAGCACTGTATATGATGTCAGCTGTTCTCTGTAATCACAATTCTTTTGTTAAATTATATTGCCAAAAATTGACCAAACTGAGTTTTGCATACAGAATTTCCCCCTGCCCCAAAGCCAAATCCAAGCAACAAACCTCAAAATAATGGGCTTTGATTTCCAAAATTAAGGAAGAAAAAAAAGAATAAAAAAATCAGTCACTTCTTTTCAGCAGACAAAGCCACAGTGAAAGCACTCATATTAATTGGTTATGACAGTTCACTATTTCTAGGGACATAATTAAAAATATATACTACAGATGGATGGAAAAAATGTAGTAAGAAGCAGTTCAAACAGAATGCATTGGAAATAGGAGAACTTCTAAATTAAAAGGAGATGTTATTAAAAACAAAGGGCTTGATTTGCTTCTAATTTAGGGTAAAAAGTTTTGTTGCTTTGGTTTCAAAGTGCACTGTGTTTGTCCAAGTAAGAGCTTAACAAATCGTGTATTTCATGTCCCTGACTTCACTTTCTCCTGCTTCATACTATTTTGGGTTAGAAGGCAAATGATTCTTCTCTACTATTTGAACACCTTCCAAACCACAATTTCAAATAAATTAAACAGGGAAAAGATATTACAAGAAAGGCAAGAAGAAAGATTAAACATCAAAAAGAGATTCTTTAAAATGCACTAAGAAAAAAAAAAATTATATGAAACAATGATTTGGAAGCAGGAAAATTGAGATAGCCCTATAAGCATAACTAAGTATAGCTTTTGATCCAAAACCCAGTCTAAAGAGGGAAACATTCATATTTCTGTGCTGAGAAGTTGACAAACATGCTAGTTATTTTTAATTCTGTTTTGTTTTTATTACATAATTAACATTAGAAAAGAACGTTGGAGTGTTGGCACTGTTGCTGGCAATTACACAATAAACCTGCTCACTTTTCATAAGGGAAGTTCACCATGGGGGTTGTGTAAATGCAGCACAAGGTCTAAGATAACATGATCATGTGGGGTTTTTTCCCTTCCATTCACACAATGGCAAGTTTTTGTGCACCTGCCATATGCTACGTGCATTTACCTAACAAAGCCATATTTCTGAAGAGCCAAAGTAATTACTTGCTTTTGTTAACCCTTACTGAGACAGGGCATATTAATGTGAATGAAATATATACCCTTATGCAAAAAGATTGGTACTCTGTAGTACATGACTGAAAGAGTATAAAAGTACAGCGGAATGATTTATGTTAATGTAAAATAGTATTTAAATTTACTTAATGAAATAGCTTTGCTAAAATGTGAAGATAAATGAGTCGCAGGTCTGGTGGAGTAAATTAAGAGACAAAACATAAATTACACCAGACTCCTCTCTTCCTCTCTTCACTTTTGCTTCCTATTAAAAAGCATTGAAATAATTGACTGTGTTCACTCATATAAGTATTTCAGACACTAAAAGAAAATAAAATTTCTCACAAACCTAATAAACATGACAATCAGTATGCTTAATCTGGCACATCCTATTGCTTATTGACACATTTCATTGCATAAAAAGTCAAAATGAAATGCAATGTATACAATATAAAACCAGAGTGGAGCTGATGTAAGTGTTAGACAAGGAGAACCACTTCTTTGATCCAAAGGTATGCTGCACCAACTAAAAAACAGGCTGGATTTTAAAACTACAAAAGCCCCCCACAATGATGCACATTATTTTCAGAATATTGTAATAAACCAGGTAGCCAGAACAACTACAAATATATTCTTGCACACAGTAAGTATTGTGTCAAGTTAGATATTTTCTTCAGCATTAGTTTTAGGGCTTCCATTAACACTATTATAAAAACAACCTTTAGCAGTAGTTAAATCTTTGAAACCAGACATTAAAAACAAACAGAAAATAATGTTCCACACCTTCTGCAATTGATCAAAAATATAAGATAAGGTCCTGGGAATGATGCCTCGATCACTGTAACGTTCCGTTCCTCCTGTGATGGTGAAAGTTTTGCCACTGCCTGTCTGACCATATGCAAAGATAGTACCGTTGTATCCAGACAAAACACTATACAATTAAAAAAAGGAAGAAAATTAATATTTAAGGCAGAACATATTGTCCATGATCAACTTTGTAGAGAACCAAAATACAATTAACAGTAATTCTTGAATACATAGCAACTGTCATTGGTAATACAAGAATACACTTCAATATATATATTCTAGATTCTATAGAATTTAAACTATCTAGAATGAAGGGATTTCTCAATGCCTTGACTTAATCCATTATTAGCTGATCATATTTATTACTATTTACACTACCTTGTAATACTTTTTAGTTTAGCAGTTGTTTTTTTGAAAGGATAATATTTAATATTTTTAAAGACTGCAGATGTCAGGAATTGTGCCATTCATACACTAGAAGAATCAAGAAACAGTTCACTTAGGATTTCATTAAATGCAAACAGAGAAAACTATATTGTGGTTAGAAACTCAAGTAGGATACTGTTATACCAGAGTCCAGCTTTTATTCAGAGAATACAACTATACTAAACTATCAGACTGTGCTTGGATAAGGGTATGCAGGAGAATCTGTGCTTAAATCAAAGTAATAAAATCTTAATTTACTATGAAAAAACACAAACACACATTGGTAATAGCAAACTTTTCTGTTATAATTATGCCTGTACAAGAAGCTAGATGGAACAGACAAAATAGCTATAAATGCCATAGCATGAAATGGCATTCAGACTCATCATCTTTATCACATCTCTTACTTTGCAGAAGTGCCTAAAAAAAGTCCAGTTCAAATATATTTCTCTAATTCATCCCACTGCCACCATTGACTTCTACCTGATATCCACCAAACAGTGGAACAGTGGAACATGTGGTAGATAAGCTTAATCATCTTAAATTTTGGATTGGATTTACTATGCTTAAAGACCTACCAATTTTGTTCAACAAATGGAAAATCAAAAACTATTCTTGTGCATTTTGTTCAAAGAAAAAATTACAAATAAGCTACGATTTAAATAAAAAGAGGGAAAACAACCCTTGCATAAGAAGAAAAGAAACATGTATATAGATAGCTGCTGGTCTGACACTACAAGAGATGCAATGATTCTCCAGCTTAATAAAGTTTATTTAAAAACCTGAGTAGTTGCCAAATCGCTTATTTTAATCCATTACAGTAGGACGTCAAAGACAGAAACATGCTTCTGGCGTTACAGTGAACATCTGCTCCCAAAACATGCCAAGACGGAATATATATATAAATATTAGATTCCAGATGTTAAAAATCAAAACAATCGTTAGGATAAAACACCTCATTCACCTATCTTAGGAATTTCAAGTACCCACTGTCACAGTATCTGAATGCCAACAATAGTAATGACTTGCCAGATGGTAGCGGGTATCAATATAAGTTCAGATAAGGCAAATTCAGACCTAGCAAGGGGAAATGATTCTTCAAGCAAATTATAGTTAAGCTGTGCAACTCTTTGCCACACCATGTTTTGGACATTAAAATGTGACACAGGCTTCAGCAAAGATTGGACTAAATCACCAAAAATTTTGTCTTCAGGGCTACTAATCACAGAGAAATTGGAAAATCCCAAAACTAAAAATAACTAAAGACTGAGAGGATACATGAGGGAGGCAGCTCTACATGCTTACTCTAGTTTCTTCCTCTGACATTGTTTGTTAGTTCCTGTGAGAGACAACATAGTGCGCTAGATGGAACTTTGGTATGATGCAGTACAGTTGCTATTCAGCTCATACAGAAGAGCTCCCTGGCTCTTCAGAGCTAGTAACTGGGGTTGTTAAATTTTCTTACTCCTTCTCTTTAAAGGAGTGTCTTGCAAAGTGTTAAAAACTAGTAAATGTTTGACTGCAAACTATTAACTTAACATACCTGTACTTCAGACAAAGCGGTTGATTAGAATCACTGTGGGAATTCCGAGCACGCGAAATTCTTGAAATCTTGTGCATGCAGGCTCAAACACAGAAATGAATACAGGGTTCAACCTTGAGACCTTGGAAAAGTCTACCACTTTTAAATCCAGAAGGATTTAGAAAGTATGGGCAAGAATGTGGGTTTGTAGTTTAAATGGAAAGACATTAGGCTAGGTAGTAGAAAGTTTTAAGGTTTTAAAGTTAAGATATAGAAGTAATTAAAAAGGTAAAAAGTTTAAAGTATAGCAAATAGCTTTGTGTGGCATTATATGATTGGTTAAGAAAGTCTGCATTGTGGCATGGATGTGTAAGACAAAATAATCAACTATTGGTGTGAAAGTAGAAACATTCTTTTGTGGCAGTAGTTTATTGGCTAATTAACCTTTAAAAGGCCTTGTAACCTGTGGTCTTGTGACCACTGACCATGAACATCTAGTGAACATGGCGAAGACGTTCTCACACCTTCATGAGACTGTAGAAGAAGAATAATAAATCATGCTTTAAGATGTCTCCCAGTAGTCCCATCTCTTAAAATCCCCATAGATCACCTCACATGTAAACACAGGATAAAACGTCACATACCATATGCTGTCAAAACAGCTGCAAAAATCAGTGAGTTTTCTTTTTGCTATATGATTCATATACTTATATTTTTTGCAGTGCATCAGTGCATCAGCACAGCTCTGAAAAGTTTTCCAGAAAACTCTGACAGCACATAAATTTGAACATATCCATGTCAATAATGCATTCTTCTAATCCAATGCAATTACAGGTTATCTTAATATTGCATTACATAGATATTGATTTCACATATTACATTTAAATTACATATTACATATGTACATATTACATAGATACTGACTCCACAGTTTTGTTCTTTAAATTCTGAGCTAAAAGTCAATCTTATTTTCTAAATTTATGTGTATATATATGTGTGTATATATATGTGCGTGTATTATATATATACGAATAATTGCAACCTGTCCATATTTACAACATACATTTCTTTCATTCACAGTGTATTACAGCTGCCACCAAGTCAATTTAAGGACAGCCTGCTTGAGGTGCTAAGGAAGTCTGTAAGGAAAGACTAATAATAATACAGTGAAACTGCTGGCAAAGCCTTCTAAGACAGGATAGAGAATTCCCTTTCTAAGTCTGAGAAGCAAAACACTTTTATAAGAGACAAGGGACTAGGAGTTCAGGCAGGGCTGACAAAGCTCCTTTGGCTCAGAAGCAAACTGTACACTACGATCCCACCTCCTGAAAAGAGTAGAGGGGAAGATGAAAATGAAAAGCCCCTACTCCATTGGCTTGTGGAAAAAAAATTAAACTTATGAACTACACAAAAATTAAGGGTTTGTGCATACATATGTATTTATGAAAGAACACATTTCAAAACTGAAGATGTATAAATACCATTCTAAGTATAATATTGTGAATATTATTCAATGTCAATTTTGGAGGTCTGTATGGGATAACATGGGTTAAGACATAAAAATCCATGTCTGATGTGTCTTATTAACACTTATTTTAAGTAACTTCATTTGGAGTCAATGGTGACACAGGATGTTTTATCAATGAGCCTTGTGGACAACTTATCACTATAGGAAATACTTGTTGGAGATACCCCTTGCACTTTTGCACTTCTAAGTACTTCAAAACCCAACCAAAACTCCATCAATTTAATTTTAGTTCATTATCCCAAAGAGTTTAACACTGAAAGGGTAACTATATGTAGATGGACCAATACCAAATAAATCAATACTTATTTACTAAATATTCAGGAAGTTTAAGACTTAAACGAAGTATTTTCAACCCAAGATGCACAATCCCTTTAGGAACATAAAAATCTCAAAAACTTTCATAAACCATTAGCCACCCATAAAATGCTGTTTAAGAAAACAACATCAAACTATACTGCATAATCATCCTTGGCAAAGTGATGTGTCCTACAGATGCTAGAAGTCAATATAGTGAGCTGAAAATACACATTGTCCCTTTCATCCTGAAATATAACTGCAGCATGACGCTGCTCTTGGCTGCACCGGAGCTCCGGGCTAGCTCTACAGTGCCACTCTGGCACGGGCAGTCGCCAGGAGTGGGGAACTGCAGGGGAAAGGCGATCCCACTGCAGAACCTTCAGAGCACTGAATCCTGCTGGGCTCTGCCAGATCAGAGGCAACATACCTCCCAACGTGGGTGGTGGCAAAAGGATGGAGGAGACTCACTCAGCTGTACTTCCCAGGAACAGGTTTATTCAGGGTAGGGGATAAGCACAAGGGTCTAGACTGGGACAAATCAGGACCAAAGAGAGCCCAGAGCACCTCTGTACACTGGGTTTTATCTCAGGGGTGGGCACAGTCCAGGGTCCAATCGGAGCTCACGGAGGGAGGGGTAAGGGGAGGAGGTTACAACATCAGGGATCAGTGGGGATACAAAGAAGGCGGGAACATAACATAACAACCAATAACATGTCAAGGAAGGGATGATCTCCATGGAAGGAGCTGGAAGGAGAGGTGAGGTTTACAGTGATGGATCGGGAGAAGGGGCAGGGTAAAGGTGATTGACGAGGAACATTCAGGAAAACTGGGAGGGGTTTGTATAACAGACAACTGGGGCTAAACCATTACAGTCAACAGGGGGAAAACAAGAATGTACCAACAAGTTTTTAACAAATTCTTAACAAAATTAAATAAATTAACTACAACAGCAGCAAGTACCAAAAAAGTTGGCAACACCCATTATGACAAGAGAAGAGCATATTTTCTAAACATCATACACCAAAGGGATCTTCAAAGATTCTCATTTGCAAATTGAAACTGTTCCCAACAGTAGTGGAAGTGATTCTTTGCTGGAAAAGGTTGATTGAGAATCAGCTCTTTTCTGCATTTTCAGCAAAACCTACTTTGCAAGATGTCAGTTCCCGCAGACAAAGTCTGCATCTTTGCTCTTCAGAGTCTCTGAACTAAAGTCCCAAATTTTTGTTAAATTCTGTATTTGAAACCACACAGGTTCACATGGACAGTGATGGTAGTCATGTGAGGACTTAAAACTATGCATAAATAAAAATCATACACTAAAAGTATATTTTCAGTCATGTCCCCTTGGTGTTATCAGAATACTCAGTGTAATAGATTGTTACTGTTTATGAATCAAATTTAATATAATATGATTGTTTAATATAATATGACTGTTAAAACTGTTTGTTTAACACAATGTAATAGCTGAAACTGCAGAAATGCCAAACCACAATATCTGGCTGTACAAACAAGAATTAGAACATTTTCTTATTAGGAGAAGTCGCATAACTGGTATAGGACCAATGCCTGCGCACGGACCAAGGAAAACTACAAGCCTTCATCTCATGACCACCAGGAGGCAGAGGACGACCCCCTAGCAACAGGCGGCACAAGCTCAGATGCAACCCAGGAAGAAGCAATGAAGACACATACAGGAACTGTATATAAGGGAAAACTTTTTCAAGTTAAGGCACGTGCACTATTGGTGAAGCAGAGGCTTCCCAGCCATCGCCCAGCATTGTTTTTTGCTTGCTCACTGCTTGCTGAATTAATAAAATTGATTTTCATGAATGATCATTTAAATTGGCTCCTTGATTTAGTCACGACAATTTATAACACTCAGAATTTTGCATATTTTTTTTTTCTCTCTGAATGATGAATTTTGGCATGGTTAAGGAGGCATTTTGTTGAATAAATAGTCTCTTTGCTACTTCAAAAAAAAAAACAAAAACACATCAAAGACCCATAATCCAAGGAGAAGATTTGCAGAAAAGATCTTTCATGCACAACATTGTTTAGCACCCTGTTCAGAAGTTAATGGACAGCTTCCAGACAGATCAGCTAAAATGCTGTTGGAGTAGAGAAATCTGTCTACAGCATATTTTACTGAAGTTATGATTGCCAGAGTTACTGGAGGGTCTTGTTCTTTTTATCAAAACCAATCTAGACCTAAAAATACCTACTACAGGGGAAAATAACTTTAAAATACAATGACTGAAATCTTCTCTAAATTTGTGTATTTTTTTCATTCTATTACAGAATTCAGAGGGATTATTTTCTGTTGTAATGCATTTAGAAAAATGGTATAACCCAAGAATCTACCCCTGAAATACAGAATGTTAGCTTCTTCCCTTTATCTCTTCCTCCCCAGTTTTTCCTCATTGATTGTAAGACTGTAACCCTTCCCCCCTTTCCATGACTTCAAAAAGGAGCATGTTAACAATTTTCTTTCTCTTTCTCCACACAATCCCCAGAATAAAGCTGGAACATCATCTCAGGAAAGAAAGAGCCTCGTTTTAGTCCCTTTAGTTCTTGCTATAATAACTTCTCCCCACCCTGAGCTACAGCAGGGTGGACTGTGGCTACAGAGAGGCTGGGGAACATATATATAAAAAATAGCAATTTTCATTATTCACTAAAACATGCAGGCATATATTGTAACAGTCTGTGATAGACTTAGTTTATATAAGAAGAAAAGAATAATATATATTTAAAACTCAGTTTCTAACTAATTGTTGATTTGGCTTTGCTTGTACTGCTTATAACCACATATTCCATGTTTCTATCTGGAAAATACAGACCAACTTAAATGTGTCAAGGAAAACTTTAATTTGCCACATGCATGAGCAATAAGTCTGACTTACTGAAGTTCATACCTGTGAACAGTAAGATGCTTTGAATGGGAATAAATCTCATTGGCCTGAATTTCTACATATAAGGAAATCTCAAAGAAACCTGGTCAAGACTTCAAATTCTGTTAAGACGAGATTTCCACAAAAAATATGACATTTCAGGGAAAATGCAGACATGCAGTAAGTCTGCAAAAAGTTGTGTTTCAATCTCATTTAATATACTGAGCTGTCTTCATGGCTTATTAGTGTGGAAGATCTGTTTCATGACTGCCAAGAAAGGCCCCAAAACGTCAAAAGCTGCAAATTCAAAGAAGGTAGAACTAAACAAATTGAATATTAATATTTTAGATTTAACTCATGATACCAGAATATCAGGATTTCCAGATTTTGTAGCATAAATGATAATTATGTCTTATTTTTTAAACTGAATATTTATTTTTGTGCGTCAGTGAAAACACATGCAGTCAGGTCATATGAAGATTCACATATTACAAAACTGAATATAAGACAAACATAATGTTTGCATGATATATTGGAAAAGAAAAACCATACATCTACATAACCACATTTACATATGTTTCCTGCATGTTGAGGTGGGTGGGATGAAGTGTTAGTCTTGTCTTTTTGATCACTGTAAGAGAAGTCCATTTAAAGCAAAATAATGATGAAGAAACATCATGATTATCTTCCAAGTATTATAAGCTCATCAAGAAGTATTTATGCAATAAGCAAGTCTCTTAAGCAAAGTTACTATCATTGAACAACACAAAATTGTGCAAAAATATTTTGCTTAGTGGAAATCAGAATAACACTGAGTGCATGGGAAAAAAGCAAATAACAGCATAAAGTGCAGGCAAACAACTCCCAAAGCATGAATAATTACTGTTTATTGTATGCCTAGATCTTCTTTATCATTTTATTCTGCATTATAATTTATCATCAAATTATATATCTTCGTCATGATGATTATAATTTAGAAAAGGATTAGATCTGTTCTTACACTTTACTCAAAGAATTGAATTCTTCTTTTCTGATCAAGCACTGAAAACTTACTGTTGATTTTTAGAAACATAGAAGCTTGTGTTTTACCTTACAGAGCTAAACAGCAACTCATTCAAACAAAAATAAAGCATTAGATCTTCTATATTGCTTACAATTTAAATCACACCTTTTCCAAGTAAAAGGTGGTTTGTGCACACAGCTAAGGAGATTGATTTTATACCACTGCTAAATAAACCCCATCATATATTATCGCAGCAAGTTGATAGGATAAATTAGAAATGTTCAAGTTTTACCTCCAGCTATGACACAGATCATCAAAAAACCTCCCCCAACAACAGTGTTTGAGACAGGAATTACAACACTTCTAGAATTTTTTCTAGACAGAATACTAAGGGATACTTTCCCTCCACTGGGAAAGAATTCTCTGCCTGGGAAATATTAAGACCATGATTCAAATCACTGACCACTTTTCCAATGTGACTGAGTTTTAGGGAGAAAATTTGATGTAGATTTTTTTTTTTCTGCTGTAAATGCTTGAACACATTACAGGATTTACACTTATCTGCATGCATCAAAAGTACATCTAACACCTTAGAAATTCCCAACATAGATGCTAGAAATATTTTTTCCAATTAACATGGAATACTCTTAATTTTAATACTTCTCTTTTTTGAAAAAGAGACATATAATAGAAAAACAGAAAGCCAAAGTAAATGTTCCTTATATGTTCCACTTCCAATACAACCCTGCTACCACTTAATAACCCAAATATTGTTACATAAAAGATTATGTAATGATGATTGCTCAAGAAAATCAGTTTTGGCATTGTTAATTATGACATGCATTCTCTTCTGCACATTGGATTTCAAGAAACTATCCATTATCAAACATAGGACAATTTTTTACATCAATGTAAAGGGGAGCAATAACATGTTTTTTCCCCCTCAATTTTTTTTACTTATGAAGTAACTTGCATGTTCTAACTTACTTGTAATTAGTGGTGATTTAAAAACATCTGCAGTCAGATATGACCTTTTAATTTGAAAATTCAGTTCAGATTCCTATTTAAATGAATGCTGCTACAGAGTTATGTACTGGCATTTCCAGTCAGTCCCCTGCCTTGTCTCATTCCTGAAAGACAACTAGTTCCTAAATATAGTGTGATATTATGGAAGCAATTCTAATTAAATTGATATATCTGTTAGGTTTATAACTGCCTAACATTCCTTGAGTGAGAGCTAGACAATTTATGGGTAGTTACTACAGTCTAAAATACGATTCAGTACTTTGTCCTTGAATATCTGGGATAATATAAATAGTGGTAAAAGCCCAGTGACAGTAGACAGAGGTTGAAAGCAGACTGAGGTTGTTTTATTGTGGTTGGGTTTTCTGACTACATTTTGTTTTAATTTCCAGTGAAGATAATTTGTTCCATTTAAAGCTGATGGACACAGAACTTTTCATTTGTATCTGTGCTCACTGTTAATGAGACTTAAGGGAAGCTTTTGCCTAAGTATAACCAAGAACACTTCTTCCTCTGCTGCTGCAGTGTTTTTGCTGAATCGAACAGAACAGTTACTCTCAAAATATGAAAAAAAAAGGGAAAAAAGAAAAAAAAAGAAAAAGTGACACTCCTTGAGTTCTGTTCAAATTTTTGGGCTCCCAAGTAGATGAAAAAGCCTCTAAAGAAACTGGAGTGAGTCTGATAGAACTAATTGAGTTCAGGCTGCAGCACATCATGCACAAGAACCCAAGTTAACTGTTTCCTATCAACCCAGAGAAGAGAAAGCCTTGCTTGTACCTAATTACCACCTTCTGCAATGGATTATTAGATATGGACTCAAACTCAGAGGCTTACACTGGTAGAACATAAAGCAGTGGTCACAAGTTGCAAGAGAAGAAACTCCAAGTGGGTATAAGAAAAATATTCACAGTGAGAGTAGTTAAACCCTGTGGAATTCACACCTTCAGACATTTTGGAAATTCTATTGGCCAAGGGACTCAAAAATGTGATCTAGAAGCCATACCTGTTTTCCTCAGAAGACTGGTCCAGATGACCTGTAGAGATCCTGTCTTTATTTTTCTAATAGGTTGAAAAAGTTCAAAGTTTTGTACAAAGTTTATAGTATGAAAAAATAAAACAAAGAAAACCCCTTATTAAGTAAGACTAAATTCTGTAAGTGTTTTTGAGTAGGTAAGAGAAAATCCTGAGAACAAGAAACAGCTTTCATCTTAAAAACTTATTTACTTTAGTTTTTTTAGTTTATTTTGGCTTCATATTATTATTTTTACCTGAGTTCTGCCTCTTCATTTTTAATGAGTAGGAACATAAAGGCCTGTGGTCAAAACAAATATTCATTTACTATAAAATAGCAGCCTAATGAAAAAGGCAGAAGATACCAATATCTTTGATAGTTGCATGCTGTTGGTCCTCTCCTTATCTCAGTTCTTGCAGTGTTCCTCATTTTCCTTCCTTCTTTCACAAGAAACTTCAATTCATCAATATTAAAAAAAATAACATAGCCCTGGAAAAACCAGCCACCCTCCCCTTTCCCCTCATCCCCTGAATTATATTAAAGATGAAGGAAGAATTTAATTTAAAGGAACTGGATAATAAGGTTTCAGGAAAATTTGTCTTCACAGAAACTCAGTTTTCAGATATCTTCTAACACTCAGAGGTCAGACTAATGTTTCTTTTAACTAAAATTAACAAAATATCTCTGTATGACTTTTTTTTCTTTATGTCTTTGCCAGATTTGTGGAACATATCCAAATTCGTAATGCCTCATCTTTAAAAAACAAATGTGATTTCCAAATGTGCATGTAGCTGTTTTTGAGAGATTAGTGCAGGCAAGTCTTCTTAGAAATTTCATAAATTTTCCTTCAGAAAAAAAAGTAATGTATTTTCTTGTTTTGTCTAAGATCTCTAAATATATTCAGAATTTCCCCATAAACACTGTAACAGATAAGTGACACAAAGATATTCTGAATCAAAGCTGTCAAACTGTAACTTTAATTAAGCAACCTTCTTGAACAATTCTAAATTGTATACTTTAAGTCAAAACAAACACAAGCAACTAATAGTCATTTGAGAAGAAACATCAGTGACACTTTTCACTTTTTATTGCCATATAATTGTACTCACATTGAGAAAGAACAGCTAGCATTACTAATTTCTCAATTTAGGGGGAAGTTCAGGCTACATTTCTTTCAAGACGACATCCAAAGAATGTGTCCTTTTGCTCTATATAGACTCTACAAGTCTTTGTGATGCAGATGAGCCAGACCATTACTTTACACACTGTGATAAATACATCCAGGTACAAAATTAATAATCGTTAATAAAAATATTTTTACTAATTTTCTGTAAGAATACACAGCAGAAAAAAACCCCACTAAACCAGTTGAGAGAAAACTGAAGTAGTTTATATATTATAGATGCTAATTCTTAGGATAAATATAGCACATAAGAAACCAGAAACTGCAGCAATGGGAGCATTATCCCCAAGGCCATCAGATTTTTCAAAAGATCACAGGTGATTGTCATTAGGTTTATAAACAGCTATTTCTTATTTGCATGAGACAACTGAAGAGAAAATATTTTCAAATGTTATTCTTTAATAAATCAAGAAATCTAATACCGAAATATTGGCCATATTAGAAATAAAAACTCAGCTAATTCAAAACAGTTAACATTTTCTACTTAATTTCTGATTGCATACGTAATCATAATACTAATACTTGGAACATTTTGAGAGTAGCCTTGTTTAGTTGTGAGACTAAAGCAATGCTTAATCATTAGCAAACTTTTAAAGTAGGGTGCTATTTATTTTCTGGTTTTGATAGAGTAACAGAATTAGTGTTGCTTCTTAAACATCAAGTTGATCCTGCACAAAAACATTATCAAGAATATATATTTAAAATTAGTAGGAAAAGAAACAATGTAAAAGATGACTCGAGGATAGAAAAAAAGTAATGAAGTCCAAGCAAATCATTTGCTTATAATGGTTTGCAGAGGCTGGTACTTTTGACTGAAGAAGCAAATTAAACAATCTAACGACTGGTGCCTCTGAAACCACAGGCAAGATGACAATGTAACTGGACTTACAGAAAGAGAAGTAGTGGCCCAACGTCAAAGAAAACACACTTAAAAAGAAAAATAAAAAAAACAAAGAGAGAAAAGAAAGTTGCATTCAATTTCCATCCATCCAAGAACAAACTAGAAAAATTTTAGAATCCTGAGCATTGTCTTTCTGGTTTTAGTTTAAACAATGCCCAAAAAATTATTGTTTTTTCCCCTCAGCATTCAAGTCCAACTGAATTTTCTCAGGACTGTAAGAAGGCATGACAAAGAACCTCAAAATGTTACTGAACTATTTCACTGATATTTTCCTGCTACTTTCTTTTCCCTGGCAATACACACACAAAAACTGTTCCCTCAGTAAAGTAACTCCAACAACAGAAATGTGTGTACCTGCAACAGCTTTTTCATGCACAAGAATACTGAGTGTGAAAGAAACAAATAATGAAGGACATTTTGCTGTGAAAACTGTGGTCTTTAAAAGAAACAGGGCAATTCTTATTGTTCCATGACAGAAAGAAAAATTGTATCATTAACGACAGACTGAAAATTTCAGGCCCAGTTCAGGACTCCATTAGCCAAGGAACCTCATGACTCCGAAGATATTTTGAAATATACATTTTTGTCTAAAAAGAGGTTAAAAATTAAGGGAGTGGATAAAAACATGAACATACTTCAGTTATTGTCTACTCTGTTATAAAAACACAAGTAAAATTATCACTAACAACACAAGTGTAATTTAGAATACAGGCTTTACCACATTATAATGCTCAGAGACAAAATCTTGATTTCATTAAGATTGGTTTTATAAGTCACTTTTAGCATTAAAAACACAGCTATTTGAAGATAACTGTCTGCCTAAAAACCATTGATTTTAATAGCACTTAAGTACTTTCAAGTACTTAAAAATATCTAAACCTTGAAACTAAAGCCTACATAATGGAGAAAATTAATATATAAAACAACCCTTTTATCAGCTAACACTGAAATAAAGGAGAATAATAACCTTTCCTGTTTATTAGAGCATTGTATAGATGAACTGTTCAACTGGAAAACATTTCCATATTCCAGCAAAACACTCCAAGGGGAAAAATAGTAGCCAGTTTATTACTAGTTAATTTTGATACTCTGAGCTTCTGTTGAGGATAATTAAGTCCATAGTATGTAAAAATGAGAATTTTAATGCTTCCCTTTTGAAACACACTCAAATTAGATAAAGGGTTTTTTTCTAATGTCAACATTAAACCCAGAAATATTTAAAATTAAGTGTATGACTTAACGTGAAGCTAAATGTGATACTGTTGGATAAGCAAAGAAATATCTTTTGGATGAGAAAATAACAAGCACTATTTTTAAGTCTATTTAGCTTATTCGAGTAAAATTCACTGGCTCTTCATTTCACTGTCAATTACCTTTCTGCTTTATGTGGGACTTTAAGGAAGAAAACAGGAGGGGTGGGGAGAAACAAAATGAAATTATAAAGAGATAGATATATTTTTCTTCCATGTAACAACTTGAGAAAGGATTAGTATCCAGCTGAAGACGTTTGTTTTCCTACAGTGCTAAGCATTGGGCTGTGCAATAGATTGAGGAATAACTTGAAGAATCACAGCATAAACAAATGATGAATGAGAAAGAAGTTGTCACTTGAAGTAGTACTTCCCAACTCAATACAAGTCTGGATTTTGAGCAGTAAGTTTGATAAATAAGCAAACACTATGCAGAAATTCTGTTTCCTCCAGCATGGGATTTTCTCCCACACTAAAACCAGTACAAACTTCAGCAATGCAGACAGTAAACTGAGCAAAGAGAATGGCATAAAATCCATTTTCCATTGGAAAATCCACCTGTTTCAGAGTAGCATTCAATCCACACAATGAATGCAGAAGTCCTCATCAGTCTTAAATTTGGCTTTGCAAACTGTCAGAAATGAGCATTGTTTGATTATGAAAATGGAGGAGAAAAAATAAAACACTGCCAAAAGCACTGCCTTACATGTTAAAACAAAAGTAATAAAGACAAGATCTAGGAATATCTCCACAAACATTAATGAGAGTCCCTAGCTTAATGAAAATTATATGGGGGATAAAAATTTCATTAGGTTTACTTCTACGTGAAACTATATAGAAAATACAATTCTAAAGCAATGAAGTCAGCTTATAGTACAGACAAAAAAGAATTGAGCATGGATTTCTATTGCTATACAACAACAGTAGCATTGCTATTTTATGAGTCAAAATGGAACCTTACTATGCATAAAATTATCAGGGGATTGTATATCTCCTGGATTCAGACACGTAAATATTTAGTAAATTAGAACATCAATCCACTTTTACAACAACAACAAGACAAAGACCTGACAGCTCTCCTTCAAGTAATACAACAAAAGCAGAAATAGCTTTTCTGCTTTTTCTTGGTTACTTGCAAGACCAACAACGTACCATTCTGCTACTGGTTTGGCAATGCTGTCAAAAATCACATCTTGTTTTGCCTCTTGATCAAAAATTTTCTCAAATCTGAAAATTTTAAGCAAATAAGAATTGCTTAGAATGTTAAAACAGTACTTGATTCATACATTTTTGTTTGTGTTTGTAATTGTCAATGTTTACATCATTAGGCTTACATAACTTAGTACAATGTTTTCCCTGTAGTCTTAACCACAGCTTGCTGTTGTGCTGTTGTACATAAATAGGCTGTACACAGAGATGCTTTGACAAGATGTGTACAAAAAAATTCTATGAAAAAATTATGTGGCTTAGAAAAAAAAATAAACGGTATTTTAAATCTATCAAGAGAATTAGTGTTTGCAGCTGGCACCACACTGAATCCTGGATAAACAGATTACACTATAACCAATATAGCATCCCACCAGTACAGCCAGTAACATTTTTTCAAGCCATTTACTTCATTCTGCTGCACAATTATTATAGGTCACAACAAAATATTTAATAAAATATGTTTTGTCACTTTCTATATAAAATATCTGCAGTTACTTTACAGAATCAGAATTCTTGAGGTTAGAAGGGACTATTTGTTCTAATTCTCCTGCTGCCTCTGCATCGTTTTCTGCTGATGTGGATGGACTGTTCTTGAGCTTGGAGAAGGTGATCCTTGAAAATCAATCAGTTTTCCTGGTTATCTCTCCAGGAATGTGTCTCAGAGAATTCTTTCCAGCAGATCCATGAACAAGCCAAAGTCTGCATTTATGAAGTCCAGGATTATGATCCTGCTTTTTGTCTTACTTCCTTCTCTCTGTATCCTGAATTTCATTATCTCACAGCCCCTGCAGTCAAAGCTACTTCCAGGCTTAATATCCCTCAATAGTTTGTCCATGTTTGCAAATATCCTAATTGGCTTAACTGTATGTTAGGAAGTTGTCATCCACATGTTCCAGTAGCCCCCTATACTGCTGGTGCCCTCCTATGTTGCCCCCCTATTTGGAACTCTAGTCTCACACAGAACTTCCCAGTGTGTGTAGAAAGGCCCTACAGACACTGAGTATGTAGAAAGGCATTGTTCTGACCCATACAGTGAGTACAGTATCACAGACAAATGCAATGCACAAAACATAAAAGCATTTATTCTATCCTTCTAATGAGTCAAGTAACTCAAACAGTTATTCTTGCATTGTCTTAAGGATAATAGGGCATAGGGTTACTCAAAATGCATCTCTACAGAGTTTTTAATAAATTATTAAGTCAGACAAAAATATCAGCATTCATTGTCAGGCTTGGGCATCTACAGTCTAAAGCAGCATTGCATATGAATCTATTTAGAGAAGGCAGGTCTCTTTCCAAGCAGATTACTTTAGCTGATGTAAAACAACATCAGTCTGAGCTGCAATTGTTTATGTGGAACTCTCTTTTTTAACAGCATAGAGAAACAAACTACTTGTTGTTTACTATAAAAAATGAAGAATATCTGAAAAAGGCAGTCTTGACATCATTAAAAGTGATTATGTATCCAGCTTTACTCATCACCAAAATTTTAAAGCATTGCCTCACTTTTCTGTTGAAATTATAAAAATGTTTGATACTGCTGTACTGATTTTAAGTTCCTAACGAATATTTACACTCTACAACTAAGGATTTATTTCTTTCAACAAGTTTTCTTTATCGTGCTTTGGCTATGTCTGAAACACAGTTTCTAAACAGAATGTTTTACATCAAGACTTGTTTAGCCAGCCTATGGCAACTTATTGTATCACAAGAGAACACACAGACGTGCTTCAGTCTTCATACCCTAATTCAAAACAAGGTGGAAAAATAGAAGAACTGATAAAGGTATCTTTGAGATGAGATTTAGAAATGCATAATGACTTATAATGGACAGACAATAGTATGACAATTTTATCCAGTGCTATCAGACCCACTGTGGTGAAGAGCATATCCTGGAGTATTCCTCTTGTTAAGGGAGTTATATCAAAATAAACCCATCTATACTATAATTTAATTTTAAAATTAGACTTTTCCTGATTCTGTATATCTGTATCACCACACACAGTGCTGTCAATCACTGAAGGCAGAAGGTACAAAGATAAGGCTTCTACTCACTTGAATTTGTAGCTTTCTTGTTTATTATTGATGAACCCATCTGCTAAGTCACGTGGCACAGTAATCTCCAGACTGGGCAGATGTTCCTCATTATCAACTGAATAACTCTAATAAGGATGGACACGAATTCACAGGATAACTTCATCAATATTAGCATTACTGTTAGATATAACACTTACCTAAGCTTAGCACCTGTAACTGTCTGGAGACAAACTTGTTACAAATTGCACTGATGTGAGCAGATCTTCCTTAACTACTATACAACAAACCCAGCACATACCAGCATTGTCCTGTTACCATGTAAACATATGTCACACATGTAAACATACAATAATATTTAAAACAAAAGTGCAGTCTCTTCGACATAATTTGCTTACTAAACCCCCTTAATATCTATGAAATAAAAAAAGAAAGCACAGGCCCCAGTGCAAACCTCTCAAAAAAAAATCTGGAAGAATACATTAGGAAAGGCTACGACAAGACAAATGTGATGAGAGGACCTGGCTAAAAACAAGAAGGCAATTAAGAGACCTAAATTCACGGTTCCTGAAGAACACTTCCGTTATCTTTATTATCCCTTGGCATGGCAGCTGGACACTGGGAGCAACACATTCCCCTCCCTTGCTCAGAACATTGTTGAGCTGCACAAACCCAATGATGTGTGTCAAGTGTTTTCCTGCGGAGCTTTCTCTACTAACTAGGCTGGAAGTTCCTCAGACACTCCCCCAACAGATACAGCCTAAACTCCTCTGTTTCGTGATTTTATGAACTTCTTAAGGCTTCGGAGAGTGGAAGCTTCTCGCCGCAAACCCACCCGCATACCCACCTCTCCGCCCCCACCAGCCGCCCGAGCCTCTTGAATGGGAGGGGGCCCTGCCCTGCTGTCCCCACCTAAGCGGGGAAAGCGGCTCCCCGGGCAGCCCTTGGCTCTCCCCGGCATCCCTAGTGCATCTCTGGGGCACAGCTCCCGGCTTACCCCCGCCTGCTGCCGCCTGCCCACCGGCTTCACCCGCGCGTACACTCGGATCGTTTCCTTCACCATCGCCGCTGCCAGGCCCCGGCAACGGTAACCGGGCACGGCCGGCGGGCATGCGCCGGGGCGCGGCCCTCACACGGCTTCAGGGAGCGGGGAGCGGCCGGGCTCCGCCTGCCCCGGGTGATCGATCGCCGGCCGCAGGTGACCGCTTGCCCAGTCTGTCATTTCAGCTCACCTCCAGCTGTGCTCCCCGCGGCCGGAGTTTCACGGCTGCGACCGAAGAGAGCTCGCACGCACTGCCCAGCCCAGATGTGCAGGGGTCGTGTGGAGTCCTCCGGGGATTCCCTGCCGGACCACTGTGTCCGCAGGGATATCCGGGCTCAGCCCACCTGTGTAAGGCTCAAGAGAGGTCTTTTGCCGTGATGCAGTTGAAGCACCATGGAGAGAAATACCAAGATTACAGGCACTGAGGACACCAACTCCTTAATTCTAATATAAAAATGGTTGTGAAAAAAAAACAAAAAAAAAAAAACCAAAAAACAACTTCTAGTGGAAAAAGCTGTTGTCTGGCTATGAAAGCTAAACTTAGAGCAGTAGGAGCAGAACCCCGTTATTCTGTGGTTACTGAAGAGTCACACAAACAACACGATTGTATTTTGGCCTTAGTTTTGGTGGGATATAGTGCCAGGGGTCAGACTATAGTGATTGCAAGTACAATAATTTAAATTAAGTGGAAAATCAGGGACTTGATTACTGAGGAGGATAGAAATTTCTTTAACTCAGATATAGTAAAAGCAAGTTTCGGAACAAGTTGAACTTGTATTCTGGATAGGAAAAACAGTAGGGAAAGGTTTTCTCTCTCAGCTGAGAAAATAACTCTCTCAGAAAGTGTATGAGGCATTAGTAGCGAGCCTTCAGGGAATAAAATAGAAAAGGCCTGAACACCATCTAAAGTGCAAAAAGTCAAAATGCTAAAAATAAAAACAAATGGAAAATATTACTTGGTGATTAAATAATGAGTAAAGGGAAACCAGGACATTGGAATGGGATTATGGAATAAATAGTAATTATCTTCTCAGCATTGCTCCAAAATTATGAAGAAAGTTTGTCTCTTTTCAGTAAGGATGGGGATGTTGAAGATGATGTTAGAAGCAGAAGTGACTACAAGTTGAGAAACAACTGCAGCCAAGCAGGAAGCAGAATGTACAGTGTTCAATGAATTTAGACTAAGAGATCAGGATTTGGGAAGGAAACACAAGTAATTTCAGTTCCAGAACTCTGAAAGAATTGTGATGTTTAATTGAAGTTTCAGGAACCAAATCATTGGTTTGCTTGGTTTGGAAATGAAATGCTGGACAGTACAGTATTTTGTATTTCAATACAGAAAACTGTAAATTGAATAGTCAGCTGTGTTATTTAGAAGCTTAGCTGGATTGTGAATTAGTTGGGCAGCAGACATTGTAATGTTGCAGTTAATTTTGAGCAAAGACATTTTGTGTCTTCCTGTGCTCAGTAGCTGGAGTATGGAGCTGGGTGAATGAAATTATTGCTTCTGGGTCAGCAAATAGTTTAGGTGCCTTTATTCAACCTAAAGCCTGAGCTGTAGACTCTGAGACAGTGGCACGGTGAAGACATACTGTTTTATTGTAGGATAGTCTGAATATATGGGACAGAGATGCCAATGATCTGGCTTAGACTCAAACTACTTCCAGAATAAAATAATGCCTTTCAAGAAAAGCCTGAAAGTGACAGCTAACTAAAAATGTGCAGGTCTAGAGATTATATCCTATGCTAAAGGCATGAAAAGTTTTGGTTTGCTTTAAATTTACTGTTTGAGATCTTTCTATATTCCCTGGGAAATCACCTTGTACTTGAGGAATTTTCAGCATTTACATTTATGTTAAATCTCAAAGATGTGTCAGCTTTCTTCAGGTCCAAGATCTGAGGAAGTGCATCACACAACACAAGCAACATATAGACTTGGAATAATTATGTGACTGTATGACTTATAGGATCTGACAATTCCATGTTTTAATAAGGTCAGCCATTACATTCTGGAGTAATAGAGCATCACAATAAATCATCTGCCTTTACCATTGGAGTTTTCTTCCAATTAGAAAAATATAGGTCATAATATATGCTAGACCTGGCAATTCAAGGACTTGTGCTCCATTATGTCACCTAGCAACTTACTATGCTTCCAAATAAATAGCCTTAAAAGTTTTATAATAGCCCAAACTTTCAAGTCCTCTCTTTTTTTCCCCAAAGTTTTATTTTTCATAGACTTATTCTTGGCAACTATCAAGCCATTTGGCTGAGATAATGATTAGAAGTTAGAACACTAAAATCTTTCCATAGATTTGCTGTCTTTCCAACTGGGCAGGATGGAAAACTCTTGCCAAAGCTTGAGTTTGTCCCATCATCCAACTCCCAAAAACATTAATGCCAAACATGTATCTCCTACATGATCAGAAACACTTCTTAAATGACCAGAAATTAAAGTTTGAAATGTGGCCTAAATTTAGGTACAGTATCTGTTGATTTGTGATTCTGTTGATTTGTTGATCTGTTGATTTCTGGCAGTGCTCATTATGTGAGCACTGCCAGAAATAGTACAACCTTTATAGTAAAAAGTGTGGTAATACAGAAAATTAAGTGTCTGTATTTGAATGGCATGTGAAAAAGTTGAGGCTTTTTTTTTTATTTTATTTCAAGTATCATCCCAAAGCCCTATAACCCTCATTTTCTTCTGCTTTGTGTTCAGCATTAAAATATTTAATGCTGTCATATAAACAAAACTGCCTTTTTCAACTTTTAATAGCTCACCTCTGAGAGAAGGACAGAGATGTTTTCCTCTTTTAGGCCACTGTTAAAATCTCTTTCTTAGGAAACAGGGCTACATCTTCATGTATGTAAGAAAAACATTTGGAAAGTACCTTAAAATGTCACTTCTCACATTCTTACCTGACACATTTATATATGCCCTAAAAATGTGTGTCTTGGTAGACTCAGTTAAAGTAGAAAATGTGAAAATGTCCTCCCTAGGGCTTATGTATATACATAATTATATGTCTTTAATTGCTTGACACTTTTAGAATAAATAAAAATTCCATTGAGAAATTTAGGGATTCTTAGGACCCTGCAACAGACAACAAATCTTTTTTACAAGCTGGACATTTTGTTTCTAGTTTGGGGGCTTGGGGTGGGAGGATTTCCATCTACTAAATGGTTAACTGGATCCTTTGTTGCAAACTAGCATGAGAAGTGTTATCAGGAGACATAAACAATTCCAATGCATTGCAAATATTATCCGCACAATTTTCTCTACCTTCTTCCAACATTATTCTTTAGCAAAATAGTTTTTCTTATTGATTTTTTATTATGAAACCTTGCAGAGTCCATTGTTGATTTGTCTCTGACTAAGGAGAAATAAAATTCTAGGTGACCATAAGTAGAAAAGTCTGTAGGGTTTGGGCTTTTTTGTCTGAAAACTGGTGAGAAATTTAAATTCAATTTCCATTTTTCAATTCTGCTCAATGAATAATTTATTTTATAGTCATTGTATAAATAGTTTGTGTATGCTCTTTTTTGAAGAGGATTAAAATTCCATCACCTTCAACAAAACTTTATAAAATTCAATTATTAGATACCATTGATTTACAAAAAAATCTTAAATTTAAGTCAAGGATTAGAAGTTTAGTTGGGCATTGTGTAAATTTAGAGGTGTACCAAACAGCTCTTGATAAGTTTAGGACAGGTGGCAATCCTGGAATAGAGGAAATGGAATAGAAATAATATGGGTAATATTAGCAGAATAGTCAGAGGCTAAGATTTTCCTATCAATCTTTTGCTGTAAGGAGAAGTTAGAGAAAGAGAATTACATAACTCTACAGATCTTTGCAGAGCTCTTTTGAGGAATGAAAACTAGCGTCACAGAAAGCACAGAAAGGTACAATTGAAAGTGTAAAATGAAGTTGATGCCATTGATAGATCATAGCCAGAAACTTATCAGCAAGTTGACTAAGGTGTTACAGTATGCACAAGGACCTTAAAGATAAAGTAATGTGATAAAGACAGGAGACTTGCTGAAGAAGGCACAGCTGCTGACAGCGTAGAGTGATAATTGAAAGGATGATAGTAAGCAAGAACACTTCAAGAGTCTGTGTGTGGGACTGGGTAAGAGGGGAGGGTAGAAAAGTAGCCATTTATTGAGGATAAATGTGGGGAAAATACAACAATGCAACAGAAGGTGATTACAGCCATGGAGTAAAATTAAATTTTGTAGCTCAAAAGGGTAAAGGATAAAGCACAAAAGGATAAAGGTTGTGATCTCAGTTTCACAATTATTGTAAAGTGAAAATAGAGGGAATGCTGCAGCGAGCTGTAGTGAAATGTAATTATAAAGGAGAACTCCAGTAAAGTAAAAATAAAATTAATGGTTTAGGTAATGTAAAACTGAAAAGGAAAAAGTAAAATGAAGTGTTACTTTGGAGGCAAAGGTAGGCAGAGGTAGAAAACTTCTTGAGGGCTTTTTGTTCAGCCTTTTTATTTGGATGGAATAGATGGAAGTGTGGAGCTAGTATGAGGAAAGTGAATAGGCACAGAAGAGTAATTAAGAAAAGTACAGAAGGAGAATAGTTGATCTCATAGGAAGATGGATTAGGATGGGGTGACCACTTCTTGAGTGGGTAAGCAGATAAATGCTTTTGTGGGATGATGGAGTTGTACAAGAAAAGATGGCCATCTACAAGGAAGCAAATGTTTGCATGATAATCTAAGTAGCACAGCATACCAAAAACTGAGTGAAATTATACTACTCAAATTCACTGATGTCAGGAAGCTGCCATAATGAGTATTCTTTTATTATGCTAATACTTGCACAGGGTCACAAGTTCTTCAACTTGGATGTAATAATATGCTCCAACAAGGTGTGCCAGACATTAACATGTTTAGATTGTCTTTTTCTAAGCACAGTATTAAGCGGTGGAGTAATTAAACGTGTCACTTTTGCAAGCACAACCTGCACTGAAGCCAGAGAAAACAGATTCTTAAGTAGTGAGGCACTAAATGCCTTAAAATACCAGGAACAACTTTCCTGCTAAAGTTTTCTATGTATTTGTGCCTTGTTGTATGCATGACAACACTGGTTTTTCCCATTCAATTCTGTGAATTAAGATATTAAGATGCACTCTTGAACTTTTTAAAATCAAATAGAATAGCACTCCTGTAAGCATAGTGCAACTGTATTTTAAATCCTCCTTTTTCTAGATATTTTCAGGTAATGAAATGAAAAAAATGGATTTGTTTAGTTGTTTTGGCTTGGGTTTTTTTTTTTTTGTTGTTTTTTTTTTAATATTCAGTTTTTAGTTAAAAGTAAACCAACTACACGTTGCACTATATTGGGAACAGTGAGGTATTAACAACACAGACTCTCTTGCGAGTTGAACAGGAGAGCAAGGTTTATTACCTCAGATCTTCTTTTATAGACAAGTACACAAAGGTCCAGAAAGGTAAAACTCTTATTGGTCAGTGGTGTACACCACCCCTCAATCGTCTCTTGCAAGAAAACAAGAAACTGACAAAACAACACCTGCAAGGCTGTCTTCTATCTCTAAGGATTGTTTTGATTCCTCCTTATGATTTCCCAGGCAACTTTCTCAGGCAAGACTGAGAAAGTTATTTGACTTGCTTTTCCACAGACACTGTGTTCCCTGCTTGCTGCTTGTATTTAGCATCCACAACTATGATTGCTTATTCAACTAGTATTGCAAATGCAGCCTGGTCTAGTGGAATATGTCCCTGCCCAAGGCAGGGAGTTTGGAATTAGATGATCTTTAAAGTCCTTTCCAACCCAACCATTCTGTCATTCTATATCTCAAATGACAGATACTTTTAAGGCTGTGTGATTTTCTCATGTGTTGATGTTGTCCATCTGCAGAGGAGAAATCTCATAAATGGACAAGGGTTGGTATCCAGGGGCTGCAGACATCAGTTATTTGCCAATATGAAGAGGTAGACCTCTTGTCTGAGTAACCATATTAAAATACATTAAAATGTTAATTTTCCCAGTGTTGATCTTCTGTCTCTAGCTTGGCCATGGATTGTGTACTTAGTTGCTGTTTAGACTTCCCTAGAATCTTTCACTTAAGAATCCACAAGAATATAATGAACTAGTGAGTTGCAATTCTCTTGCATTTGGAATTAAATCCTCATCAAATTAAAGCTGTGTCTCGGATCCTATTATTACATGCACAAGTGACCATATGCATGTTACCTGTTTTTCACATATGGCTGAAGAAAACAGAGGAAACCAGCCAAAGGTGAATAAATCCCCTTTCCTAAGTCAGTAACTGTACTGCATTTTATGTCCATTATTTCTTCACCAAACTAAAGTCTTACTGTAAGCATTGTCAAGAGTTTTAATCTTTCACAGGTTATTTACAGCCAAGATGGTGAATTATAAATTCACATATTTAAATTCCATATACTGTGGATCCTTGATTCAGAAAGTAAGCTTCCTAAAGGTTTTGGTGGTAATGTCACAGACAAATATATGCCAGCCACAGTTTTTTAAAATAAGTCATTATTAAGCTAATAGTATAGCTTTTACCAGAGAACTGTTGACAAAATTAGGACCTATTCTTCTCAAGTTTGCATTATTCTGTCACCCATTTGTCGTGGTTTAAAACCAATAACTAAGAAAATTACTTATTTCTTGCTGTGAGATATGGATTAGAACAAGAGCAAAACAGGCATAAAACTTAAAAGGAATAAACAAAGTTTATTGACAAACTACAATAATAAGAACACCAGAATAAACTTCCAGAAAAATCTTTTCATCCCCTATCTACCCACTATTCCTTTCTTCACACAACAACAGAGACAAAAACTTTGGAACTTAGGTGGTTAAAATAGTCCCAATTCTTGCTACAGTCTTTTCACCAGTCTTCATAGAGAAACAGAAGTTTCTTCCTGTTAATTTATGGAGTTTCTCACAAGAAAACTATTTTTGTTATAGTTTTCCATTGCCCTGATATCAGCTGCCCAGAGCTGCTGTTATCAGAGCCCACCCCTCCCATTTTTACATCACCCTGAGGTGTATATTATGGGCCATGAGTCTAGGGTTAGCATTTTTAAGGATGAGTATTCAAAGGCAAAAAAGTCTTCTTCATCTGTTTCTGTGAGCTTCACTAGACAACAGTTTTCTCATTGCCTCTCAAGGCTTCAAATCTCCCAGCACTTCACTATACCATAATTACTCAAGTTTACACTTTGAACACTTTATTCCTCCCTAGATACTTATCATGAATTAAAGGAGTTCTTTTCAGGACTTCATTGTCCATCTCCATAGTTTTAACAGAAAAATATTTCAGCTAAATTAAAGCATCTTCTTAATTCTCTACCTTTTCCAAAGCTTCTTTTCTTTCCTGTCACTGCTAGTTTATAAAGTCTCTTTTCATGTTGCTCACTCTCCTTTTTTCCCCTCTCTGGATAAAAGATTAATCCATAAGTCTCATCTGGGTAATGAAAGAGTTAAAATCTTGCCCAGGCTGTTGTAGGTAGTTCTGTGGCCTCGGCCAATGCAGGAAATGGAGCCGTCTGCGATAGAGAGTTCCTCATGGCTGCTCTAGAGAGTGTAGTCGCCGCCCCAGCCCGCTTCAGGTCCAGAGTCTCTCTCCTTCTTCACTCAGCAGTTTCTAGTGAATTTAGTTACAGCAAAAACCCTGCAGCTGAGCCAGAGATTGGCTCGGCCCGGCCCGGCCTGGCCAGAGCCCAGGGAAAACCTTCCACAGAGCCCACATCTCCCGGCCGGGAGACGCGGCAGGCCCAGCCCTGTCCCCGCCCGGCCGCATGGCCTGGGCAGGGAACGGGAGGCCGGAGCTCCACCGCTCTTCACAGCCAGGAAACAAAGAGAGCCAAGAGAGCTCTGGTTTTACACTTTAAGGTAGGGTTCACAAGTTGATCCCACTTTTCAATGGCCTAAACTGCTGTCAATTCTCAGCAATGACTGATAATTGGTCAGGAGAAAAGACTCCAGGCAGTTCCCAGAAACTTCAACTGTTCTTAAAGGTAAAGTAACTCCATGACACCATTGGAGAGGTCAGTGGTTTGCACACACACCAGCCAGATTTTTTCAGAGGTAATAAATATGAAGTACTAGATATTATATTTGAAAACATAGGTGTATTAGACTGTTGACATGAATAATGAATTTCAGGCAGTAAATAAATTAATTTCTGAGATTTTCTTCAGAACATATTTTTTTCTTGCAAATGACTAGCACATAGACACTTTTAAAACAACAGATGGATTTTTAACCGTTACTGTCCTTGAAAAGTCTATATTTTTTTTGACTAAGAAAAAGACACTTTGCATTGCATAAATCTACTAGGATATGTAAAGATATATTTTCAGAGGTCAATTCTAATCTGAGATGCATGAACAAGAAATTCTACTTGAAAAAGAAAAGAAACAACCCCAAATCTCTGTCTGCTACCTATATTCAGATAAATAATACCTTCTTCACTAATGAAGAGACTTCCAGATAGATGGAGTAGCACTGACCTTTTTTAAGTGGGATAATCCAAAACCTTGCTTGAGATGCAATGGTCCTCCTGGGTGAGTCACATAGCTAGTTCAGCAGCTAAATTGTTGCTAGTAATATGACATTTGCTTTTCAGCTTATATTATTTGCCATTTGCATTGAACAGCTTATCAGAAGAGTCACATAACTAAAAACATGCAGTCTGATGCAGATCACAAGTTACAAAAGGATGAAACAGCTTACCTTTGGAAGGTGGTAGTGTTATTTTAGGTCATATTTAATAGTTAAAGAACAGACATTAATTTAATCCAGAAGAGCAGTTTAAGTATGCTAATTTTTATCTGTTTTTGTTATTAATTATTGACTGGTTTGAATTCTTGTTTTACAGTTTTGATATATTTGCATGCCCTCATAGGGCTTGCCTAGGCCCCAGTGTATTCCACAGCACCTCCAGAAATTTAATCAGACATTGCTGAAGTGAACATGGTTTGGATGTAGGGCAAATGATGGCAAAAGAAAAATGGGAAGAAGGATTATATAGCATCTCAGAAAACAGCTAGGTTGTCTGATAAGCAGTTCTTCAGATTATGTATTGGAGTTTCTGAATAATGCTGAGTAAAACTGAATCATGTTAATCAATGGATGTAGAAATAATTGTTTTGCATCACAATTGTTAACCAATTTGTACAGTTATTGAAATATTTTTCTTAGCATTTTAATCTCCAGATGCCAAGTGTGTATCATGATTTTCTTCTGCTGCACATAAAATTACTTAATGAATATTGGCTTGCAGGATTATTATCCTTCCAGCTAATTTCCAATCCAACTCAACTTGAGTTTTCCTGGGTTTCTTGCCACATTCCAGTTTTCCCCTATGCTGTTGATATTATATAGGACTGAAATGTGGAATTATCTACAGTTCATAAAAGAATCAAGTACATTAGGCTATTGTGTTCATCTATTATTAATGGACAGTAAATGCAAACATGAGCTAAAAAAATGCAAGGGATAAGTACATTTAAGTCACATCAGTTCCCAGAGAAATAATTTCAAAACTTGTCAAACAATTCTTGAAACATGGAAGAATAATTATTTCCCATAGATTTATTGTATATATTCTGGCACTGTAATTTTTCCTTTGTAAAATATTTTTTATAAAACTTGAATTGTAATTTCCATTGGAATATCTCAAAGAGATTTACAGCCATTAACAAAATCTGATTCAACACTAGTGGGAAAAAAAAGAAGCTGGTTTTCCTATTTGTTGTAAAAAACATTTTTGTCATAGACAGCAGCTTTCTGCTCTTATGCTAGGACTAAGATTCACAAAATACTTCATTCACCAATTTCTAATCATTCTCATGCATTTGGATTCCTTTGACATACCATAATTTCTGGGGATGCCCATGGCTAACCTCTCAGCTAAGTTAACTATCATCAGAGGGCTTGATTCTATGTGAAAGAAGCCACTCACTTGTGATTTCCCTTTCTGCTTCTAAACATTACTGTACTCCAGTGGTCCTGTGTTTCTGGAATTCCTTCAGAGAGCTACTATGGCTGCTTGTAATATAGAGTTATTTTTGTCATGTTTCAGAGATGGGGAGGAAGTAGAAATGTCTTTATGCAGTTTTTTCAAGGAAGCCAGGCATGGATAACAGTCCTTTGTTGGTAATCTTGTGGCTGTGATTCACTGGTCAACAGTCCCCACATAACCCAATCTCTTCCTGCAGGTTCACAGGCCCCTCCACTCCTCAGTTTATTTTTCAGATTATTTAAGCTGGTATACTTTTTATCTAGTCATATATTTCAGGCTTTAGAAAGTACCTCTTCCTCCAAACATATACTATTATTATAATTTCATAATTCTTACATATAACATGATATTGCATGATTTTATATGCCAGCTAGAGACTATTGACTATTCAGAAGTTTGAAGAATTTCTCTTATGAGCAAATTGTGTTGTCATGTCTTGACAAACTTGATCAAGGCAATTAAATTGTTACGCTACCACTAACAGCACTTTGCAATCCGGGTCTGGTCCAGCCAGGTGGTTATATTAACAGGGCAGGTTTGATGGAGTGCCCAAGATAGATTTTAATGTTCACAGAGAGACTGCATGGTCCAAGAGGCAACTTCCAAAGACCCAAGGGCGTGGCATACTTAACAATAGGGTTACCTGAGGGCAGGTATCCAATCACTTCACAGGACAGGGGTTTTTGACCTTATAAGTCTAAGGTGGAAGGACTCTATTAGCATCTTCACAGCACTCCACATTCCAGGCCTTAGATTTATCCCCCCTATGCTAGGAATTTTGTCCAGGGTATGCTCTGTCCCATCAAATTAGGTTCCTACATTATACCATCCTGGATCTGCCAAATTAATTACGTGAAAAATTATGTTCACTTTTCCTGGTAAATTTTAAAAGGTTTAATAAAAAAGACTATAGGAGACAAAGACAATAAAGCAAAGGGTTAAAACAACCGGGTGCTTGGCAGTATGCCAAGAGCACACCTGCGGTTTTGAAAACTCCCTTTATATACCATTTCCATTGCATCAGCCTGTTGATAGTCATAAACAATTATGCAGATTCAAACTTTTCCAAGAACTGTTTTTCATGACCACTCTGCCTTTTTGAGCATGTGTCTATCTTCATTATCACCTTCAGTTTGGTCCTTCATCCATTCTCTCCACAGACGCTAGGTGTTGGTAATTGGCATGTCATCAGTGGGGTCCTCACCATATGTTCACTGGATGTTATCTCAGATGAGCAGACTATCTAAGTTCACCTAAGGTCAAGCATGACTATCAGCTATTCCGCTACTATGCCTAATTTTAATTAAAGTAAAAACTATAGCAAAACCACTTAAAAAATATATATGTATATGACATTCATTCCAATATTTTGCAAAGGGCCAATATTATAGTATGCATTTGTAACAATGGTGGGGGAGGAAGGTAGAAGGAGAAGGAACAAAGCTTTTAGGTTTTAGGTAATTACTGTAGCTAACTGGGAAAATAATCTTATAGTAACAACTTTTATGACATGAAATCTGTGACATGAATGAAAAATTGTACAAATATTTGTCACCTTTCTGTCTATACCAAAAGTACAATAACCTTTTCTTGTGAAACCAGTTAACAAATTTTATCTTAACTGATTCATTACTGATAATTTCACCAACGGTGTGTCTTCCATAAATTGTTATACCAGAACAAAATGGACTAATTTAGGGCACATTTGACAATATGTTGTACCTTGGTCATAGAATATGCTGAGCTTCCCAACTTTGTTTATTTCAAACTGCTTTGGGCTCCTAAGGGCCACACTCTGGAACTTGGGAGATAGTGGGTTTAGACATATGAGAATTGTTATTCTGATTTCTCTTTCAGAATTTCCAGCTCATTTCCAGCTTACTGGGGTTTCATTAAGTGGTTTTGTCTGGTTTTTGGGTTCTTTTTGTTTTGTTTTAATTTAAGCACAATAGCTATCCCATTACTTAATGCAACATACACACACACACACACACACACACACACACACACATGCCCACCCAGCATAATTGGTTTACTTCAGACACAGAATCTGGTGCTGTGGGATATTGAATATCTTGAAGCACATGTAAATCAGCAGCAACTAAGACCCGGGAGAAGTCAGTGTGCTTAGTGTAATTTTGTAAAGCTGTTTTTTCTTGCCTGTTTTCAGTAGAAGACTGATTATACTTCTGTCATATTTCACTTTCCCACAAGACAAGTCTAAAACTTGATTCTTCAAATGAGCACTCTGTCTTCAAACTTTTATTCATTTATAACATTGGGTTTTCTTCTGTCTAGGAAGAAATAAATGTAATCTGGACTTTGGTGGCCTTTTGTTTAATCTTGTAAATTGATGTATTTCTATATGTTGTGGTTTCATTTTGTTCTGTTTGCTTGTTTCATTTCTTACATTACAAAACATTAGGAAATGTTTATTGGCATCAGTCAATAATGTGCTCTTATCCTATAGATAGGCTGTCTTGATTTCTTCTTCTGCAAGTGGGGTAGTGCACAAGGTCACTTTTGGCTGGTGTGGTAATAAAACCTGGGGCTGTAGCATAGCAGTCTCTACAGTTTATATAAATTCCAAGAATACTTCTGTCAAGACTATTTGGCTATGTCCATAATACTGTAGCATGTTTCAGAAGCAAAGCTCAATAACTTTCTTATGTTTTCCTGCCTGAGAAGACACATGAATATGTCATGGCTAAATTACATTACTTCTTGAAAAGGCAGCTTCACAAGAGGAGAGAAGTACAGCATGATAGCAGTGGAATAAAATTGTACTTAGGGGACCTTGGGGTGTTGCAGTGTGTTTCTTGTTAATGTTCTTCTTGTATGTTCTGTTATTGCCTAAGTTGATGGTTTGGTCCAAATGAGACCCTCCCACCCCATGCTATCAATCTGCCCTGAGTCTCCTGTCAATCCTACTTTATGCCTACCACATGCTTGGAATTTCACTTCGGAGATCCCCTAAATTTTGATGTTTGATTAGTCCATGTGACCCAGTTTCCCCTCCTACATCCCTCACTGGAGGATGATTTTGTAAACCCTGCCTTTCACCCTCCCCAGGATAGCTCTGATTAGCTGATGCTTTGTACCCTCCCTTTGAACCGCCTCCCCATTTCAGCAGTTGCACACTCGCATTTTCTGTCTTTTGCCCCCAAGATTCCCCAGAGCAATAAATCCTCTATTATCCCATGCAAAAGACCTCCCTCTCATCCTTACCTCCTCAGAGCGCAGACTTACAGCCAAAAAGTCGTAGAGCAAGTGCTCTAGTCACACTTCGGGCCATCCTGCTCCTAGGGTGTGACTCACTCCTGGCAGTGTGATAGAACCAGATAAGCTCTGGCCCGATGCAATATTGGGGATTATGTGGATATCTCAAAAATTCAGTTGAATTACATGGGCAAAAGCTTTGTAACTGTTGGGAGTTTTTTTCTTTAATTAGTAAATAATACAGAAAGAATGACAGTAAAGAGCATAAGTATTGGTGAACCAAAACACCTGTAAGTGTACAAGCACAAAAATTGCAGCTCCAACTGTGTGCTTGCATTTTTAGGTACTTGCTTTATCACTGAGCTTGTATCAGGCTCACATCAAGTGTGGCAAGAGCTGCAAGGAGAGATTTGTCTTGAGCTAAATGTCTTGAACTGAAATGCAGTCAGCTGGATCCCATCCCATGTTCTGCGTTACACATGGGTGTGGATGCTGAATGCGAGAGATCAGGCAGGTAGCACAGTGTCTGCATGAAACTAAGTCACATAATTTTCTCACACTGGCCTGAGAAAGTGTGGCCTGAGAAATTGTGAGGAGGAACTCAAAGAGTCCTTGGAGAAGTGTTGTGGTGCATTGTTGTTCATTATATTTGTTATAAATTTGTATTGTGATATTGGCTTTTCCAGATGAATATTATATGTTAAATACTTTTTAGCTATGTATGTACTTTTTTCTTGCTAACAAGTTTTAAGCTTAAAAGAATTTCCTAGGTACAGGGCAAGGAAACCCCAGAGGGCAAGGCCAGTGGGGCCCAAGCTGCTTATCACGAGAACAATAGAGCCCAAACTGTTATCAGCAGAAGATATGAAGCCCAGCTGCCCTCAAAAGGAAGGATGAGAGGCCCGGATTGTTATCAACAAGTGACCATTTGCAGAAGAAAGGAAACCAAACTTCAAATAATGCTGACTAGCTAGAATAATGATGACCAGCAAAAAAAATATGCTGACCAGCAGAAAATAAAATTGAGCAAAAGCATAATCCAAGAAGGCGGAACCAGGGAGGGGGCATGCTTTGAATATGCATTAAACCTTCACAGCAGAGGGGGAAAAAAAGAGTGTTCCCAAGATACCAGGTGTGTTCCTGGCAACCTGCCAGGGCACCCGGCTGTTTTAACCCTTTGCTTTATTTCCTTTGTCTCCTAATTGTCTTTTTATTTATATTAAACTTTTTATAATCTATTAAGTGAATCTCGTTTTTAATATATTTGATTCAATTACATTCTTTATTGTTAAGTTGTACCCCCCCCCCTCCCCCATGTTAATACTTTGGTGCCAGTTGTGCCCTCTTACCCCGGTTGCCAATCCAGCCTGATACCTGCCCCTTGTTCCCGAATGTTCCCTGCTATCCCTCCCAATAAGTTGTCAATCCTCCCTTGTGTCAACCCCTGCCTGGACCGCCCCCTTTGGAATTCCCCTATTCTTCCAAGCCCCTTTGGCCCATGTGCCCCACTTTCCTCCCCTTGTGTTCCCCATTGGTTTATGTATTATGTAACCCCGCCTTATGCTCCTCCCCTAAGTCTTCCCTATTGGTTTATTATTTGTACACTGCCCTTGCTCCTCCCCCACACATAAGTTGCTGTACCTCTGTATCTTTTGTCTTTCTTCCCTGGAACCTTCAGGAGAATAAATCCCTTTTGGAAGCCACCTGGAAGGCCTCTCCCTCATCCTTGCTCCTGCCCTTGATGCTGGACAGCCAGTGCCGTAGAGCATAAGCTTTCCAGGAGCAGCCCATTCTTGGCTCAGTGCCAGGAGCTGGCTGGGGAAAAAATCCAGCACCGCGTCAGAGAAGGAAAACAACCTTTGCAGGTGTGGTTTGTCTCCTTGTTGTTTACTTGCAAGAAATAGTCGAGGGGTGTTCTTAACTTTCTAATGATGATGATATGTTGGTTTGATGGCCAATGAAAGTTTTACCCCTTTGGACCCTTTTGGAACTGTCTATAAAATGTATCTTGAAGAATAAAGAAGAATAAAATGGATCTTTTGCAACTAAGCTTGGGAGTCTGTGTCATCACTATTGCCTTTCCTAATACAGTGCAACACATGGGTAGTGGCTAAACCTATCCATACCATAATGTGTTTGCTAGCTATAATTTTTCAGCATTTGATTTTCCAACCTTGACAATCTTTCAGTGTAATTAGAAATGTGATGTAACTAGCTGTAGGTTATTACTCTTTTCAGGTTTACTGGTTCAATGCTGTGGGCCACTGATGTACTTTTGCATTCATGCCCACAAAAAAGATTTTTTGAGTTGTTTTAAAGCATTGTAGGAAGTGACTAAGGATAACTGCCAGTCTAATAGGCTCTCTTGTTGTCCTGTAGTCTTTTAAAAATAAATCTTTTGCAAGAAAAGAGAGTGTCTAGGAAAGAAAAGAAAAAAATTATACAAATCAGGACACTTGAATTTGATACATTCCACAGGTTTTAACTCACCTTCCTACTTAGGCTCCCCTGTAACACATGATGATTGCTGTTAATATGGTATAGCATTTCTGTCTGCATCTTTGTCTACTGGCCTCTTTGGCTTTTTTTCTGGCTTCTTTGAAGCATCTGCACTTTAACAGTTGCAACTAGAGTACGTGAGTAAAAGAAGCCAAG
Source organism: Parus major (assembly GCF_001522545.3). Taxonomy (NCBI): domain Eukaryota; kingdom Metazoa; phylum Chordata; class Aves; order Passeriformes; family Paridae; genus Parus; species Parus major. The sequence continues at coordinate 29,129,335 of NC_031770.1, forward strand.
AATCTGTTATCCCACAAAGCTTTCAAAGGACCCTGGTTAATCTGAATTCACTGTAGAGTTTTTGGTGAAAAACAAAATAGATCTAAGATAGTGCTGGGAATAGATAGTAATTTAATTCTGTTATTATATGTCAGCAGAACAATTTAGTTACCAACTATTACTAACTGTCCAAATAGTCTTGCCTACTCAATTCTCTTTGATCTAATTGCTGCAAAGGAGTCAGAGCCTAGCCACAACTCCCTGTGTGGGACAAAGCTCATTCCTTCCTGCCTCTTCTGCTGGTGGTGGTGGAGGCAGGGTGTTCTCAGCTAGTGCTGCCTTCTGTCTACTCTCGTGTATGAATACTGTCCATCTAAGTTGCTGGTTTAGTTTGAAAGTCCAGTCTGTGCCTTGGGCTCTGAGTTCAGTCACAATGTACTGCAGAGATGATGGCTTTCTAAGTCTTACTCAACACTGCATTACTTTTAATTTGAAATGTTCCTTCTATTGTGTGAGCCTTGTTTTCCACTAATTCTTACTTTGTGTTGACTCTGATACTGGAGGGAACTGAGTCTAAAAGGCTGTCAGTTCAATGCTATACATTGATTATGATATTTGGACATTTCCCATGTTCTGAATGATCCTTTGTGACTAAAGGAACACCTCAAGTACAGCGTATACCTCCAGAAGGTGCTTTCTTTCCTCTTTCCTGATTGGAATATGATCCCTTACACAGGTCAGAGGTAGCTGTTGGCAGTATCTTACAACAATTCCTGCTGGCACATGTTTATCTGTTGCAATCCTTCTCCCCGATGGGACCCCTCTGTCCCACCCCCCGTGGTGAGAGCCTGCTCATCTCAGGGCACAGGCGGCTGCGGGGGGTCCTGGAGTGAATACAACACGGACTCAAAGTATCTAGACACAGGAGGCTCAAACTTGCTGGAATAATCCCGGGTTTATTGTCTGTTGTCCATCCAGGGCAAGAGAAAGACCGAAATGCTCTGGGTCTTATCTCTTATACCTGGGGGCAGGGGTGATTAGGGGATGCAGGGAGGTCACAGCCAATGGGAAGGGGGAAGGGAGAGACGGTTCTCAGGTAGGAATTAACATTACACAAACCAGAGGTGGGTTTTACCCTTGGGAGGTACCAAGATTTTTAGATGCACTACAACATTTATCTGCACCAGCTTTCCTTCCAATCACTTAAACTGTTTGCTAGTCCTTGGTAAGCCATGATGCCACTTCAGTCCTTGGAAATTAAGATACCTACAAGACAGGTAGGTGGTTTCCCTCTGGTCAGTGCAATGGAGAATTAAATCCAGAAGCCACAAGTACACAGAGAGTAGAATTCCATCATTAAAAATTAAAGCATTTAAATTAGGTGGATTTAAAAACTAGAGCCAAGTCTGTGTGAATCTGAGAACAAAGAGCTCTCTGCATGCCTTGGTGTGTGCTATTCTTTGAACATATGCCATAACTTATAATTTCTTGACTTCAGTGGATTGGGGAAAACCTGACAGGTTCCTAAACTGAAATACATGCAGAATTAACATAAATAGCAATACCAGTGCAAGGGAAAGAAAAAAACCAGCATCTGAAATAGCCTCATACTTAAATGTGTAAACTGATCAACTATGGGATTCAAGAAGGAATTTCTCTTCCCTCTTTAACCACTCATCCTTACATAATATTCCAGCCCACAAGTGGCTGGATGTAGTTTGTTTTCCGTTCTTCATGCTCTGAATTATCAGGTATCTAACCACTGCTTGAGGCCGTGTACTAGACTAGTGAGCTCATTGGCCTGTTCAACTATGGCAGCAAGAATAGTATTTTAATAGGGTTTCATTTTCTTTGGTTTATTATTTTGTTATGTAACACAAAGGGAGTGACAATTATACTTCTATGGTTGCTCATGTAAATATGCATTAGACTGGTTTGTATGTGAGGAGCATGTGCTGTCCTGTTTCCATCATGTGCAAGTGATGCATGGTGTCTCACTCTGTATTTTCTCTGTGTTTTACAGCTGAGTAGCACCTATGCTTGTTTTGGTCCAGTGCCCAAGTTGATTCTCCTCACCCTCCAAAAGTGCCTGTGTCTAGTGTCTTTTGGGAGAATTACTGTTTTAAATAAATTCTGTTTAAAATTTAAAAAATTTTTGCTATTGCATGCACATTCCCAGTCTAATGGAGAGGGTTCTCAAGTATAGGAAACAGAAGTACGGATTGCCCAGAGTATTTCTTTGTGCTCTTCATATCATGGTGTTATGTTCAAGAAATGGCTTCTGTGGTATCTTTTGGGATTGACTCCTGTAGGATTGAGCGTAGAGGTTATGAATATACAACCATACGGCTAGTCTAACTTTCATTTTCATATAGAAATGCAATAGGTTCATAGAGATACCATCTTAGTCCACCATAGCTAGAATCTTATAGCATTTAAGATGGGATGATATTTCTACCTTAACAACTACATGGTAAGGAGCATATCCCCTCAGGACAGAAATAAAATTTGCTACTGGACACAGGTTAACTGTCACTGTCCATGTCACGTATGGGTAAAGAGATCATTTCAGTCTCTTGGCATTTCAATCTTGCTGCAAAATTTTTCGAAGTTGTCATGGTTTTAAAGCAGTAACTAAAAAAATTACTAGAAAACTTAACTTATTTCTTGCTGTGAGATATGGATTAGAACAAGAGCAAAACAGGCTTAAAACTTAAAAGGAGTAAAGAAAGTTTATTAACAGAACTACAAGAATAAGAACACCAGAATAAAACTTCCAGAAAACCCCTTTTTCTCTCACTACCCCACCATTCCCTTGTTCACATGACAACATAGAGACAAAAGACTTCAGAACTTTGGTGTTGAAACAGTCTCCAATTTCTGCTAGAATCTTTCCGTCAGTCTCTGTAGAGAAACAGAAGTCTTCTTCTGCTAATCTATGGAGTTTCTCACAAAAAAACTATTTCTGTAATAGCTTTCTATTTTTCTGATATCAGCTGCCTGGAAATCTGTCATCATATTTTCTCCTCTCATTTCACATCACTCTGAGTGATGCTATAGGTCAATGAGTCTAGGAATGTCATTTTTAAGGATGAGTTATTCAAAGGCAGAAGTTTTCTTCATTTGTCTCTGTGAGTCTCTCTGGAAACAGAAATTTTCTTTTTTGCTTCAAGCGGACCCAAATTTTCAACTATTACTTCTCTCTTTTTGTTCCAGCACCCCACTGTATCACAATTACTCCACTTTTTGCTCAAAATCCACACTTTGAACACTCTATTTCTCCCAATATACTCTGTCATGAATTAAAGGAGTTTTTTCAGAACATTATTGACTATCTCTATAGCTTTAACAGAAAAATATTTCAGCTTAATTAAAGCATCTCTTTATTCTCTACCTCTTCTGAAGCTTAATTCTTTTCTTTACTGTCTCTGATAGTTTATAAAGTTTCTTTACATGTTGATTACTCTATTTTTCTTTCTCTGGAAAAAAGGATTAATCTGCAAGTCTCATCTGGGTAATAAAAGAGTTAAAATCTTGCCCAGGTTTTGTAGATGGTTCTGTGATCTCTGGCAGAGCAGCGGCTGGAGCTGTCTGCNCAGGTATTTCCAAGATGGCATCCTTTGAACTTTGTCTTCCTGCAATTGGAATCCAGCAGAGGTTAAAACTTTAACCACTAGGTCAAGGGTGTCTTTCAGTATATTGTTATTAGGACAGCATATTAAAATATCGTCCATATAATGCAAAATCATAGCCTCTCTCTTTTCTGCATGCACTGAGGAAAGCAAAGACCCCACATACCACTGGCAGATGAAGGGGCTGGCTTTCATCCCCTGAGGTAATACTGTCCAGTGGTATCGTTTCATTGGAGCTTCCCTGTTAATGGTAGGGATGGAAAAGGCAAACCTTGGTGCATCAGCTGGATGCAGGGGAATTTGAAAAAAACAATCATTAATATCCAGTACTGTTAGGAGCCAATCTTGTGGTAGCATGGTTGGGGATGGCATTCCTGGTTGGAGAGATCCCATGTCTTGTATTTTTTTGTTTATTTCTCTTAAATCTTGAAGGACACGCCATTTATCTTTCCCTGGCTTTTTTATTACAAACACCGGGGAATTCCAAGGGCTGGTTGTTTCTACTATGTGTCCTTTAGCCAATTCTTCTTCCACTAATTTCTCTAGAACCCCAAGTTTTTGTTTGCTGAGAGGCCACTGGTTCACCCAAATTGGATCATTATCTAGCCAAGATAATTTTGGACTCAAAAATCCTGAGGTGTCTCAGGAATAGTTTTACCCCCCACTGCGACATGGTATCTCTCCCCAACAAGGGGCACTTGTAGTCAATAACAAAAGGTCGGACACTAGCTATCCTACTGTTCGGACCTTCTATCTGGACGATATCTTTAGCAATTTTTGCCAGTTTCATCCCTCCAACACCCTGTATTTTCCCTGCCACTGGTTGTAGTTGCCAATGTGAGGGCCACACCTTTTCCAGTATGATGGTCACATCTGCCCCAGTGTCAACCCTTCTACATTGAGATGTTCTGATTTATGTGTTAAATTGCATCCCATAATGGGCTTGTTTTCACTCACTACTTCTGCCCAGTAAACTCCCGGTGCTTTGTCATCTACTGGGACTTCTGTTGGAACAGGGATTACCTGGGCTATTACTTGCCCTTTATCTATATAGAAAGGTGGTTGGGGGCACCTAGCTAAGAGAATGAGGTGTGTTAGGTCTCCCGTGATTGTCATGGGAGCCACCTCAATCTCTATTGGTGTGTGTGCTGTGTCTCCAATAACAAAATACCAACTATCCAATCCAGCCAGGTCTTGTGAATTATCCTGCAAATCTACTCCCATGACAGCCCAGCGGTCAGATCTGAAGCAAAAAGCTTTAGAAGTTACAAGTCTGAATCGCTTTTGCGGTTGCCAGACCTTATTAGGCAAACATTCCTCACAATCATATTTTTGCGGGGTCTCCCACCCCGCTCCCTTTCCTCCCCTTTTCCCATTAAAACAGAGTCTTTTTTCTGCTTTTTCCCTTGTTGCTGGGTCTGAGGACAGTTCCTTGCAAAATGTCCTGGCCTCTTGCACTGGAAACAAACGATGTGCTGCAGCTGTCCTGGTGACATCTGTGGCTTGTTCATTCCTGGTGTCACTGCTGCTACTGTCCTTGGGTTGTCTGGTCTTGTCGTGTACACTGTACAAGTCTGCTTTCTGGGCACACGCTTCAATCATATCTGCTATGGTGGGTGGAGGATTAATAGGAAGACTCAGAATTACGCTACGACAAGCCTCGTTGGCATTTCTTTGGGCCATTTCTTTAAGCAGTTCCATCTGGGCCACTGGTTCCGTAACTTGTCTCTGTATCTGTAGTCTCAGACGATCTACAAACTGTAAGAAACTCTCACATGGCAGTTGGTTAATAATAACATAACTGACTTGAATATCAACTGTTGGTAATTGGTTGAAAATGTTTTCAGCCACATCACAAACTTTATCTGCAACAAACTTTGTTAATATTTTCACTTGATCAGCAGGATTAATCCAATTTCCCTCCCCACATAAATGTTCTAAAGTGATTTCATTGTACTCTGTATCATGTGCATTTTGATTACTTTGTTTGAGTTCAGCTAGGAGTTTTGTTAACGATCTTTTCCATAAGCTTTCCCAAAGATCATATTCAGAGGGAGTTAGCAAACACCGAAATAAATCTTTAATATCTGCAGGAATTAAATCCTGTGATTTCAATGTAGTTCTTATTATTCCCCGTAAGACTTCACTATCACGACCAAAATAATTTTTAATTTTACAAATATCTTTGATTACTTGGTAACTGAAAGGCTGATGTTGTAATCGCATTGCTCCTCTGCTGTTATTGTATACAACAGGAGCCGCTGTTAACATAACTTCTTCTCCAGGGCTGGCATTCCCTGGGCTTCTTTGTCCGCCCCTGCTGGGCTCCGGGGTCTCGTTCCTTCCCCACACCTGTGGAGAGACACAGCTCCTCCCCTGCAGGAGCCGGGGGGGGAGCCACCCACCCCCATGCCGGGTCCTGGGGGTCCACACCCCCCCTTGCTGGGCTCCGGGGTGCCTGTTCCCCCACAGGAGCCGGGCAGGGGGTGGCCCCCCCTCACGCCGAGTCCCGGGGGTCCCATTCCCTCATCGGGCCTGTGGAGAGACCCAGCCCCACAGGAGCTGGGCAGGGGGCTGCCCCCTGCACGCCAGGCCCCGGGGCTCCACCCCCCCCTCATGCCGGGCTCTGGGGGTCCACATCCCCCCATGCCGGGTCCCGGGGGCTCCATTCCCTCACCAGGCGTGTGGAGAGACCCAGCCCCACCCCCACAGGAGCCCGGGTGCCCCCTCACTCCAGGCCCGGTAGGCTGGCATCCCCCCATCGGGGGGCAGGGCCGGGACACCCCTCCCCCTGCCCCTCTACAGGAGCAAGGGGTATAACTCTCTCCCTCCCCGCCCCTCCTCACCGTGGGACAGGGGCCGGAGGGATAGGGGATAGAGTTACAGCCTCGGGGGACAGGGCCATAGGGTGGGGTCAAGCAGGGCTGGGGGGTGGTGCAGGGTGGAATGTCAGGAGAAACAAAGGGGTTGTGATAAGGGTTGGGGGCGGGAACCGGTGGGTGGGAGGAACTATGGGTAGGAGAAAGGGAATACACAGGGGGATTCACCATGTGGCCGGGAAACACGTGGCCAGTGCCATCTTGGCTCTCAGCCATGTGGGCATAGGAAGATACATTTTCTTTAACACTGCAGGGGTATAGGGAGGGAGCCTTGATGGCTTGTGAGGCAGGACTGGATGACTGAAACAGACACACTGGATTAGAACTTGTATTGTTTTTTTGGGTATCTTTTTCATTGGGGGAACAGAGGTTTTGGGGAAAAAGTTAGGAAAGTTAGGTGGATACTGCGGTGTTTGTTTGTCTTCCGTTTTTATTTCTCTGTTAACTAATTCTTTTCGAATTAAAAGAAAAACTGGGAGGAATTTCAGGGCTGATTTGTCTTCTCCTTCTATTTTTAAGGTTAATAAATTTCCAATTTCATCCCAGACAGTTACTGAATCTAATTTCAACAATTCGATCTGTTCACTTTGCTGAGTCAAATATGATACAAACTGTTTTATCTTATGTTTTGAAATTTTTATGTTTGTGGTTTTTAAAAAATTCTGTATTTTTTGCATATGACTCCGTTCTTGCGTGCATAGCCGGGATCCCATTTTGGAGGTCACAGCAGCTCTTGCACACAATCTGTCTATTTTCCCTACCACAGAAAACAAAGTTGCACCAAAAGGATTACAATTAAACTCACACTCTACAGGCAGCAGGAAGAATTCCATCTCCCCCCCCCACCCCGTCTCTGCCCACGGCTGGGGGTTTCCCCACACACTCGGGGCTGATGCCACTGGGAAGGAGTTACACAGAACACAGTCTCCCCCTGGGGCCTGTTTCACTCTCCACCCCTCCCAGCCCGGTGTTGGAGTTCAATCTTACCTTTTTCTGTCGTTTTCTGGTGGTGGAAAGATACTTGTTGACCTGGAATTGGTCCTCTGGTGCTGGAGGATTTTCGACTCCTTTTTGGAAACTTTTTTTGCTGTATTTTTTAAACTGCATCCAAAGTCTCCAAAGAACGGCTCACCCTGGCTCTGATAAGCCTTTAACGTGGGCTTGTTCAGCCCCTGGCCGGGCGCCACTCTGTTGCAATCCTTCTCCCCGATGGGACCCCTCTGTCCCACTCCCCGTGGTGAGAGCCTGCTCATCTCAGGGCACAGGCCCTGAGATGAGCAGCAGGGGTCCTGGAATGGATACAACACAGACTCAAAGTATCTAAACACAGGAGGCTCAAACTTGCTGGAATAATCCCAGGTTTATTGTCTGTCATCCATCCGGGGCAAGAGAGAGACCAAAATGCTCTGGGTCTTATCTCTTATACCTGGGGGCAGGGGTGATTAGGGGATGCAGGGAGGTCACAGCCAATGGGAAGGGGGAAGGGAGAGAAGGTTCTCAGGTAGGAACTAACATTACACAAACCAGAGGTGGGTTTTACCCTTGGGAGGTACCAAGATTTTTAGATGCACTACAACATTTATCTGCACCAGCTTTCCTTCCAATCACTTAAACTGTTTGCTAGTCCTTGGTAAGCCATGATGCCACTTCAGTCCTTGGAAATTAAGATACCTACAAGACAGGTAGGTGGTTTCCCTCTGGTCAGTGCAATGGAGAATTAAATCCAGAAGCCACAAGTACACAGAGAGTAGAATTCCATCATTAAAAATTAAAGCATTTAAATTAGGTGGATTTAAAAACTAGAGCCAAGTCTGTGTGAATCTGAGAACAAAGAGCTCTCTGCATGCCTTGGTGTGTGCTATTCTTTGAACATATGCCATAACTTATAATTTCTTGACTTCAGTGGATTGGGGAAAACCTGACAGGTTCCTAAACTGAAATACATGCAGAATTAACATAAATAGCAATACCAGTGCAAGGGAAAGAAAAAAACCAGCATCTGAAATAGCCTCATACTTAAATGTGTAAACTGATCAACTATGGGATTCAAGAAGGAATTTCTCTTCCCTCTTTAACCACTCATCCTTACATAATATTCCAGCCCACAAGTGGCTGGATGTAGTTTGTTTTCCGTTCTTCATGCTCTGAATTATCAGGTATCTAACCACTGCTTGAGGCCGTGTACTAGACTAGTGAGCTCATTGGCCTGTTCAACTATGGCAGCAAGAATAGTATTTTAATAGGGTTTCATTTTCTTTGGTTTATTATTTTGTTATGTAACACAAAGGGAGTGACAATTATACTTCTATGGTTGCTCATGTAAATATGCATTAGACTGGTTTGTATGTGAGGAGCATGTGCTGTCCTGTTTCCATCATGTGCAAGTGATGCATGGTGTCTCACTCTGTATTTTCTCTGTGTTTTACAGCTGAGTAGCACCTATGCTTGTTTTGGTCCAGTGCCCAAGTTGATTCTCCTCACCCTCCAAAAGTGCCTGTGTCTAGTGTCTTTTGGGAGAATTACTGTTTTAAATAAATTCTGTTTAAAATTTAAAAAATTTTTGCTATTGCATGCACATTCCCAGTCTAATGGAGAGGGTTCTCAAGTATAGGAAACAGAAGTACGGATTGCCCAGAGTATTTCTTTGTGCTCTTCATATCATGGTGTTATGTTCAAGAAATGGCTTCTGTGGTATCTTTTGGGATTGACTCCTGTAGGATTGAGCGTAGAGGTTATGAATATACAACCATACGGCTAGTCTAACTTTCATTTTCATATAGAAATGCAATAGGTTCATAGAGATACCATCTTAGTCCACCATAGCTAGAATCTTATAGCATTTAAGATGGGATGATATTTCTACCTTAACAACTACATGGTAAGGAGCATATCCCCTCAGGACAGAAATAAAATTTGCTACTGGACACAGGTTAACTGTCACTGTCCATGTCACGTATGGGTAAAGAGATCATTTCAGTCTCTTGGCATTTCAATCTTGCTGCAAAATTTTTCGAAGTTGTCATGGTTTTAAAGCAGTAACTAAAAAAATTACTAGAAAACTTAACTTATTTCTTGCTGTGAGATATGGATTAGAACAAGAGCAAAACAGGCTTAAAACTTAAAAGGAGTAAAGAAAGTTTATTAACAGAACTACAAGAATAAGAACACCAGAATAAAACTTCCAGAAAACCCCTTTTTCTCTCACTACCCCACCATTCCCTTGTTCACATGACAACATAGAGACAAAAGACTTCAGAACTTTGGTGTTGAAACAGTCTCCAATTTCTGCTAGAATCTTTCCGTCAGTCTCTGTAGAGAAACAGAAGTCTTCTTCTGCTAATCTATGGAGTTTCTCACAAAAAAACTATTTCTGTAATAGCTTTCTATTTTTCTGATATCAGCTGCCTGGAAATCTGTCATCATATTTTCTCCTCTCATTTCACATCACTCTGAGTGATGCTATAGGTCAATGAGTCTAGGAATGTCATTTTTAAGGATGAGTTATTCAAAGGCAGAAGTTTTCTTCATTTGTCTCTGTGAGTCTCTCTGGAAACAGAAATTTTCTTTTTTGCTTCAAGCGGACCCAAATTTTCAACTATTACTTCTCTCTTTTTGTTCCAGCACCCCACTGTATCACAATTACTCCACTTTTTGCTCAAAATCCACACTTTGAACACTCTATTTCTCCCAATATACTCTGTCATGAATTAAAGGAGTTTTTTCAGAACATTATTGACTATCTCTATAGCTTTAACAGAAAAATATTTCAGCTTAATTAAAGCATCTCTTTATTCTCTACCTCTTCTGAAGCTTAATTCTTTTCTTTACTGTCTCTGATAGTTTATAAAGTTTCTTTACATGTTGATTACTCTATTTTTCTTTCTCTGGAAAAAAGGATTAATCTGCAAGTCTCATCTGGGTAATAAAAGAGTTAAAATCTTGCCCAGGTTTTGTAGATGGTTCTGTGATCTCTGGCAGAGCAGCGGCTGGAGCTGTCTGCAATGGAAGATTCTTCATGGCTGCTCTGGAGAGTGTGGTCACTGTCTCAGCTCGCCACAGGTCAAGAGCTTTTTTTCTATCTTTACTTGGCAGTCTCTGGTGAATTCAGTTACGGCAAAATCTGCAGCCAAGCCAGGAACTGGCCTGGCCCGGCCAGAGCTCGGGGCAAGCCCCGCAGGCCCCATCTCTCGGCCGGGTGCCGCAGCAGGCTCAACCCAGCCCCTGCCCGGGCCGCATAGCCTGGGCAGGGGATGGGAAGCCAGCTAAAGCTCAGTTACCTTTCACAGCCAGGAAACAAAGAGACAAAGAAATTCCCAGGCTTAGGTCTTAAGGTGGTGTTCACAGGTTGATCTCCCTTTTCAATGGTTAAAACTGCTGTCAATTCTTAGAAATGGCCAGCTGTTGGCTAGGAGAAAAAACTCCCATCAGCCTCCAGCAGTTTTAACTTGTTTAGGTGTTTCTCTTTGTTTTCTTAAATGCCAGTCTATCACAGAAGTAAAGGAATAACATTTGTTCTTGGCTCAGCCTGTAGAACAGGCTGTGGTTATTCATGCTTTACTTCTGTGTGATGTTCAGGATCTCCATGTTCCTCCTATTCCACTCTCTAGTTAGAAGATGTAATATAATCTTATAAATTAAAGAGAAGAAAGAGGAGTCATGGATAGCCATCTTATCTTAACACCAGGAGCCTCTACTGTGCCTTAGAGGAGCTGAGTCAATGAAATCTGGTGGGATGTAGAACTCTACACAAGGAACAGCTCTGGTATCCTACAGAAAAGCCCTGTTCAGAGTTCCTGCTGGATGTCCATGGGACAAATGGCCAACAGGTAGCAATATAACTCCAGGGTTGATCATTAATAAGATTAGTATGCAGCATAGTAAGGCAGGGGCTCATGCCCTGAGTGATCCTTGTTGATGCAAAGTAGGCAAGTGGCAAATCTCGTAGCCAGAGGGGACAATACCACTTGTTTGATGCTTGGATTGCAATGTCAAAACTGGGTTCCTTTTAATTTTTTTTTCTTTATATATGGAAACATTTTACTTCCTTTGCTTGACTGCATACTGCTTTGGAACTGGGATAATTTTCTTTTCCCTCCATTTACCAAATTCTTAGACACATCTTGTAAGTATAAAAGTGGAAACCTCTTCAAAAAAGTACCATTTTATTCTGGAATGTATCTCAAAGCTTTTGATCATAGTGATATTACAGTGCATGGGGAAAGCTGCCATTAGAAAGTTATTAGAGAAAATTTGGTTTTAAGCCTTTTGAAGTTGATCAGATGATATTTAATGATTTGAAGGAAACCTGGCTTGTTGTGGCTGGGTCCTGGGGGCCAGTCTGACCCCCAGCTTCTGCTGGCAACAGCCCAGATAGACATCCTGGGGGAGAGCCATTGTCCGGGGTTTCCTGGCAGTCTCCAGCCAGGGGTAACCCTTAAGAGCATGGGCAAAGGCATGAAGGTGACCAGCTTTTTTAGAAGCAATTTCTGCTCTGTGATCAGCTCTGTTCAGCCCAGCCCACTCTATTCAGAGGTCACCCCTGCCAATGCAGACAGGAGAAGGAAGATCATATAATGTTCCACAGAGTGTTGAATGCAGGCTTCAGCGAAGGGGACCAGTGATGGTCTAACCCCAAACTGGGTAAAAGCTGGGGTTTTTATACGGAAGGGGGGAATCAAGAAGGAAACCAATGGTCTGAGACTGGGATAAGATGACCAATAGTTAACAGGGAGATAATATGGGGTCCTGAAGCAGGAAGGGGTTCACAGCTTGGCCACAATGACTAGGCAGTTTTTTCTTATCTTGGGAGGCAGATCTCCAGGGGGGATGCCTGTCACACTGGGCTTCCTCCACACTGGCTCATGGCCAAAGGTGATAATGGTAGAGCAGAAAAGAGCATGCATGCATACATACATACATACATATATATATATATATATATGCACGCACACACACACACACATATACATATATATATGTGTGTAAAAAGAAACCTAATCCACACAGCCCCAAATGGCAAATTTGCTCTGCTAGTAAATTGCACAGAAAAGAACCTTGCACATTTTGAAATAGCAATTACATCCCCAAAAGTGGTACCAAGATATATACTTCTTAACTGCTTACAATGAAAATGATGTGGTATAAAAAAAACAAACCCAGTTGCTCATAATAGCAGCACATTTGTACACTCCTGCAGAAAATGTTGAATACATTTTGAACTTCTTAAAGAGGTTTGTCTGTAATCAAGCAAAGCTCACTCAGGGACTTTCACCATATATCACTTCATCTTCGGACCTTCTTTAATCTCTTAGCTGGGACTACTGATATTTACAGTCTTACAGACAAGCTCAGCTTCTAAATTCAAAACAAAGTGGTCTTATCAGTCCAAATTTATCATCACTTACCTCAGCAGGATTATATCACAAGAGCATTTCACTCTTCAACTACTGATTAACACTAATGCTAATACTGTTTTGGATTTTGCTCTAGCATCTCTTCCACATAACACCTAAGTGGCTTTCACAGCAGGTGAAAAGTGTCATACTGTTCAGTAGCAAAGGAATAATGGAAAGATGCAAATAGGCAGCATAGTGGAGATCAAACACTGAATTAATTTTCTGAGTTGGTATTTATCTGAGATGACATACAAAATATACTCTAGAGAGGATATTTTGAAGTTAGGAGGGAAGATGGCCAAAATGGTCCACATGCTTGAGAAAACAATCTGGCTAAAAGGGGTTAGTGTCAAACTGAAGTAGGATGTGGACAAGATGCTTGGAAGGCCTGTTTCAGTCCTGTCCTAGTTAAATCCAGTCAAAGCCTGCACACAGCAGAGAGCTGTGGGCTTGGAGTGTGTCTATGAGAGACCTTTATGTCACACTTGATTCAAACCCTGTCTAAGCACAGCTGAGAGAAAAGAAAACTGGAAAACTGGAAAACCAGTTTACAAATGGGGATTCACATGACTGATAGTTATATCCTGGGTGTGGATATAATATATCATGGATGGAAAAGTACAGGTATTGTATTTTACCAGGGACTTATACAACCACATCTGTTGTTCCCCACTGTTTCCTCCCTGAACCCCTTGGAGGGGTTTTCTAAGAGTGCAAAAATTACAAATCCCCCCCAAACTGCAGTTTTAAATCTACCTGGAGAAGCTTTTAGGTTGTTCGTTCCATAAATATCTGTTGCAGGCTGTCTGACATCAGAGGATTTGTAGAGAGAGGCTGTTCCAGTCTCCAGCAGTTCCAGTCTCACTCTGACAGTAGTGCCAGTGAGAGGAGCAGTAGAGGCATTTCTCTGTGTGGATTACAGGACTGACTGCAGAACAGGGAGGATCTGCACAGAGACACATTTACTACAGTGTAAGTGCAGCTGCTGCAACAAAGCTTCTCATGCTTTTGCTTGTTTTCAAGAACAAATCCTTGCAAGAACTGATTGTCTTTCTTTCTTCTTTTTTTTTCTTTTTTTTTTTCCCTCCTCTGAAATATCCTGAAGTCAGCTTGGCAGCACACACAATTCCAGTTTAGCTTGATTGCTTCTCCCAAAGGTATGCAGAGGGGCTGACAGTTCAGGCTTTTGCACTCTTCTGTATGTGGATGGGGGTGACAGGGGATAAGGGAGGTCTGAGAAGAGCAAGAAGGGAACAGTCATATCTTTAGAAGACTACAAAATTACCTGAAATTCAGTTAGTTCATGTTCTGGTAGCAGGAAAGGAAAATCCCAAATAAGCCTTAGGCAAGAATCAACTCTTAGGGAATGCCACAATGTAGGATTTCCTTTTTAACTTTTTAATCCCTTGTCATATTGTGCAGCAAGCATTTCCTCTTTCCTAATGAGGATGACAGGCAATTCCTTGGTCCCTGACAATGAAGTCCTGTCCTGCTCAGCCAGGCTACTGGTGATAAAAAATACTAACACATGTAAGGGGAGCCACTTGGCTAAATCTGCCAAATTTGTCACCTCGAGCCTGTACTCGCTTGATACTAAGAATTGATACTTGCTTGACACTCTCCAAAGAACCCTCTGCTTCTGCAGAGAAGAGGTGTCTCTCAAATCTAAAACATAGATGTAACAGGGTCATAAATGAAAAAGTCAGCTACTACAAGGAGAATCTCACTGCAGATACTGATACGGACACCTGGTCAAAGTCCAAACTAAAACTAGTGATTCTTAGTAATTTTTTTTATACCTCTAAAGTTCAGAGATTCCCAAGCCTACTCCATAAGAAGATGATGTTTTCAGTAGGGCACACAGCTGTATCTATTTGCAATTAAAAAATCAATGCTGCATTTAATTAACCTTACCTCCCCCACCTCACACCTGGGTACCTACTCATACCCAACCATCATATCATGGTTCTGGGGACAGCTGTGTAGGCAGCTATCCTCTTCATTGGATTCTTCTCTAATGACATCCATGACAGAAGCAATTTGCTTCCCCAAGAATAGTTTGAGGCCCACTGAATGAAGATGACACACTTTGCAAGCACTTGTAACTGTAGAAAACTCTCGTCCAGCAGCAGCATTGTTGTCCTGTGCAGTTGCTGGAAGGAGAGATGATGCCCTTGATCATAAACAAAACAAAGCTGGTCTGAAGAGCAGAAGCCTTGTGAATTGCACAATGCAGCGCCCCATGCTGTTAGTAATTGGCTTCAGCCAACAGTCACAAGAAAGGCTGCTGCAAGTCAGCATTGTCTGCATCAGGGTGTTTTGAGAGTGCTTTGAGAGGAAAAAGTATGCAATTACTTTTCCTCTTGAGGGTAGCAGTGTGCATTATTAGGTCAGGGAGAAGGAAATAAAGGAGGAAAATTGAGGACTGGGAGGAGAGAGTGTTATTGGGATCTCCACTGCATAACAAAATTGAGCAAGTGTAGTTAGCTGTGCTGAAAACAACTGCAGGTTGATGTAATCACTGTGCTGGCTAATGTAATGGAGATAGCCTTTACTGAGTAGGTGGTCAAGGTCTAATCCCCACTAAGGAATGCCATGCTATGCAAATCATGAGCTGGAGAATAAACAACTGTACTGATGCATGTGTAAGGGAGCATGAGTTCTCAAAAGCAGATCCTGCAGGGATGTACTTTGAAAGTGAAGTCTTCAGAATTGGAAGGAATCATTGGGATCTGAGCTACTTTGCTGTGACATATCAGAATTTTTTCCTTTATCCCATTTATTTCTTACTAGATTTTGTTTCCAGTGGGCCTAGCAGCTCCTTTTCCAAGAAGCTACTATTTTTCTTAACAAAAGCCTAATCACACTGGCTGGCAAGGTGAAAGAAAAAAATATTCTTGAGGAATATAGTAACTTGTTAGAAATGTTTGCCATATCCAAATAAAAAATTGAGAGCTGTCACAGCCAAGACAAGTGTCTGGAGCCACAAACACTTTTTACCTGGTTCAACAGTTAGTCTCTCTAAAGTACTTTGGGCAATACAGGACTAATATATTCAGAACTGCTGAAAGCTGAGAGGGTAAGAAGAGGGGCTAAGGAGGAAATAATTCCTTATTTGGGGTGTTTTCATCTGACTGCTACCCCTCTGACTCATTATTCCTCTCTCTTTCCTTCAGCTCAGCATCCAACGTGTTAGCAACACCACCTGCAGGGGTTTGCAAGTCTGGAAATTTCCTGTAGGCTGTCAGCTGTGGTTCAGTGGGAAAGTTGCACACTGAGTGGAAGGCTGAGAAGAAAAAGGGGAAGAGAAATACTGATTTGGCAGGACATAAATTCAGTTCCAGTGACAATATATAGGTTTTAGCATCCTTGAATTTGGATGAGATTATACCAGCCAGGAAATTGGTAGTTCATCTATGGATGGACTTAACCTGGAAGCAAGATAGGAAAAACACAATATGGACAAGGCAGGCATCTTTTCAGTTTTGTTTTGTGGAAGAGAAAGTTATTGCCTGTTACAGCTTATGACAGTGTAACCCTGAGGTTTTAAAAGTCTATATTATGTGTTACAAAGTGAGGTCTCATGGTTTCACAGAGCTGAGTAAGCAAATTCCCTGGATATCCTAGTGGCTTTACCACACCATATCACTTGTCTGCTGCTATCACTGCTGTTTGTTTTAGTTGTGCTTATGTGTAGTTCTGTTCATCCTGAAAATCAGTGACAAAAATTTTTCTTGCCAAGTACAGATATGAGGTGAACTTGCTGTACTTCACTGACAGGGAGGCTCATCAAGAGTTTAATAGCATCTTGAAGGGATCTCCAGAACTGTTTGGGTTTGCTCCATCTTCTTTCATTGATATAAAATTCCACCAAGGTCTGATGGCATCCAAGAAACCTATCTAGTCCCTCCATCTGACTTAAAGATTGAGCAATCAGGGGACAATATTTCCTGACACTTAGAGGAAGGATGTGTGGGAAGCTTGGTTTCCAGCACTTCAGTTGCTGTGAATTTTCAAACCTGGGTCAGTCCTATGGAGAGCAGACCCTCTCTCCCTTCCCTGCCCTTGCAAGCCCCAGGCAAGTACAGCATGTTCCTAAATTAAAAGAAAGCTGACTGGTCTTATTTTCATTGGATGAACAAATTCATGTGTATTTTTCCATGCTTTCTGGTTTGTTGATTATTGACAGTAGTGTCTCATGTGGCTTTTCCATTTGCCTGTTGTGATTCCTAGTATCAGATTCCTTTGAACTCAGGTATGTGAAGAAAACTGGTAGTTTTCAGTGTATATACTAACATGCAGTAGGTCTGAATAATTTATCATAGTTCTGCAGTTCCGCTTAACAATGAGGTTATTTCTGTTTGGCACAAGTCTATGTCATCAGGCCAAAGAATTGTTATCTTCTGACCTCAGTGACCTGAGACACAGAGACTGCAAGTCAGCTCTCATCTAATGAAAGTTTTCTGTAGCTTTGTATTGTTCAAAAAACTTACTCCATTCTTCAATTCTAAATCCAGGGAACAGCAGAACTTAGTACAGAGAAACTGAGGTCCCAGTTATGCAAAGTAACCTGTAATTTTGGCTCTTTATTTTTAGTGCCTTTTAAGACACCAAGACACTCAAAAATTGAGGCAGCAAAATTGTAAGCTGTTTTTAAAGTGCTTACTGAGGGACTTGGGCAAATCTACAGAGTACATTTGATTCTGCTCACATACTTCTTTACAGCAGAGTAACTCTCTGAAGGTCCATGAAACTATTACTGGTTTACAGCAGTGGAAGCCAAGACAATGCGTCCCATGTTGCTGGAAGCTCCCATGAGCTTTGGTGTGTCAGTCTTGTCCTCATGATCTATTTCTCTTGACAGGATGTACCCAGCTGTGATTTGCTGAGAACCACATAGACACATGCACATAAATGCATCACACCCTGAGCAGTGCTATTGGTAGAGTAGCCTCAAGCTATCTTACTGCTGTGTGTTAAATGGGTACCTGGTGATGGTCAAACAAGCTTTTCCCTCCCTGAGGCTTTTTGTCTGGTTTGTATGTTGCTCAAAGTTCATGTTCCCTATTAGATTTATATTTTTGGTTTTCTACATGGTACTTCAACACCTGAGATTTTGGCTTCTCTGGTGATCTCTATGGTGTCAGATAATAACTTTTAATAGTAAGAGCTCACTAGACACTGGCCAAAAATCTATGATGACAAGTGACAGGACCTGAGAGAATGGCCTGAAATTGTACCAGGGGAGGTTTAAATTGGGTGTTAGAAAATGGTTCTTCACCCAGAGGGTGGTTGGACACTGAAACAGGCTCCCCAGGGCAGTGGTTGCAGCACCAAGCCTGACAGAGTTCAAGAAGCTTTTGGACATTGCTCTCAGGCACATGGTGTGGCTCTTGGGGATGGTCTTATGCAGTTCCAGGAGTTGGACTCATCTTTGTGGGTCCCATTCAACTCAGGATATTCTGTGATTCTGTAACATGGAATAGTAAAACTGACCAGGAGAAGCTCAGGGTTTTTTGATTTAGTAGAAAAGTTAGCAGACTTATACCAGTGATAAAGCTTTTCTGGACTTAAGGTAAAAAGAAGGAAGCAGATAAGAAAGGGATGAAATCAGAAGACTTTCTGGAATTCAAGGAATGGGAGCTGGAGATCAGAAAGATCTCCAGCTCCCATTTAGACTGTGTGAAAATGGAAATAGAGATAACCTTGAGGAATTGGGGAAAACTTTGGCCGCAAGAAAGAAATAGGTTTCCTCCCTTAATAACAAGTGCTTGCTGACTTTCCAGTAATAATTGCTGAAGCTGTTATTTCTGCTCATGAATTTTGAAATTCACATTTGTTTTTGTTGGAGAGTAATTTTCTCTTCACTGTGTACTAAATTACTAAACCCCAGGCAATGTATGTACCAGCCCAGCTCTTCTTTGAAATAAGGACAAAGCTGATTTGTGAGACCAAACAAGCCTATTCTGTCTCCTTGGTATAGTACTTTTATAAAGGAAGCATAAATAAGAACACATTTCTACTGTTTTATAGCTTTTATTATTCAAAACCATCAACAAGCCTGATTTGGGGGGGGCTTTCCATTTTGTTTGCTGTTTGGAGGGGCAAACTTTTTAGCTGATTAAAGAATTGAATTAAAGAGCTGTGAAGTCTTAAGAGATAGAAACTTGTACAGCTCCCTGTTCCTCTTTGAAGAATATGATAAGGTCCAATGTAGCATTATAAGATCTGATGTGAAGATGTGTTTCCAGGACAGTTTCATAAAATAAATACACAAACACAGATACAGAAAAGAGAAGGAACATTTCTTCCCAGGAGCATGATCCAGGATGGATTTATTGTGAAGAAATCATGCAAGAATACATTTGAAGGTTTAAGAGCACATGGCAATATTCTCTTCTCCTAAGGCAAAGCTGTGGGAAGAGGTGAAAAATCTTGGAGGATCGGTCCACTGGCAGCTATTAAACATGATAATCTAGCTATACTCCCATCTTCAAGTCCTAAACAATGGAAAGGATTGAGCGGAAAGGATTGAATCAGACTATATGCGGTATTTTTATATGTTTTCCCTAAACATCTGCAGCAGACCTTTTCTTGGAGATATGGTACTGGTTTAGATGGACTTCTGACTCTATGTAGTCAATTTTATATTCCTGTGGTCTTCGTGAGAGAACACAATGTGAACATCCTCTGATGTTTCAGCTATTCTCCAGGGGAGAAGCAGTCATATCTGTAAGATGTTGACTGAGGAAACTGACCAGACACATCACAAACCTCCAGAAACTGATTCGTATTTTGGACTCCTTTAAGTGTCAAGAAAGCATGTGAAGAAACTACACCTTCATTTTAGCAATATATATGTCTTTTTGACATTGTAAAAAAGGGATCAGCATTTCTTCTGGTTCCCCAGTTGACAAGTGAATTACAAAGAGTGACAATTTTTCTGAAAAGATTTAACTTGCTAACACTTCTCTAGTTATTCTTTAGGGATGTTTTGTATTTTCTTTTGCATTTAAATATTTCTTAAAACATTTCAGACAGGCATACTCAATAATAGCATATTGTTGCTGATACTTTTGTAACTAACAAATATTTTGAGTTCTTCCATTTTCCAGAAAAGCTCAGTACTTTAAAAATAATTTTTAAAAAAAGGATATTTTTAAGTAAATCATGCTGGTCTTTAAAAATCATTAATCTCTCTGCACACTCTTGGTCCTGCAGTGCCATCTGTTTTCTTTCAAATCTACAGAAGGCTGTGACCTTCTGTAGATATACGTGGGAATACATGTTATTCTGCATTAGCCTTCCAATTCTGCTCCTTTGCTTGTCTGGTGAAAGCAAACAACCTTTTCAAGAGGGAATGAAACAACTGAGGAACTGTTTAAGAATATTTGTCTCTGCTAATTCCTGTATACAAGTTTCCTGGACTCTTCTAGAGGTGTAACATGATTTTCCTTTAATATAAATTTTTTGTTTTCCCCCACGTGTGTTACAACAATCCATTCCCTCTGAAAACATGTAGTCAATAAATCATCAGCCTACAATACAACAAGTTCTGTATTTTCCATTGGTTTAAGATCAAACCCTGAATGCTGTGTGTATTGTATAACCATTAGTCACTCTGATAGAGCTGGCTCATGTCAATGTACTGTTCCTATTTGACCAGAAGTTAAATGTTGAGAATATTTTTTTGTCTGCAATCATACACTGCATAAAAATGTGAAGATAAATCATTATATATTGCAGATCATTATATAATAATCATTATATATTGCAGATAAAATCAGCAATTTATTGTTTGCATTCAGCACTTTCCTCTGGACAATTTCCAAGCGCTTTACAAATATTAGTAGATTTAGCATTTTGGGAAACTGAAGCACAATTTTTCAGATGCCTGGAAACTAATGGGGTTTTATATTATCATGTAAGTACTCTCCCTGCAGGTAGGTTAGACCCACTTTTTAGATATCTTTTTATCTTCTGAAGTGTTAGTGTAGCAAAGCTATAGTTATTAATTAAATATTATAACATAATCTCAATCATGTTGCTTTTAGTCTCCTGTCTGTAGACAAGCCATATATTTACCAAAATCATACTTCTCCCATAATGCAAGAATGTCACCCTATTGCAGAGTGGGTACTTCTCTTCCTTTTTACTCTCTCCATCACTTCTTCCCAGAGCCTTTAGTTACAATCTCCAGTTCTTCCCACACTCTATACTTCATTTAGGTTTTTTGCCTGTACTGAGAGTATGGAGCTTTAAGCGAATCTCCCTGCTAGGTGTAAGGGGTTTATTTGTTAGATAAAACAGCATAGACCTGTAGAGAAGGTTTGCCAGGGTATCATCCTTACAAACTTTAGGAACGGAGCCATCCACTAGTGAAATCTTGGTTTTCTTACTGAGCCACTGACCATTAAGCTGGGATGTCTGGACTGTGAGTACCTTCCTTAAATCCGTTTGGCAGAGTCCTGACCCCCTCCAGGCAGGTGACCCCCATCAGCATTTGCACAACAGATGAAAGAAAGCAAGATCTTGACCAAACATGAGGGGACTTCAGTCCTTTGCTACTTTTGCAGCCATGTATACAGCGAGAACCAATTAAACTCTTTCTAACAGCTGAGTGCAAAGAGAGACAGTTGATTTTGTTCTCACTTGTGCTCTGATGTGTCAGCATCCTCCTACACTGTTATGCAGGGATAGAGTAATAACCATGCTAGGGCCCTGCCAATATGAACTATCTTCCAACTGTGCCCGACTGAGATATGAACTTGCCCCCATTGCTTGTTTCATACTTTTACTGCCCTGTGGGTCAGATGTCCCAATAAGTGAATCTCTCTGGCTCTGCTGTAGGGGCCCTGAAATGTGTTGCCAATGCCAGAAGTACAAAGCTTGACCTTAGTCTTTCATTGTCAGCAGGATTCCGGCAGTCTGTGTGAATGTTACAAAGTCTTTGGCACTCACCATTATTACTAAGTTACAGGGAGAAAACCAAATGTGTTCTCTGACTGAAAGTTTCTGAAATTTTCTGTGGGGGACCCATTAATTGTTGTCCAGATGTGTCTGGACTTATCTAGAATAGCTTTATATACCTGCGGGGAGATATGTGTACACTATAAATGCCCTACTGTGCCCTTCAAGACACATTTTCTATTTAATGAGAGGCAAAATTTAGCAAGTGACTCTTCGCTGTCTCATGCCCTGCTTACTTTCAGTGGTGTTTACAATGTTCACATCTATTGGGACGTCTCCAGGGGCCCCTACTCTTTCTGATTTACACATCTGTGAGTGTAGCTAAGCTACTGTGAAATGGCAACCTTATCTAAGGAAATACTGTAAATACAAATTACAGCTGACCTATCATAATGTTGTAACATTTTCATAAGGTATCACTGTACTTTTATCAAAAAGCACTCTAAGATTGCCACTTCATTAGTTTTGAAAATCAATTTTTCAATTACAGGCTTTGAATTTTGCAAGATATATACATACAATTCAGATTACATGCATATCAGTATTTTTTTTTTCTAATTTTGACATAAATAAAAAATTATCTCTAGCTTTATGTATTTTTATCCACAGACAGGACTAAAGTTTATAATCTCTAGAATCAGTTAACAGAATTCAGGGAGATTATATTATACTCTGTACAATGAAATACCTAATTTGTCATTGTCAGCTGCTTCAAAGTAAGAATGAAAATCACCGCCTCACTTCAGACTGGAAAACTTATTGTTTCCCATTGGTCACTTGAAAAGGCTTATGTTAATGTGTGATAATTTTGGAATAAATGTGCTGTGGAGACTGCTGGACTACATGTTTATTACACAGTTGTCTATGATTGTAGGAAACACGATATGATGACCTTGAAGTCTTATACTGCCATGAATGCACATGACCCAGAATCCAACTGACCACCATACAGATTCTGGTGACATGTGGGAGTGCAGAAAATTAAAATGGAAGCAGATGGTGAAAAAGTACCCTCTGTATTTTGCCTTGTCTTTTTTTGAGGGATGTTGCCTGAAATCTTTGATCCAAATAGCCTCCTGAGGAAACATGTCTGAGCTAGGCTGAAACAACACTGGGAACACTGTCTTCAGTTCTGGGTAATCAATGCTAAGTGGTTACACAGTGCAGGAGGGAAATAGGCAACTTTCATTTTTCTTTGAGCCTTTTTTAGTCATGCTCTCTCAGGATTCTTGAGCTCCTTCAGGAATAAACATAATTCACAAAGAAGGTAGAGGGAGCTGACAGTTTGGTACCTGACTGGGGGCAACACCTCCAGAGAAATGGGAAAAACTCTTTGACTTCTATTAGGAATTCTTTCATTGTAAATCTTGGGCTTACTTCTACTGGCTGACCACTGCCATTAACTTGGGGTATGTGCTTTTCAGTGTGTTACATATCTCTTTGTTTTTTTGCTTGCTTGCTTGTAATGGAACAATCAAGTCTGCACAGAACTACAAGTTTAATTTCTTAGGTATTCTGTACAGACTTTGTGAACTTAAATCCATGAGCTCTCTAGGTTCCTATATTGGTTGCATTTGGAATTTTAAAGCTTCTCACCAACATTTTGGAGGCCTGTTTTTAGGGCTGAATTTTGCCATTTGATGTGGATCATACACGCTGCATCTTGTGATGCTATCATTGTGGGTAATAATGGGCCCTGTGAAACAAGGAGCTTAAGAGTTAAAAGAATGTCTAGTTTAGAGGTAGCTAACAAGACAAGGAATGCTGAGAATTCACTGTGTTTGCAAGGACAGAAGGAGAGCAAGACTGCTCTGAGACAATAGAAGAGCCAAGACTTGCAAACAGAATGGAGTGTGCAAGACTTTCTAAGGCTGCTGGTGATAAGAGACATTCTTCAAACCCTGAATCAGTGAAAATTAATCTCACAGTCTGGAATGTGACCAGGAGATTAACACACATGCTCCGGAGATAAAGGTGAGAAGTTCAAATGCAAAAAAGAGCTTGAAAACCTTCATCGGGGACCACCAACAATCCCTGAATTAAGGAAGTGCAAGCGTAGATAGCACCTAGAGCTAATTACCATATGAAGCAAGGCTATGCAAGGCTAGAGAATAAATATATATTAGGCATATTGTATAATCCTAGATTGCAGAGAATAAAAGGAAGACAATCTTTACTCTGGGTACATACACCTTTAGGAATAATCCCAGATATATCCGCCAGCTAAAATATAGTGCATACCTACTTTTCAACTTTCGTGAGTTTCAAGTTTTCAGCTTTCAAGAGTTGTAGAGTCTTTTCTGTATATCATTCTGGCAATTCAGCCAGGAGACTCTCTGTCTGGCTGTGGGAGCAGGACAGGGAGGGAACTTCCCAGATGTGCCCTGGGATATTCCCAGAGGAACTCCACTACCAGTTCACTCATCACAGGTACAGATAACAGACCTGCTGGCACCATGGATAAATGATATGTATCAAATACAAGGAGCCTGTAAGTCGTACACTTGGCTAGGGCAATGATAAGTCACACAGAAACGTCTAGCACACAGCATGTATAGGGTAGGGTCTGAAGCTTGGAAGCAACTGCTGGCCGATAAGGCAGCTGGGCACAGGGATACTGGCTAGAGAGCTGGCAGGAGTCCGAGGGATGGCTGCTAACAGGTTTGGGGGTAAGTTGAGTAAATCCTTGTATTTTGCTACTACTAGAATTATAATTGTGGGATCCCTGAGTTTGAACATTTTGATTGTGTGATTGGCTGAGACATAGTTTTGTATGGAGCAAGTGCAGAGCTCTACCTGCATTTCTGTCCTCGGATGACTGAAGCGGCCAAGAAAAAGCAAAGTGGGTGATTTGTGTATTTGCATGTCTATTGTGTATTGTGTGTATTGTGTGTGAACTGTGTGGCTGTGTGTGTATTGTGGATATATATTGTGTGAATTGCTATTTGCCTTTGGAGCAGATTTTAAAGTTTTTTTTCTGCTGCATTTCCAACCTGCCTTAGAAGGGGGGGAGGAAGGGGAGAGCAAGAGAAAGAGGCACTGCTGAGGGCTGAGAGAAGAGGTGCTTTGCCCCAGGCTCTGCTCCTCACAGCTGTCTTCAAACTTCCTGCATCACCTCTGGGCTGTCTGAGACCCCCAGGCTGTTTGTGAGTTGCTGGGGTGAAGCTGTGTCACGGCTGTGGGATGATAGCTGGGAGAGGACAGCGAGACAGGACATACAGAGTGAGGTGCACATACTGGGGGTGCCATGTGATAATTACTGTAAGTTTTAACTGTGAAGAGACAAACTGAGGGAACCCCCCTTCCTCAGCAGTTTGGGCTTGACCCTTGAGAGTTTGTGAACCCAGGGTGCCATTAGATAGATAAAGGGAACATTAGATAGATAAAGGGTGCTATTAAAAGAAAAGTATCAGGCTTCTGCAAAAAGGATAGTGGCCCTGGACTGGGAGCAGCCTGCACCTAAAAGTCTAGAGATCCCAGAAGGGATACAAGGAACAGCATATATTTGTGGAACATATATTAAGGTTTTCCACTCATGACAGAGACAACACTTTGTGTAAATAGTATTACAGTATAAGGTTTGTATGCTATTGTTCTTCTGCCGAGAGGTGGAGGGGGTGCCCACAGTGTAGGCTAAAACCATTTGGTCATAAGCCTGAGATTTTAAAGCTTGTGTGTGGAAGTACACATTTGGTACCTCAGACTTGGGTTGTGCGTGAAGACTAGGAAAAGACTGTAAGGGAGTGTGAAGATTTGGGTAAAAGTGAAAAAAGACAAAAAAAGAGGAAATATGGTAACTAGGCAGAGCAACGAGATACCTAGGGTCAGTCGACTAGGATGCGTACTAGCACTGGAAGGAAATTGCCATGGGTGGCTCTAAAAGTAAATCAGTAAATCAGTTCTTGTCAAATTCTGTAGTCACTGGTGGCCCAAATATAAATTAGAAAATAGAGCAAGGTGACCACCTACTGGAACTTTAGATTATAACACTGTTGGGTTTGAAGCAAGATAAACACCCCGATCAGCTACAGCACAGACGGCTATCCCAGCCGTGCGGTCCATCTCCCACTGCATCAATGTGATGGATGGCGAAAACGGCGATTTATTTTGAGGAAACTTAACATTTTATAGCTTAGGTTCACTGTGTTACTCCCATCTACATACGTCACACCTAGGTGCTATTGGCTAATTACAAGAGGCCTAGCTATCCTGACAGAGGGGGGGTCTGGTAGCTTCCCATTACATCCCGATATCTTCCGCTCCGCTATGCCCTAAACTACAACATAACACCTTATTACAGTTAATGTTGTTTCTAAGATGGGAGAAAATGTGGTCTGAAGACACCTATACTAACATGTTCTTCATGCTCCATAACCACCCAGAATGGCAGAGAGATTGTGGGATTAAAACCCCCTCTAGCCCTATAATGTTAGCCCTAGAAAAAAAGAATAAAGCAACCAATAAAAGAAAACTCAAGCAGTTTTACTTGGCTTTTAGCATTGGGCAAAGGTGGCACAAAGTTAGAAAAAGCTCATCATTCTGTAGCCCAGGAACAAGATTTAATGGATTTATTTAAGCCCCCTCCTAGAGAACAAAAAGATGCAAACCTGGAGGAAACACCTACTTCTCCACATAGTCCTGTTTTATCCTGGACTAGGAAACAAGTATTATAAACACCCTTACAAGAAGCAGTGTCCACACAGAGAACCAATGCTAGTTAAAGTACCCTTCTCCATGATTAATTTGATGGCATGAGAAGAAGTTGCTAAAAATTATCAGAGCAACCCTATAACCACTACTAAATGTTTAAGATATATTATAAAACAACATTACCCAGATTAAGGTGACATTCAGTTATTATTAGATGCACTCACTAAAACGAAAAAGCAATTAGTTCTAAAAACAGCAGGAGACATGGCAGAACCATTATAAAACACAACAATTAGATGAAAAAGAATACTTCCACTCCAGGATCCCCACAGGGACCCAAACCAGCAAACAGAAAGATGAAACTTAGAAAATTACCAGGAATGGATAGCAAAAAGAATAAAGAAAGCTATATGTAAGACCATAAATTGATCAGCCTTATATGCAAAAAAGCAGGGCCCCTCAGAATCACCATCCAAATTTTTAGACACCCTGTGAGAGGCCATGCGTTGTCACACACCACTAGATCCTGAATCGAAAGTAAAAATACATCAACTAGTAAATTTATTTTTGGAACAATCCACAAGGAATATTAGGTGCAAACTCCAAAAGCTTCAGGAGCCAGATGGGCAGACCCTAGAATACCTATTGGACAAGGCATGAAAGGTTTTCAGTAATCGAGAAAAGAGATACAAGCAAGAAATAAGAAAGCTAGTAGCTGTGATACAGGAGGATGGAAAAAAGAAAATGTGGACAAAGACCACCCAGGCAACTCCCACCTGAATTGGGTAGAGACCTGTGTGTGAATTGTAGAAAAATTGGCAACTAGAAAAATAAGTGCCTGGAAAAAATATGAGATAATCATCAGGGAAAAATGAACCAGGAAAGAGGAGGGGTAATTGCACATGTAAAAAAAGATTGAAAGAGACCAGAGAATTCTACCCTAACAGATCCACTAACTAGTTATAATGAAGCTAGGGTAAAAACAAGGAAGTGGCATTTTTGGTAGATACAAGAGCAACATATTCAGTTCTAAATAAAGCCTTAATACCCATAGATGGAAATTATATTATGGTGAAAAGAGCAACAAGCCAATCTAAAAAGGTGTATTTTGCAAACCCTTTAAATACAATCTTAAGAAACAGTGGAGAATCCACAAATTCCTATACATGCCCGGTTCCCCAAAGGCCCTTTTGGGAAGAGACTTATTAGAACAATTACAAGCAACCATTACATTTAAAAATGAGGAAGCTATTCTGGAAGTAAATAATCAGCAATGTGTTAAAATATTGAGTTTAATATTAACAACCACTAAGACTGGAAGGGAAATTGAAATTAATGAAAAAATAATAAACCAAGTGTTTCCTGAGGTTTGAGCCTCCAGTATAGGAGGACAAAGAATACTCCCCCTATACAAATCAAAGAAAAGCAACAACTAGTTAAAATCAAACAGTACCCCTTGAAAAGGGAAGACAGAGAAGAAATTAGCCCAGTAATTGGGAACTTTTTGCAATTAGGGTTATTAAAAGAGTATCAATCTAACATTTAACACTCCTATCTAATTGAAAGCCTGATAGGTCATACTGGATAGTGAAGGATCTAAGAGCTATTACCAAAATAACTGAGGATCATCCATCCAGTAGTAGCTAACCCATACACTTTGTTAACATACTTAACACCAGAACTTAGTTTACTGTTTTAGACCTGAAAGATGCCTCCTTTTACCTCCCTATCCATGAAGCCAGCCAGAAAATTTTTACATTTAAAAAAGAAAGCCCTAAAAGTAAGCACAAAACTCAGCTCACATGGAGAGTGCTGCCCCAGGAATTTAAAAACTCTCCCACTTTGTTTGGAAAACAACTTGCAAAAGACTTAAAATCCTGAGAAGTTCCACAAGAAGAAAAGCTGTTGCAGTATGTCAATAACCTCTTGATAGCCACTCAGACAAAAGAGGTATGTGTGGCCCAAACAGTAAGCCTCTTAAACTTTCTAGAACTCCAGGAGTACAGAATGTCAAAGAAAAAAGCTCAGGTAGTAAAGCAGAAAGTGATTAACCTGGGTTACGAAGTCAGTGTTGGACAACGAGCTTTAAGACAAGATCATAAAGAAGTGATATGCCAAACCAAAAACCTCAAACCATTAGAAAACTGTGAACCTTTTTAGAAATGACAAAATAGTTTAGATTATGGATTTATGACTATGAACTGCTTGTAAAACCCCTGTATGCGCTGATCACAAATAGAAACAGAGACCTCCAGTAGACATAAAAAACCATGCAGGCCTTTCACCAGCTAAAGAATGCCCACATGTCAGCTCCAGCTCTTAGACTTCCAGACGTGAAGAAACCATTTTTTCTGTTTCCTGATTAAAAAAAAGGAATTGCCCTGGGGATACTAGCCCAGAACCTGAGCCCATACCAAAGAGTAGTTGCGTACTTTCACAAGCAACTCAATACAACAGCCAAAAAATGGCCAGAATGCCTCAAAGCCGTAGCTGTAGCAGCAGGAAGCACTCAAATTTACCCTAGGCCATAAAATGACTGTGCATACAGTGTCTGCAGTGCTGAAGTAAAAAAAGAACACTAGCTTTCCACACAGAGGTTCCTGAAATATAAACCCATGATAGTGGAACAAAATAATGTAGAAATAGTAGTAACTAACATCAACCCAGCTTCTTTTCTCAGATGAAATCAAGAAGAGTTGGTGCACTACAACTGCCTAGAGAAACCTACATTGAAACCTGCTCCATCTAGATTTAAGGAACACCCCTTTTAATAGTGCAGAAACCAAGTTCACTTATGGGAGCAACTACGTCATCAATTCACAGCAGCATACTAAGTATCCAATTACCACTTACAAAAAGGTAATAAAATCTAGACCTTTGCCAACAAGTACCTCTGCACAAAAAACTAAAATAATTACTCTAACCCATGCCTTAAAAATAGCAAAAAAATAAACAAATAAACATCTACACAGACTCAAGATATGCATTTATCTTGAGTTGTTCATGCACATGGAATCATTTGAAAAAAAGAGACTTTTTAATTCACATAGGAAAGACATCAAGCATGCACAAGAAATACTGCAACTCCTGGAAGCAATCCAGCTACAAGAAAAAGTCACAATTATGCACATTAAGGCACATCAGAAAGTAAGCTCAGAATCAGAAGAAAAAAATAAACTAGCAGATAAGAAAGCAAAAAAAAACAGCCAAAAATAAAATTACACTTAAGGGAACCATATTTTCAGATAAGCAAATTTCTCTTGAAAGTGAGCCAGAATATAATAAGAAAAACAGAAGGCTAATTTATAACCAAAAGAAACTTTATAATAAGGATAAATAAACTACTATAGGAAAAAAATTAGTTATCCCTTCCCATTTTTTATGGTCACTAACAAGGAAGAAACACCAGAAAACACACTGAAGAATAGATGCCTTGAATCTAATTTAAATGATTACTGCCCAAAATTTATAAGCTACAGTCACTCAAATAACCCAATAGTGTGACCTTTGCCTCTAGACTAACCCTAAAAATACCCCCAAACCAAAACTTAGTAAAATTAGAAAGGGCCATGGGCCTGGGCAACAGTAGCAAATTAACTTTTCAGAACTTCCAAGTAAAGAGGAGTATCAATATTTACTAGTATTAATACCTTTTTAGGATAGCCAAAGACCTTTCTCATCAAGACTACCAAAACCCATGAGGTAACCAGGGTATTGTTACAAAAAATAATACCACACTTCAGAGTTCCAGCCACCATATCCTCAGAGAGAGGGACACAATTTATCTCAAAAATAGTACAATAAATTAGTCATTATTTAAGCATAAATAAAGAACTACATCTTCCATACCACCCTCAGTCAAGTGGCCAAGTAAAAAAACAAAAACAAAAACATTTAATCAAACAACAAATTGTGAAACTGGAACAAAAAGCTAATTTGCCCTAGCCCCAATTCCTCCTGCTAACATTACTACAAATTCAGACTAAACCTAAAACTAAAGAAAAGTCCCTTTAAAATGCTTTATGAAAAACCATACAGAATCAAAAAAATATTGTCTACCCAAGTTAAAAAAAAAACACTGACCACCTATATGGTGGCCCTAAGTAAACAACTCAGAGCAATTGAAAAACATGTGGCTGGAACTGAGGGCATGAGGCCTGATGCACCTGTACATAATATACACCCGAGAAACTATGTGTGTGTTTAGTCTCCTACAAAAAAAACCAACTTTAAAGCCACAGTAAGAAAGTCCGTATGAGGTATTTCTTACCACCTTCACCATGATTAAAATCAAAGAACAGAGTGCTTAAATCCACCACAGCCATGTAAAAAAAACCTCCAGAAGTCCCTTGGAAAATAATGGGTGATAACAAACTGAAACTAAAGCTTACCTGGGTGAAATAAATACATTGCAGTCAGAAATATTTAGTAGCTAAACTTGCAAAAATTTAACCAAGAAACTAGTTTTGTTTATAATTATAATTGAAATCCAAAAATTAGAAAATACCTCTAGCCAGAACAATGCTAAATAGCCTTAGTCCTAAACTTTCATTTGGTACACTAGATCCTTGAGAGAAGATTCTAGTATAAAAGATCTAAACCTATGAAGTGTAGTCATGCAGTTGAACTAACCATATAAAAAGCAAGAACAGCAAAAACAAAAGTTATAGCTTTCCATGTATCACTGTAGCCTCAGTGAAGTTCACAAAGAAATACACTCATCAGTGTCACAGAAGCAGTTTTTCTAGTTCTGTGATATTTAGTCTAGAAAATCTCCATGTAGAATGAAATGCCACGCTGGATTTGTTTAGTAGCTCTGGACATCAGTTATCTCTGAACATCCCATGAAGCTTTAGGGTTACATCAAATGTACTGCTCCTAGACAAATGCAGCCAGACTGGAGTTTGTTCAGTGGTCATTGTGCCTGGCTCTTAAAACGCCAATCTCACTTTTGCATATTCACTAAGACACAGTAATCACTGCATTATACCAGTATCTGTGTATCTGACACACCCAGTGATTTGTTTGCAGACTTTCCCACATCCTCAGAGCTGCTACTTCTTAGTTTGGGTCAGTTTTACCATGTCTGTGTCTGGTGTCTTCTTCCCTCCAGATATTTTTGGGTGGGGTTGATTGCAGCAGGTTGGGAGGACAACACAAGTCTGCCGTTTGCAGCTCACCTGCAAATCTCCCTTACAAAGCAGTAAAGCAATCAGGCAACTGGACTGATTATTGCAGGTGCCTTCCAACTGAACTGTTCTAATTTTACTTCTATTCTGCTTATGGAAGGTTTTCTATTGTTGTTAGGCTTGTTTTACTTCTTTTTACTTTTTTTTTTTTATTACTATGTGTCTTCTAGCCATGTATTTACCATTCATTGTTCATTCTTTTTGCCCTGCTTTCTTTATGCAGCAGAGGAAAATCATAGCACTAAGATCTAAGGTGGGCCTAACTAAACCTCACCACACTGAACCACTGGATGAACAAGAGGCCTTTTATTTTCTTTCTGTTGTTTGGTATCAGTACAAGGATTTTTTTAGACTTCTTCTTTAAGTGGTCTTTCTGATGTGTCAGAAGTCTATGTAGTTATGTTTATCAGTATTTTATTACTTTTTTTACCTTGTTTAACATGTGTCAGCTACTGAAGGTTCTCTGCTGTAAAATATGACACAGGTGACTAAGTGGCTCCTTGTTCTGCCTGCTTTGGTAATTGTGCTGAGCCAAGTAGTATCTGTTGGGTATGCAAGCATGGAGGGTAAGGAAGGGCTTTGTCAACTCAAGGAAACTAATGAGTTGTAGGAAAGACCTATGATGATGTTTTGGCCAATAATTACAGGCTGCAGACTTCACAGATCCCAAAAACTAAGCAAACTCCATCTTTCTTAATACTTTGATGAAATACTGAAGGGTATATGAAGCAGTGCTGATCACTTAGAGGCATGTATCAAATTTGAATCAGGTCTAAGAACAAAATCTGGGGAATTTGATATCATAAGATATCAGAGTTTCTTGTCTGTGCTCCACAGTGCTTTTGAGGACTAAACTAGTGATCTGTGAAGAAAAAATACAACAGTTTAGACTATCAGAAAGCATAACTTATGAAATAAAGTAACAATTTTGGTCAGCACTTTTTTTGGTTCAGCAATATATATAATTCTCAGATACTTATGATTAGGTACACTAAGAATGGGACACAACCTAATATAGCTGGCTTTGATTTCTAGTTTCTCTTTGTCTTATGGTTGCTTGTTTCGGACTCAACACAGATTGTAAATAAACTGTCCTCTTCCTAAAACTGTTAATATAGATGGTCCCTTGGACTCCACTGTTCTGTGTCTGGTACAATTACATGACAATATTTACGAAAATATTTCTTATCTGTTGAGGCTTCAGTTTTTGTGTTAAAATTTTTTATAATTTATAATGTGACCCAAAACGCCTCAGCTCTAACAAATTTTGGCTTTGGCCTGTAGGGCTTGGGTGTTTATTCAGAACTGGTGAGTACATACATCACCAGTTGACTTCAAAAGAAGTTCTGGGTGCAGAGGCATTCAGTCATTTGCCCAAGGTCACAGTGATGGTCAGGATCAGAGCTCCACAGGGCAGTTCCTGGCCCCAAGTAAATAAACACACATGCCAGACCAGTAGAAACTTCTGAGCTGTGCAGGGATCTTGTGTAGTTGCACCTTAAGAAGTGGGTCTTGTCTTTCATGATCAGATTTAAACAGCTACACTTTTACAATGACAATAGCTATTGCCACCTGTGCAATGACAGTAATTACTAGTTGAGTAGGAACTATTATACACTACTGAACGTGTCTTTTGAACTGTAATGATTGTTTTCAAAATGCCATACTTTAGGAATTGCTTGGAATGCTCCTTCTGTGTTGGCTTGATTTTCTATCACACCATGTGTCATGGGGTAGCTTTACCTTTAAGGCAGCTGAGGAAAGAGGGGAAGTTGAAGCTGCTGATGGCTGATGGGAGTTTTTCCTCCTGACCAATTATCAGTCATTTCCAAGAATTGACAGCAGATCTGACCATTAAAAAGTGAATTCAACTTGTAAACACCCCCTTAAGAAGTACAGACAGTGTTCTTTCGCCTTCTTTTCGCTTCTGGCCTTTGACAAGGTAACAAGGCTCCGTTTTGGCCTCTCCCCCTCCCTCCAGGCCGACAAGGCCGCGGGGTGGAGGGTGGGGGGGGAAGGGAATCAGCGCTGCTTAGCTGAGCTTGGTTTTCAGTTTTTGCCACTGGACTGAAACCTGATACTATGAACTCTTGTAGCTTTTTAAGCTTCTAATTCTTTCACTACCTTGAGAAAACACACAGATTACTCTTTCTCTCAGAACGACAGAAAGAGAGAAAGACAACATAGAGAAAACATCATAGAACCACCAATACAACAGTGAAGAAAAGAGTTAAGTTTTAAATAAGAGAGAGAGAATAAGAAGATGCTTAATAGCTGAAATACCTTTTTGTTAAAGCTATGGAGATGGACAATAATCATATAAAAGACTCCTTTAATTCATGATAAGAGTATTGGGAGGAATAGAGTATTCAAAGTGTGGGTTTTGAGCAAAAGAGAAAGTGCTTGAGACACTGTGAGTTGCTGAAATTAAGTAGAGTGAAGATTTTGAAGCCTTGGGGGCAAAGAGGGAACTGTTTTCCAGGAGAGCTCACAGAAACAGATGAAGAGGACTTCTGCCTTTGAATAACTCATCCTTAGAAATGAAATCCCTAGACTTTATTGACCCATGCACACCTCGGAGAGATGTGAGATGGGAGGAGCAGATCTAATGACAGATTTCCGGGCAGCTGGCATTAGAGAAATGGAAAACTATGACAAAAAATAGTTTTCTCGTGAGAAACTCCATAGATTAGCAGAAAGAGACTTCTGTTTCTCTACAAAGACTGATGAAAAGACTCTAACAAAAATTGAGACTGTTTTTTAGCCACCAAAGTTCTGAAGTTATTTGTCTCTATGTTATCATGTCATGTGTACAAAGAAGTGATCAAAATGTAAAAGATGAAAGGGTTTTCTGGAAATTTACTCTAGTGTTCTTATTCTTGTAGTTTGTTAATAAACTGTCTTTATTCCTTTTAAGTTTTAAGCCTGTTTTGCTCTTGTTTTAATCCATATCTCACAACAAGAAATAAGTAATTTCTTTAGTTACTAGTTTAAAACTACGACACCATGACTGACTTTGCACCAAAGATGTGTGTGAATAATGCAGAAAGTGCTGCTGGTTTGTTTGCTTGTTTTGGTTTTGGTTTTTGGTTTGTTTTTTTTGGGGGGTGGGGGGGCAGAGTTTGGGGTCGTTTTTTGCTTGTTTGTTTGTTTCTTGTTTGGTTGGTTTTTTTCACACCCACTGCAGTAAGATTAAGGTTTACTAGAAAATTTAATAGCTATAGAAAGCAGCATGTTGGAGTAGCATCACAGCCCTGCCTCATTCTTCCCTATAGTGTCAGCTGAATTGGCTAGGGAGTTCTGACTGCACCTTTTCACAAAGTCCATGAGCTCTCATTAGCACACTCCAGTGACTGGGGTGCAGAATGCTGAATAAAACCTCCACATACTTCAGGAATTATGTAATTTTTTGTCTGAGGTCTAAACATGATTTATCTAATGGTGATGTAGAACTTAAATAGAAGCAAGTCTGGAGAAGTGGACTAAGTATTTTGCTTATTTAGCTGAGTTGTCTAAACACTGGGGACTAAGATGAGCTTATGCAGAACCTTCTAACACTGAGTCTGAGTCAGGCATGATTCTCTCTCTTTTAGAGAGTACAGAGTCAGAGACACGAATTAGCTTGCCCATGCCCACATAGAAATGCACAGGTATAGTCAGCATTACAGTTTGATTACTCAGAAGTTACAGATGTGCAAGATGTATTGCACTTCCTCCCACCCAAAGTGCCATAAAGACTTCTTGCAGGGGATCAGGTACACACTCTTATCTTGACAACTTTTATGAGTATGGTTTTTCTCTTTCATTGTGATTTTCGTTTTAATATAAAAATAACAATGACTAAAGCAAAGTGTTTCAACATGCACATTTTCATCATTATTGTAAGAAAAAAGTTCCTTGGATCTGAAAATATTTGTACCTGTAGAACTTTCTTTTGTTGGCTCTTCTGGGCAAACCAGTACACACTGGTGAAAAGTGAGAGAGAACATATGAAGATTTTCAGAAGTGATTGAAGGAAGTTTTCCTGAGCCCAGCAAAGCACAACACTGAAAATGAGAGGGCAATCAATTTAAATGAAACCAGTAATTTCTAAAGGTTTAGAAAACTTCATGTTGATGCTGAGGCTGAGACTTAGGTTTCCCGTCTCTTGACAGTTTATGAATACCTTTGTCTTTTCCTTGATGTTGGGCATAACTGTTTTTGTCAAATTCCTTGTGTACCAGAATAGAATTTGCAGGCCCTTTCCTTTAAAGAATTTGGAATTTACATAACCCTGCAATTGTAGCAATGCAAAATGTGGCTCTGGTTACAATAACAAGGGTATAGAGAATGCAGAGAGATATTGTAGTGGCAAAGGCATAAAATCAAAACAAAACAAAACTCTACATGTTGTTTTAATTTTCAGCAGCCATGTGGTGACTGTCCTGCAGTTGCTGGCTATAAATAACTCTCTGCCATCACAGGAAGACAAAACCCAAAAAATTTCACATTCCTCCCAAATTTTCTTAAGGTTATAAAAAATAAAGGAATGGTAAATATTTCGAAAGTAGAGTGTGTCTTTGCTAAGGAATATCAAATTATTGCTCAAGGGGATTGATATTTGCATTAAGTAAAGAAATTTGGCATTAAACCTCTCTTTCCCTGTTCCATCTCTGCCAGCGTTTTTAAGAAAACCACTTAGGACTGCATATAGAAAGTTTGCCAGGCAATACTTGTTAGAACTGCATGCACTCACTGCCTTCGTATCAGCTGAGGCAGGAACTTCCTTTGAGATAAATGAGCATTACACAGAAATGTGACTGTTGCTTCTTGTCAGATGCTACATCCTAGTTCTTTTACATGGCGTTTTAGGAAGATGGAGATGAGGATCACTTCATTGCACAATGAGATGCTGTGGCAATGATAGATGTAGATGTGAATACCAAGAGATGCAGACCTGCTTTATAAGTAAGATTAGATTTATTACAAGTGTCTGAAAAAAGATTTGGTCACCTGTTCAAATCCAGTTTTTTCATTAGAATGAAAAATGGTTACAATTGCAAATGTTTTAGGACAAGCCACCTTACTTTTAGATTCAGGGATGAGATGCCATGTGAATTGTGTGACTAAGGATAGCTCTTCAGGGAATATAAGGACAGACTGAATCACGAAGTGGTATAAATGGCATTAATGGAGATAACCTTTAGTAGAGAGTCCTAGAGTAATCAGGACCATGTGAGGGTTTCTGTACATTAATGAGATGAAAAGGTTTTGTTGAGACTTCTTTCTCAGAAGGTAGCAATGCCTTAAATTTTAGCCAGTCCTGGGTATCAATAGAGGTACAAGTCTACCATTTGTTAGTGTGGTGAAGGCCCAAGCAGCAAGCCTGGATACTAAGAAAGAAATATCAATACCAGCAGACTAGGAAGGAATTGTGGCATACAGGGAAACTGATTTAAATTGACCCTGAGCTGTGATATTGTTTTGAATAGGCATGAGGTCTCCCCAAACAGGATTTATTTGAATTTCTGGGTGTTCCCTAAAAACATAGGAAGGAAAGCTGCAGCAGAGGAGGAGCCAGATGTTGCTGTGAAATGGTTCTCCAATTACAGCATCTGTTTGACACTACCTCATCATGGTGATGGACCACAAGCCAATTGAGAGCTTGTGGTAAATAAACCAGAGCAATGCTTTGGTCGGTGTCTGTTATAGATCAAAAGAATGAGTAAAGGACACCTTCTTCAGGCAACTGGAGGAGGCTCATGACCACCTCAATGTCTGCTGAAAGAGCAATTACTGCAGAGCACAAGAAATCCAGGAGCTTTTTGGAGTGATGACAACTTCCTAACGTAGATAATGGTTGAGCTGAAGAGAAGAATTACTCTACTAACCTAGCATTTACAAACAAGGAAGAACGGACTGGGGGTGTGAAAGTTAAGGGTAGCTTTGGCTGCAGTGACCATGAGATGGCAAAATTAGGATCCTGAGAGGAGGGAGTATTTGAAAAAACAATATCACAACCTTAGAATTTAGGAGAGTAGACTATGGTCTGATCAGGGACCTCCTTGAAAGAATTCCTTAAGACATGGCCCTAGCAATTAAAGAGGTCTGTGAGAGTCCAGTGATTTTCAAGGGTCACCTCAAGTTCCTCAGATGATCAGGGAATGAAACAAAGGAATCGGGAGGCATGTGTAGATAAGCAAAGAGCTTGTAACTAAACATAAAAGGAAGTTTCAAGAGGTGGGAGTATGGTCAGTTGACTTGGAAGGAATATAGAGTCACTATCTGGACATAAAGGACAACAAAAAGGGTGCCTAAAGGGAGATTGATTGCAAAACAAAGAAGAGGGAAAAAATAGACCAACTGTTGAATAGTCTAGGGAACCTAATGGCAAAGAACATAAGAAAGGATGAGATGGTCAAGTCTTCTTCACTGTGATCTTCACTGGAAGTAGTCACTTTGAGAAATTCCATGCCTATCAGACCTGTTAGCTACAATGTATGGAGTAAGGAAGATTCACCATTGATTAATGAGAACTGGATTAGGAAATATTTAACTGAATTGTACAAATAAACAAGTAGGTCCCTCGTACCTATTGGGAACCATCCAAAAACACTGTGGGAGCTGTTTAATGTCAATGTGAAGCCACTCTTGATTATCGTTGAAAGGTTATAGCCACCTGAAAAAATTCCTGAGGACAGGAAGAAAGCAGTTGTTATTTTTATCTTCAAGAGGTACAAGAAAGGTTGTTTGGACAGGGTGGGGAGCCTCATCGTAATCCCTAGAAGGGTGGAGGAATACACCATCCTAGAAACCAATTCCAAGCATATGAAGGACAAGAATATGAAAAGAAGTACTCAGCACAAATCCATAAGGAGAAATCATTCCTGACCATCCTAATATTGCCTTCTATGATTAGATAGGAAGAGAATGATAAATGCTGTTTATCTTGACTTTAGTAAGGTTTTGACACTTACACGATGTCACTATTGACAAACTGATGAACTGTGGGCTAGATTAAGTGATTAGTGGCATGGTTTAGTAGCTAGCTGAGCTGCTGGGCTAGAAAGGTGGTCAGCAGCAAACAGATCAGCTGCAGGCCACACAAATAGATTATCCCAGATTTAGTTCTGGAACACAAAACTATCTAAATCTTCATTGATGGCCTGGATGATGGGACCGACTGTACCTTAAGCAAGTTTGGTGACAACATAAAACTGGGAAGAAAATTGATAAACCAGATAGTTATACTGCTGTTTAGAGGCAACTCAATAGGAATCTCATGGAATTCAACAAAGGAAAATACCAAGTCCTTTTCCTGAGAAGGAAAAACCTCATGCATCAGTACAGGCTGAGGCCAACCAGTTGGAAAACATCCTTGTGCAAAAGGGCCTGGAGTTCTGGTAGACAACAGTTTGAACATGAGTCTGAACTATACCACTGTGGCAGCCTTGGACAGTATAAAGAAAAACTGCTACCAAGTCAAAACAAATGATCTTTCCTCTCTTCTCAACACTGGCAAGGACACATCCGGAGTGTTGTATCCAGTTTGAGGTTCTTCAGGGCAAGAAAGAGATGAAGAAAGGGCTGAAAAGATGGTTAAAGGACTAGTGCATCTGACATATGAGGAGAGACAGAGAGACCTGGGACTGCTTGTCAATATAAATGAATACTTGTTGATGTGGGGAGTAAAGACGATAGAGCCAAACGCTTCTCTGTGGTGCCCAGTGGCTAGATCAGAGTTAATAGGTACAAACCAAAACACAGAAAACTCCATTTAAACATAAGAAAAATAATTTATTGTGTGTGTGATCAAAACACTGAAACAAATTGCTAAAAGACATTGTGGAAGCTCTATCCAGCCTTAACTGTTCTGTGCTCTGTGATACCTATTTTTTTACTCATGGCTGAGCCAAAGCAGCTCAAGAATTGTGATCATAGATGTCACTTACTTTTTTGGTCCAAGTACTATTTGGGATGTACTGCCCCACACCTTCTTAAAATAAGTGACACCAGAAGAAAAATCAGGAATTGTGTTTGAAGGTTTTTGGGGGGGTGGGAGTGGTGGAATTGCTTCTTGTGCTATATACAGTTTGACGCTGGATAGGGGACTTCACTCTCTTGTGATTCTAACATGCTGTTTTTCACCAGTGTCAAATATTTACAGGGGGGTGGGGAGAAGAGAGAGAGAGGCCTGAATTTAGCTAATGTTGATAGACCTGAGTTAAAGTTGATGCTGTTAATTTGTGGGGTTAAGGAGGGAAAAACAAAGCCCTGTTTTTCTGTTATCCCCCAAAGACTACAGTTTCTATGAATACCTTAAGGCACAAAAGGAGAAATTGACAATTCTAATGATGTTTCTCTTAAAACAGTTTAGTTAAATACCATGGGAAGCAAACAAGGAAAAGGTTGCCTTAATGGTATTTCCTAAAGTGACAGTACAGCAGTATTTGTGGAATGTCCTGGAGCATGTGGCAGCGGCTTCAGGGGAGACAAAGAGTTACATTGTCCCACCCCAAACCCTTTGTGAAGGGCAGCCCAGGTGCTGTGATTGGGTTTCAGTCCCTGGGGGGTTCTCCCTTGCTGTGTTTCTGATGGTTCCTGACCCTGAACTCCACCCTCGGGGGTGGGGACCCTC
>NC_031770.1:29171454-29172396 GCF_001522545.3 Parus major
TCTCGTTGGTGTTTGATGCTGGTCCCCAGAATCCTGCTGCTTCCCTGGACAAGATCCTGAAGTTGCTGGCCGCAACAGGAGCAAACTCATTTGGTTTTAATAAAAAATAATTTAAAAACCCAACAAGAAAATTAGCTGAATGATAAAAGTAAATAATTCAAAACAGATTTCCTTATAAATCCTGGAAATCATCTGTCTAGAGCATCTGGTAGAAAGAAGACAAAGCTAATAGTTCTGTACCATCTGAAAACCATATTTTGTATGTTAATCACACTCTGCAGAAAAAAATACAGGTTTTTAATCAATGATCACTTATGATCCCTATACTCAATGTAACAACAACAAAGTTAAGTAACAACAACAATTTGTCTGCAGTGCAAATGCAATCAGTGTTGAAGATATAGTGGTACATGTGAGATAATCATATTGGATTTGATTGTAGGGTATATTAAGAGCACTGCTGAGTGCTTCATTGAAGAAGACTAGCCCTGCATTGAAATGAAGAGACCATATAGGAAACCGTACATATTTCTTCTGTAATTTAATTTGAAAGCGACAAAATATTGGAGATGTCTTTTCTATTGAGAGAAAGCTAAAAAGAACTATTTATTTGCAATTGTTTCTCCAGACAACCTAACGGTATAAAAATTGTAACCTCCAACCTCATCTTTCTTTTTTTACCCGATCACCATTTCTGCAGAACAGAACTTGCATCTAGGCTGTACTATAAGTATTAGTCACACCATTACTCTGTCTGGGGACCAATGTATTAACTAGGTTTTGATTATATTTATAGTCTAAACTTGAGGCATTTCTTGTAAGTTAGTAAATAGACTTATTGGAACTGATAGTTTACTAATGTTCTTGATTTTATTTCCTTCCTTCCTTCCTTCCTTCCTTCCTTCCTTCCTTCCTTCCTTCCTTCCTTCCTTCCTTCCTTCC
>NC_031770.1:29172961-29216945 GCF_001522545.3 Parus major
CTTCCTTCCGCCACTTCCTTCTAGAATACTTCAGTGTTTTGGTCTATTAAGAATTTGTGCATCCAATTTGTTCATGAAGCCTAATTACACCTATTGTCTCATGGTTTTCAGTGTCCTTTCTATGTTTTCTTGTAGATTTGTAACAGTTATTTACAGAGAAAAAATAATGTGAAATCTTTTCTTCCCAAGGTATTTGTACTTTATGTGAAACAATGCTGTTTGACCCCATTCCCTGCTGACACAAATTCCACAGCAGTATTTACATGACTGTAATGTGAGTGTGGAATGTCGCTGAGTTAAGAAGGTACCTGATATGAATGAGCAGGGCAGTGGTAAATCAGTGGTCAGAGCTCAAGCTCTGTCATCCTTCTAGTGAACTGAGCAGCAAGTTTCCTGTGGTTGTCTCCATAGGCATGATCTGTCTCTCTATCAATATCCTAAATAGTTTCCACAGCTGTTAGAACTTCAAAGATACCAATACAAAAAATAGAAGTGCTAAATTCAGATTCTGTCAGGTGAAACAAAACATGATGCTTGGCTCACAGCTCCAGTTTCCTACATATGTATGGTTATGTATTCAAAAGGTACAGATTTACTCCCCATAATTTTAAAACATTATTATTTTACATCTTTGAAGTCTTTTTAAAAACTGACTGATTCATTCCTTATTAGCTGCATCCCTCTAGGTGACCAGTTTCTTCTCTGGCATGTGCAGTGGTCTGGGAGTGAACAGTGGTTTGAGGGGCGCAGTCTCTTGTGCATGAACATCTTGCATAGAATCAGGGCCACTACCTAATTAAATATGTGCTGCTCTCCTGGCATGCACCAAGTTTCCCTCTGGCTCAGACTGCCAGGATGGAATTAAAGCTTGCAGAACCTGGGTTTGCCGCTCTTCACTCAATAGCTTCACAGAGAAAGCAATGTATTTTTTGTCTCCAGAGCAGCTCTGTCTTCTGTTAATCATACATATACTACTTAGCACCGCACTGAAGCATGGGTGCTCTGCATTCCCTGTAAATGGAACCCTCTTTCCAAGTACAACAAAGATGGTTTTCTTCTCTCCTGCCCTCACCCTCACAGTCAAGCAGATTTCCAAGAAAGCAAGTCAGCATCCTTTGACTAGAAGTAAGGAGCCACCTTTCCGTAGGAACATTGTCCCATTTCCAGGACTCCTAATCATACAGGAATTCCTGTAAAAAAGGTCAAGTATCCCTTGGCAAAGTGTGTGTGACAAAATAGGACAGATTTCATGTGATGAAAATTATGTCTAAGAAAAGCCAGGGCAGGTTAAGAGTGGTGTAATAGAGGGAAGGCAAAAAACCCCAAAGCAAAACAAACAAAAAACCAAATCCAAACTAGACTAAAACACTATAGCCCCTACAGCCAGAATAAAGAGCTTGGCTGTCAAATACTGAAACTAAATGTCATTTGCAATTAATTAATTTAATAAGATCAGCTGTCTTCCTGATTGATTTCTGCTTCTTTCTAGGGGATCAGTGCTGCTGATTAGTTTGCATGTAAACTTCCAAGAATACAAACAGAGTTTAGCAAGACACATCAAATGAAACTAATTCTTTAAGTCTTCTGCAGAGAATATGCAGTAAGCAAATGTTATCCCCTGCGCAGCATCACTAATAGAGCCAGGACTTGTTGCTCCAGCTACTTTTTTTTTCCACTGAGATGCTACAAAGCACTTAAAAGCACATAGGACTGGCTATATTGAAATAATTTTCAAAGGAAGTGAGTTTTCTTGGTAGAATAAAAGAAGTGGGACAGATCAGTCACCATTTCTGCAAAAAGGAGGATATTTAGCTGGAGTTCCCTGACTGCTAAGCAGCTGTTTCAGGATCCAATAGTAGCCAAGTATCATTTAAAAAATCCCAAAGCTGTTCTATTAGCACTTGGGTCTCAACATATCTCCGTCAGCTTATAGATCACAGAGTTACAAGGGCAGTTAAAAAACTGACATTATTGTTTCACTTTGGTTTTGTGTCAACCAGTAGTCAAACAGAGTAAAGCATCTGGCCTAGATCCTGAATCAGATTAAAAAGTGGGAATAGCCTTTCCCTCTGCATTTCTCTGTTCCTTTGATAGATATCACTT
The DNA here is from genome assembly GCF_001522545.3 of Parus major. Lineage (NCBI taxonomy): Eukaryota > Metazoa > Chordata > Aves > Passeriformes > Paridae > Parus > Parus major. The sequence goes on from NC_031770.1 coordinate 29,175,065, forward strand.
TAATTTTCCTGGGAGTCACTGAGATCTCTTCTTCATAGCTGGAGACTGACTTTTCTTCTAACTGTATTAATGACCTTTTCTTGGTTGGAACAAGACATGTTTATCTAGATCATTGCTAATTAAATGATAGTGAATACAACATCAGGTATTCCTTAAACACTTCCAAAACTTAAAAAGGCCCCCAAGTCCCTCCCCTCTATGCAGCTAAACAAGTCCCTGTTCATGCATCAGGGGAATAAAAAAGGAAAACAACCCCTGCTCATTCAGAGCCCAAACTAATTTTTAAATTACTGCTAGTGGAAATTTATGTTGCAGTACAGCTCAGCCAGCTTGGACTGTTTCTCAAAAAGGCAAAAAAAATCTTTCAAATGGAAAACATTGTCATTAAGCAGACCATTATTGGAACAGCTGCCTAGGGACAAGCTCACACCAGCCACCTTAGTTCACACATTTAGTAAATTTAGACAACAATATTTGCATAATAATATTTGTGATACCGATCACCTGTCTGCATACTGCATCTGTTTGTAAGGTGGCTATTTGTTAGAACAGAGATTTTTTTAAAAAAAATTATTCCTCTGGAAGATGGGAAAACATATACAGAATAGAAGGAAGCATTCAAAAACGATGGGGATGGCAGAGGAAGATTCTGTTTTACAAATCAGTTCCCTCTAGTCTGCTAAATGAAATTAAGCTGAACAACTGTTTTTCTAAAGCTCTGGTCTGTGCAAAATATCATGAAGGAGTTCAAAGTGGTCATAAGGTGTCAGGTGTGAACAAAACACAAATTTTTTCAAGGGAGGAAAATGAAGCCATGATGAAGTTGCTAACTACAAATATTTACATTTGTCAGGAACTAGTAACACTCCTTTAATTGCCTACAGATGATTAGAGTTTTAGTGGCAGAAAATTTAATTCTGGCTGATTCTGGCTCTCCTTCAGGGACGTGGGTTTATGTTGGGCTGTTATCTGAAAAAGTAGGTTCATTTTGAAGATGTTTTTTCAAAATACCAAGTAAAACTAAAGGGAGAAAAGAAGCAATTCCTGTAACACACAGGCCGAAGCTTATCACTTCGGCCTGCGCCAGGAGTGTGTCACACCCCAGGAGCAGGATGGCCCGAAGTGTGACTAGAGCACTTGCTCTACGACTTTTTGGCTGTAAGTCTGCGCTCTGAGGAGGCAAGGATGAGAGGGAGGTCTTTTGCATGGGATAATAGAGGATTTATTGCTCTGGGGAATCTTGGGGGCAAAAGACAGAAAATGCCAGCGTGCAACAGCTGAAATAGGGAGGCGGTTCAAAGGGAGGGTACAAAGCATCAGCTAATCAGAGCTATCCTGGGGAGGGTAAAAGGCAGGGTTTACAAAATCATCCTCCAGTGAGGGATGTAGGAAGGGAAACTGGGTCACATGGACTAATCAAACATCAAAATTTAGGGGATCTCCGAAGTGAAATTCCAAGCATGTGGTAGGCATAAAGTAGGATTGACAGGAGACTCAGGGCAGATTGATAACATGGGGTGGGAGGGTCTCATTTGGACCAAACCATCAACTTAGGCAATAACAGAACATACCATTAACAAGAAATGCTGCAACACTCCTGTAGAAGTTTTTTGTTTTTTTTTTTTTCTTTTTACTTCCAGTTGAGGTAAAGACAACTCACTTTCTAAAAGCTCCTAAGCTGCTTCTTTTCCAAGAGCCTTTCCTCTTTCCATACCTGTTATCTAAGATGCAGCAAATTCTGATGTCCATCCTCTCCCTTTCCCACATGTTCCCCTGCCAGCATACAACTTGTGCAAGATCACTCATTAAATCTTAACCAATACAGGGGTGAGTATTTAAAGGGCTTGAGAGGCCAATAAAAGACAAGGAGCTGTGAACAGCACAGGGAAAAGGGTGCAAATTGAAATGTGCTGCCTCCAGGAAGGTCCATACCAACATCTTACATCCTACTATGATGGATACAGATTTGAATGCAGTTTTAGTTGACCTAAATTTTGTGGTGTGGGCCATTTTATGAAATGGAAACCCAATCTCTTCATTTAAGAACAATTGGTAGAAGTAGCTTGATAGCTAGAACACTGATTTCAGGCTTTGTCAAGAAATTATCTTCATACTGAATGCCGTAATTCTCATTAACTACACAGCTTTTACAGATCTGATAAGGTTTAGTTTCTAGGAACAAATTTATTTACTCCTAACCATTTTTTAAAATTTAGAAAATAAACTCACGAAGATAAATGTTTGTGCTGGGTTTGTAGTGGCATCTTAAAAAACCATATTCTTCCACACTGTCAAGAATGCTGCAGGATAATAATGACAGCAGCAATAAATCAGATGCAATCTAACCCTACCAGCAATAAGTTTTGTCACAGTTTCACTCAAACATCTGCATGAATATATTCATGTATAAATGTATACATGCATGCACAAGTATGTACATGCATTATGGTTCATCAAATGCCATGAAAATCTTGTGGCATTACGAGTTATAAATTTTAAATAATAACAAATATTATTTCAGATGAGTTTTTTCTAGATCTTTACTTTTTAAAAGTTTAAAGAAGTTGTTGTATAGTAAAAGTTTAAAGATGTCATCAAAATGATGTATCAACACCCAACCATGTTCGTTAGGATTGAAAAACTAATCTGAAAAAAGTGTGTGTGTATATATATATATATATGCGTATCCTTGAACTGAAGTGTCCTTATTCATCTGGCAATCAATGGGAGTGGAATCCAGCCTTTAGATCTGAAGGTGTGGTTTCAGCCTAAAGTTAAGAATATTTTTAGGAGGACTACATAAACTGAATGAATGTACAAGCATTTCTGTTAAATTGACTATATATCCCTCATTTCAGCCCCTCTGCAACAGGGGACAGAATTTTGTGTGATTCATTCATAAGTGACGATAGTGATGGATCCACCATCACACTACATCCAACATTAGTGTATAGTAGTAATACTACTCTATTTCAATCTGGAGGGGTGCTCAAAACATTGTGTGACATTTCATAGACTGGAAACATGCAGAAATGATGGAAGGATATGAAAATCCTATTAGTCCTGTACCCTGTGGTGACTGACCCTGTGGCTGCATGGCGTGGTGGTGTCAGGCAAGACATGCAGCCAAGTGCACAGAGCTGTGGTGTTTACTCTCACTGTCAGATGGAGCAGGCAGCCTGGCACTGGGTCCCCTCTCACAATGGACGCTTTTGTTGTTAGATTAATATACCCGTCCTTTTGTTTTGAGGAAGGATCTAACAAACACTTCATATCTCCAGAGGTGGAGCAACATCTCAGAGAAACTTTTGCTTCTATTTTCTGAAAGGAATGTGGTTTTGAGCAGTAAGTTATTTGATTTTGTATGTCCCTTTCCCCTTTTAATCCCTTACTATTCTGTGCCCTTATACACAAATAATACTACAGCTTTTTTGGTTTTTACCTTGGTCTGCATAACTTAAATCTTATTGTGAAAATAGGTGATTTCTTTAATAGCTTTATTCCTAAATTCAGAAGAAGCTGCCTTTGTAGGTCTGTTTGTGCTGCCTTGCAAAGTAGACATTATGTGATACATTGTTCAGAGGGACAAACACACCTTTTTCTTTTTTGGCACCTTTGGCAGGACTTTTGGTTTTGCTATCCCCTATAAGCTAAGACATCAAAATACATCCTATTAAATATCACTTCTTATGCAAGGGGAATCACTTAAGGTCAGACTGAGCCGAGTACCAACGGAAATCCCACATCCCCCTGCCGCGGCAGATCATGGTTTGGAGCCAGTGTGCTGCAGCGTAAGTCACGGAGCAGGAGGTTGGGGTGGGCGCACTGATCCCCGCGGGGGTCCCTGCCGCAGCCGGGATCCTGCGCCCACTGCCCAGGGAACCGTGCGGAACCCCGCCGCCTCCTGCCCCACCGGCCTTGCGGAGAGTACGACGGAAGCCAAGATTAAATCCCACCACACCATTAAGTGGAAAGCCTTGTGGAAAAGCGTTCCGGTTCCCGAGGCGTGTAGGAAAGCTTCTCTCACTCACGGCGATGGTTATCGAGGCGGTGAGCCCCCCTGGCGCCCCCGCCCGCAGCGCCCCCCGAGCAGCGCCCCCCGAGCAGCGCCCCCCGAGCAGCGCCCCCCGAGCAGCGCCCCCCGAGCAGCGCCCCCCGAGTAGCGCCGGCGGCTCCCGGAGCCGAGCGCTCCCGCTAGGCCGGCGCGGGGCCCTTTAAGAAAGCGCAGCACAGTAGCAGGGGCCGGCCTTGCCTCCCGCAGCCCGCAGCGCTGGAGCGGCGCTGGGGAATAGGAAGCAGTTCCTGGTTTGGGTCCGAGAGAGCGCACGTAGCAGTAGGAACAGCAGAGCCGCTGCTGAAGCAGGAGCAGCAGCAGGCGCCCCAGCTCCGCTCGCTTAGCAGCATCCAGCGTGGGGATCAGCGCTCTGCCTGGCTCCCGGACACGGGATGGACGTTCCTGAGCACTGAGCTCAGCAGCTGTAAAAAGCAAGTAGGAAAATATACATCTGGATAAAATTGGTAAGTCAAACTAGTCACATCCTCTTCCTTGGACTGCAGTTTTTCAGTCTCTTAGTTAGTAATGTTCTTCGCAAGCTTTCTCTTTCTTTTTTTATTTTTTTTTTTAATTTTTTTTTTTTTTTTAATTTTAACTTTTAAGCAGAACAGCTGGGAAAACATGGAAGCAAAATAAAAGTGTAAAAAAGCTTTGACGATTTTTCAGTGTTTGTGCTCTTATTTTTTAAATCCTCCTTCTACATAGAAGAATTGCTGCAGAGTGAGGAAGGAGAAACCAGCAAGTGGTTTTGTATGTGGGGGTACAGAAAGCTAGTAAGAATTGTAATTGGCTTTTCCTTAGGACATCGATTAAAGACAATGACTAAAGATTTCAAAAAACAAACAAACAAAAATCCCCAACAAAACAAACCCCAAGTTTCAAAAAGTTTGAAATGACTTGTCATTTACTTTTACAGAGTAATCACAAACCTCGTGTTGAAGTCTTTAACGCACTGAGATTTGTACAGTAAAGAGAATGGACTTTTAAAAACTGTGTTGTCAGTGTAAATTTGGGAGCCAAAGTATTGCTGGGCAAATGTTGTATATATTTGTTTAAATTTAAGTAAATCCATCGTCAGCCCTGCGAAGGCGGAGGCAGGAGATGCAATTTCCCTCATGGCAGATAGAGGGCGCTGTTGCTGCACCCGGCGTCAGCCTCCCTGAAATGGGGAGCTGATAAAAATACAAGTGGAAAATCCAGTGGGGGCGAGATGTTTTAAACCATGAAACCAGTAATTTTTCATACGAGTGCAAAGCTATATGCATAGAATCCACTTGGATCTGCCAATGTTTTTAATTTTCATTCCCTTAAGTTTTGGGGGCAATTTTTTTGTTTGATATGAAATTATCTGAAATACAAAAAGAAATATATTAGAGCCTGGTTATGACCTTATTATCTTTTCTGGAGCACGTTGTGAAGTCATTCTGGATCAAGAAGTGGAGAGAAAGTGTGGAATCTCTTGACAGAAATGTTACTTCAGTAGTGGTGTGGAAGATGAGGAAGAACTGTCACTCAGTGTTGACCAAGTTGCAGGCTGGAATTGGACATCTGACATGGGAGCATATCCTTTGTATCCAGTAGAGATGTACAGCAGAGGTTAGAGATCTACAAGTGACTAAGACATGTAAACCCTAGTGATTGAATGGCATATGGTCAAGTAGTTAGGGGAAGGGGGAAGGATCATGTCCAGATATACAGCTTTCCATATAGAAATCCCAGTACTGCTGCAAGAGGCTGACAACTGTGCCATATTTCACCCATGTAATCAAAGAGTTAGAAAATGCAGAAATAATCTGTTCTTCCCTTTGTGTGTGTTTACTTGCTTATGTATCACCTGGGGTGTAAAATATTCTTTGTTGTGGAGTAGGAATTTGGGTTTACTTAAATCATAGGCTTTAAAAGGAATGAAGGTATTATTTTAACCAATGCAGCTCTCTTGTGAGTAGAGAATTGACAGTGAGAATTTTCAATTTCCCCTCTGATCCAACCTCTGTTAGAACTTGATGTTTCTGTTGTGACCTAGGGCTTTGGTTGTGCCTTGAACAAGACTTTTCTGTCTGACTATATTCCCGTTGCTTACAAATCACTTGCAGTGGAGTGGAAAGATTTGCAGGTTTTGAGTCCTTAATGTGAGACATGCTGGGCAAAGCAGATTAAAAGAACTGAATGACCATATGGAACACAGTCATTCTGACTATAATTATTATGCCTCATTGAAAAGTTTAGAGTTCTACTACCTCTGCTGAATCAATGGAGTATGTGAAGAGAAGAAAACTTTCTTACCTGCAAGAGACAGTAAAACACTTACTGTGCAGCAGTGCATTCTTGCTATATTAGTGGTTTTTCAAGAAAAAAACAGCCATTTCTTTATACTCCTTATGCTTCATTAGACATCCAGGTATGCATGGCCCTGGATCAGAGGAAAGATTCCCCTCTTCAGTTCCTCTCTGAACTAGCAGGTATTAGTCAGGTGTCTGACTACAGCCTTAGTAACTTATTGAGGAATTTTTTTCACTTCCCTTCAAGCAGATTGCAAGTTCATTGAAAATTATAGAGCTATCAGACACTCTGAGATGATACATTTGAATCTAGCAGATGCTTGTCTTCATAGGAGGCTAATTTATGCATTCAAAGTGTCTCCTCCACTATCACTGATGTCCAGCTAAGCTCTTAAAAGCTGCATCTCCCCACTGTTTGTCTGCATTACATGTTTAATATGGCAGCTGTAGTTGTTTCAGTTTAATTCTCCTATTTGCCTATATTTTAAATTAAAATCTTTTCTTCACAAATAGAGAAGATAGTGTGATGTGCCAGATATGATTTTTACTGTGTTTGGAAATTCACTTTAATATTTGTTTTATTTTGTTCCCAAGTGTTTTGCTTTGAGTTTGTACCTGGGAGTCAACACCGTAAGTCTGTCTGTGGCTGATGCTGAGGTTAAACCCTGCAGAGCTCCCAAAACATTAGCTTAATATGACATATGCATGCAATATTTAAAATGTAAAGGGATCCTCCACCTGTATTTATGCTGAATTAAAGAAACAGAGCTTCCTTGAATAGCTTTTTTCATTAGAGACTATTAATCTTTTTACTTGCCAGTCAATACTTGGCATGTTGGCAGTGGTATAAATTCTGTGACTGCCATTGGAGCATATATCTCCTGCTTGCTTACACTGACAGTAACTCTACTAAGTGAGTTTAGCCAGAGCAAGACTTGTGATTACTCAACAAATTTCTGTCAGCTTGGTTTCTAATATATTTTTTGTCATTGTTTCACAGAGCTTCAGGTTAATTTATCTTTGAGCATCCTATAATAGTTTATTTGATGAAGCCTACTGCAAAATCCTTTCTCTTAGAATTTTTCCAATGTTATGAAATGCTGGATGATACCACAGGTTATGAAGGCTTGTAGGTGCTCACACAGCTGTGGTGAATCTGACCATGTTCTTTGTTGTAGGTAAAGCCTCTTTCTGCTTTATATCACAGAACTAGGACCCCAACTTAAAACCGCAGTTTGATATCAAAGACTGACTGTACTGGTAACGGTAACTTTTTTCTTCAATGAGAGATTTTGTATACTGAAAAGTGGTAGGTGTTGTTTTATGTTTGATTTATTTGCCTGTCTCTACTTTTGCATTTGGAATGCCACATTTTCCATTGGGCATGGGACAAGTTTATCTGTGTAAGTGGAGACCTCTCAATATGTTGTCCTGTGCAAGATCAAAACATGTTAACTTGCACAGAATACAAAGGAAAGTAAATAAGATTTAGTAGCTCTGAAGGTGAATATGGAAAGGAATTGATGCAGGAATGTGTTCCCCAAAGAATATTTTCAACTCTATGTAGCTAGGCCTGACTCTCCCAGGGAGACTACGTCAGATCTGTCAATACTCGTGTGGATAAGCACCTTCCAAAGAATTGATTAAATTTCATCTTCGCATATGTACATCTGTCATTTCATGTCTGAGACGATGTCTGAGCTTTTCCTTTTATTATGTGTAATTCCAAAGTTCTTTTCTTCTTAGCCAGATTCATCAGAATCCTTGGATGCTTCAATCTCTCCTTAATCTCAATCTGTTGTTGAGAGTATTATTTCTGAAACGTAAAAATAAGGAACAAGAAGTCTTTAAATTTTTTTAGGCACTCTTCCAGTTTAATTATGCTTTCAAAAACATGGTAGTGACCTAATGTATCATTAAATTATCACATTTAAATACTGCATTTACCTTGCCAGCCAGTAAATGAAGCAATGGTGAAATCCCTTTTGTTCTTTTTGCTACTCCCTGAAACCCGTGAAATAATCTTCTGAGCATTTGGCAAAAGTATCTATCAAGTTGATGGGCTTTGTAGCATGAAATGAGGAAAAGAGGCGGGAATTTTTAGCTTTCTAGGGACAAAATAAGGTACTGCTGAGATTCCCTCCTACTCCTTTTTCATAAATTTGAGACTATAGATTGTAAAGGTCCCATATGAGAAGAAAAACCCAAGGTGACAGCTGGCAGTGCTGTTATTTAGTAAGGGCTCCACTTCCTCAGTGCCTTCATTGGAAAAAATAAGCTTTATAGTCAGGGCTGTTTTTTACCATCTTTGTCAAATTGTCCCTTTGGAGAGGGAATGGGGTAGGGTGTGGCATGGAACTGATTCACAGGGCAGCTTCTGAGTTTTGAAATTGAGCAGAGATTAAAGTAGTTCAGAAGTCTTCATCTCTATCACTTTTTGTTTCCTGCTGTCACACATTGTTCCTTTTGAGAAATGTGACATGGTGAGAAATGGGGATGGGCAGAAGGAACATCAAATTATGAACTCTCTTTATGCCACACTGTATATAATGCAATATCCAGGGGCAGCAGGAAGGCTAATAGCATTCTTTGCAACTGCCCTTCCCAATTCTTTTCACTTGTGCTTCACTTTTTTTCTCAGCTGGGTGTTTATCATTTAACCAATATGATGTATTACCAGTGTGTGTCTAGCTCTGCAGCCTCTTTCTGGATGTGTATCAAGATGAACCTCTAACTTTACCTACATCTCTTTGTTGACTGGCATGACCGTATACTTCTGTCTATTTTGAAATCTATGGAAAGTACATGAAGAAACACTGTCATTTTATTTCTCCAGGAGAATCTTTTCCAGTAGCAGATGAAACCCAAGTTCATGCCAGATGAAAAGTTCTTATGTTATAATTTTCAGTTAATTTAAAAAATAAATGCCAAATCCCTTACAGCAGTGGGTTTATAAATACTCTATGTGTGTGTATGTGTGCATGTATGTGCATGCCCACAGCAGTGCTTCAGTCTCACGTGCCTTTGACAGCGCATTGGAAATTATCATGCACTTTTAGGTTCTGGACTTGATACAGGGGTACAGAGATGGATGGAGGAGTTTGTTTGTTTTAGTACATCTTACAGTAGCTGAAGCAGACCCAAAATTAAGTAAAAGCTTTTGTGTTTGCCTAAAGATGGCAACATTTTTATTGTCTTTTTTATTCTTTAAGAAAACATGCTTAAAGGCTCAATTTTTATGTTCTGGTAGGCAAGCAAAATATTTTTTCTGGCAATTTGATACTTTATTAAAATGAACACTTACTTGATTAAATGTGCCAAATCTGTGTGTACTAAAAGGCAGGAAGCTGGGTTTGCTGGAATATAAAGGTGCACTGGAAGCTGGAGCTGAACTACCTCTGGGCGCCCTATCTGTCTATTAAGTGCAGATCACAGTAAGCTGAAGGACTATTATATTAAAAAAATCTTGGACAGCCTCACTGGTGAATTAGATTTCTTTTCCTTTCCTTTTAAGAAGGTAAAATTAATTTCTTTTGGGTGAAGGCTCTTAAACTGACAGATTTGAAAGACTGCAGTTTCTTTGTTCAGTCACAGAATATTTGGTGGACCATGGCTAACTCACCTTCCCCAGTGCTGCTCTCTAGTGTTAGGGTTAGGGTTAGGGTTAGGGTTAGGGTTAGGGTTAGGGTTAGGGTTAGGGTTAGGGTTAGGGTTAGGGTTAGGGTTAGGGTTGGTTTTTTTATTTTCTTTTTTTTTGGGGGGGGGGGTGGGGGGGTGAGGGATTTGCCAGCATTGTCAGATTCTTGTCAATGAGTTGACTTTACATTTTGAGATGGCTTCTTCTTGAATCTCATAAAGTTTTACTGACAGAAATCCTTGTGGATCTTTTTTGTTTCAAGTGACAAACTTGCTCCCTTGTCAGGACAGCCTTGATCAATTAATTTCACATGAGCAGTAATCAAATGGAAATGGTTTTTGGTCATCATCCATAATAGATTCAGCCTAGTGACCTTAGGTAGAAGGACATATTGTATTCCATTACCAGCCCTGTGAATCATTCAATCTCCCGCTTTGAATGTAGCTTTTCAGTTCTCCACTTGTATTACACAAGCCTTGTGTTTTTAGGCTCTGCATTCTTTTCCTGATTCAGAGGCCCCTTGGAACGTTTCATGTGGGCTTTTGCATTAAGCACATCTAGAAATCAAAGACTCTGAACTACAGGTGGTTTCTTTCAGAATGGGACAGAGGGACTGTGTATGATAGTAGCACAGGGTTTGTTGTAATACTGCAAGGATGTGTAATAACTGTAGTGTAGAGTAAACCTTTTAGCAGGATACTGTACTTTTTAAAAAGAGATACTGTTTTTAAATATTATGCAAACTTGTACAAAAACTTTGTATTTTTATGTTTGTGTATATGTCTGCTTTCTCTTTTCACTGAGATTTAAACAATGAAAGTCTTTTAATTGTATTCCCTAGGAAGAAAATTAATTTCTGTCTATGGAGAACTTGATCATAAAAATATATATTTGTACTGGAAGCTGTTTTTCACTCTTTGTGCTGGTTGTTTTTTAATGGCACACTACTCAGGTTATAGTGTGAAACTTGACCAGGTAGTTCCAATGTTCTGTTTCTTGTTCACTTCTCTAACAGTTCTTTCATCATCTAATAATATAAGCATTTGGGTTGGAAGCCCTTCAGGGATTTATTTACATTGAACAACCTTTTATTTTTTATTTTTCATTTTTTTTATTTAAGTAAAATATCAAAGAACAAACAAGGAATTCTAGTGATGTTGGATTTTAGGCAGTAATGTTATGCTTTTCCCAACCATCCAATGTCATGTTTAAGGCAACTAACTTATAGGTGAAATTAAAATGGAAAAATGAACACATATGCTAGACAAGCTGGTTTTTTCCTATTTCTTTTACCTTTTCAATGTAACTTAATTAGGTGGAGGGAATGAAACTACTACAGTGCTTCAACTTTGAGCACAATAGAGAGAACAAGAAAGTGGCTGTGAAAGTTTGGAGACTTATGCTTTTGCTTGCTACTTGGACTTCATGTCCCATGGCTCAGTCAATCAAAATAGCTCAGAGAGAAATTTTCAGTTTCTCAGCCTGAGAACAAAATGACATGAATAGTCAGGCATCTAAAGTATAACATTCTTTAGGAGAATATAGAATTTCATACCTCAGAAATAGTTGTACTCTCTTGGAAGTCTTGTCTCTCATATTTACTCAGTGATTAACAAATCTTTTCATATTTCAGAAGAATTTGCTAATCTGCACAGGGTCCTGTAAGGTGTTTTAATAAGAAAAACTCCTTTTTAATGCTCTTGCATGTTTTAACATGATTTTTTTGGGAACCAGAGCAAAAATCAACAGGAGTAGAGTTCTAGTACAGGGTACCTGCAATAATATGGCTGTTTTTCCAGTTCAGTCTTTAAGTTATGGCTTTTGTTTTCCTTCCTTTTTTTCCTTCCTCACTTAATTTACAAACCTCTTTGACATCAAAAATCTGCTAGACCAACAGGGGACCAGTGCAACATTCTCAGCCCTTAGAATTTCTTGTGGGATAGCTGTCATGGGGAGCTGGTGGGTTACCAAATACGTATAGGGACTCTGCTTCTGAGCACCACTTTGTATGGGACATGAATGAAAAATCAGCACCGCCAAAAGAACTTCTGCATTAAACATTTCTGTTATTTTTTTCAAATGTGAGAGATCAGATATGGTAAACAGTGTTGATGTGTGGGGACAGGGTTAGATAGCTACTGCTGCACAACAGTATATAATAAATGATGTGTATTTAAAATTATATATGTTGATGAATAATGGATACATGCAGGTATGACAGTGATCGTTGCTTTGTAGTTGTACAGTTTGAAGGGCCTGAGGTGGATTTGATTCTACACATGGCTGCATGTGTGGAAGTGATATACATGAAGTTATCATGCTACTTGCTTTAGTTCAGACACTTAACCCAGTGTCTGAAACTGTGATTTATTATGCTGTGATATGATCCAAAATAGAACCACAATCACTGTAGCGAGTTCTTTCAATCCCCTGGGAATGTTTGTCTGGCTTAAATGCATGAAACTGAAATGTGTAATATTGTGCTGCAGCTTATAGATCAACACTGACTCCATTTGTGGGAATGAATGAATACCTCATGTTTGATGAGAGAGTACAGGAGAGTTCACAGGTGATTTCTTACGTTAGAGTGCTGTATTTTTCACACTTTTTCAGCTTCATGTGTTTAGTGTTTTCCTGTGTGTAGAATAGGGTGGTATTATGCTGGGCTTTTCAATATAGAAGTAGAATGTGAAGAGATTTCTCCCTGCTGACTCTTTTGTAATGCCTTCAGAGACTTCTTTCCAGCAAAACTTAGGTCAAGTCTAAAAAAGACAGGTGATCATTTCTATATCCACTCACACATTTCTCAGCTATAAAACTTCTTCGTTTCACTTGAATTCTTCCTGCATGATATTCTTTGTTAATTTTCTCACTTATTTACCTCTTTTTACCTTTGACAGCTTTAACCTTTGGATGCAAGTCAGTGAAAATACTTCCTAACAATGTAGTCAACTGATTGCGTAGTAGGTGGGAACGTTCAACTCTATCATGCTTCTGGAAAGGTGATCACAGATATCATGGAACTTTATTCCTGTTTCAGTCTTCCCTTTTAACCCAATTTTTTACCTTAAAATATATAAGTACATACAGGTGAATAAATGTCATACAAAAAACTTCCATAAATTTGCTTAATAAAGAAAGTAGACTCACCCTTATTCCAGCTGCCCTGCTAATATTACAGTTTTAATGTACCTTGTCTCTAGTTTTTATTTATTTAGCAATCCTGCCTTGGCTCAGCAGAGGATGAGTTGTGCAAGACTGAAAGAGATCTCCTGAGTCATGGAGTACACCATTTCTGTAATTGCAGGAAGTAATGTTGCAGGATTCCCTTAGTTAATTTATCAATCTCTGTCTCAAATGACTTTTGCTCCTGTTGCTTCTTATTGGGAAGCCATTCAAGAACCTCACTTCTATAATGTTTATAAATCTGCTTCTAATTTCCAAACAAAATGTTTCATAGCCCATTCATGCCCATTTGTTTTTATGCCAGCACTGCTCTCTAAGTTTAATAGATTCTTTCCCTTTCTTACAATCCTCCTGTGATCTAAGAGGATTCTTGTCTTTCTCTCTGTTTTTCCCTAAGAGGCAAGATAGTAAAATTGTGTATCTCTTCATTATGTTCTTCATTATCAGTGTCATTGTGGTTTGGTTTGATAAATCCTTTATACTGAGAGCTTTTTAGCCTTTCCAGTCAGTTCTCAGACAGAAGCAGGAAAAGCTGGCTGTTTGCATTTCCAAGACAGGCAGTATGTGGAACTTTTGTTAACTCAGAGGCCTGGAGGATGAGATGGGGAGAGAAAGTGGCCTGCATGTTTCTGCATCTGTGAAAAACTTTAACTGGGGACTTTTTTGGGTTTGAGGATCTGGTACCTGGGATAGTCAGGCATTCATCCAGTTCTTTTCATCCAGTCCTTTTCATCCAGTCCAGCTCTTCCATTGCTCTATAACAACCTGCTTGAAATGAGCAGCTGATAAAATTTCTGGAGGGGATGCAGCTCACAAATGAGTTTTTGAGGGCAACTTTCCAGCTGCTTCCTCAGAAAGAATGAGGCAAGTGGCTCCCAGAGCCCCAGACAAATGCCTGGGATCTTTCTTCTTCAGAGTGCATGGACAAGAAGTGCCTGAGAAGAACTGAGAGGCCAGAGGCTGATAGATGAAGCCAAAGACCTGCAGTGGGAACCTCCTGATGTCAGGATCCCACACTAAGCTGCAATTGAGGGCGGGCATGGACGGGAGAAAGAAAGCTGAGTAAGGTTTGGCGTGACCTCAGTATATTCCCATGCAGCTTCCCTCTCCAGGCAGTACTTGATGGCATCATTTACAAGATTCTTCAAATGCTCTTAAACTCAGTAGAAAAAACCATATAGTCCATTCAGCATGCTGCTCTATACTATCATTTCCATGATGATACTGATCTTAAAGCAATACCATTTAGGAAGGATGTCTCAAGACAGCTTTTATTTAGCAGAGTGTATGAAAACCAGGACCTTTTGCAGGGAAGTACCAGTCCCAGGCAAGATGTCTGAAGTTTACTGGGAAATTTTGGTGCAGCAGGACAAAAGACTGAGAGGAGGCAAAGCCAAAACAAAAGGTCTGGCTCCTTCATCAGAGCACATGGTAGATGGTAGGTAGGCACAGCAGTTGGTGTGAGAGTAGTGGGACTTGGGTTCAGATCTATCACCTTAAGGAGAATATCCTTGAAGTGCTGAAGAGTAACAGTGAAAATTTTGACCGTTACATTATGCCTCTAAACACAAAGGTCTTAAGAAATAGCTACAACTTGATACTTTTCACAGTAAGAACATACTTAATACTTTTTTTTTCTTTTTTTTCTATATGGCTTTCATATCTTCTCCAGCTTTTCCAAAGCTGTCATCCTCTGTAGAAATGGTATAGAAGTGATAGCATGACAGCCATTAAAATTAGTATAACCCAGAAATCATTTGCCTTCTCCTGTGGTGTTTGAGCTTGAAAAAATGGTATAGATTACTTGCAGTCTGCAGGCTTCAGAATAAAAGTGAGTTGTGCTCTTTAACTGATCTTTGCTTAGAGGACAAAGCAAATGCAAGTGCTGCTTGTGTGACTGAGACCAATGCAGCAAGTTGGAAAATCTTAAACTGTTCTTCTACTTGGATTTGCTCTCAATCCCTTGATAAAGTGTTCTTTTCCTCTTGGTACATGTGGCTAAATGTATTTAGGAAAAAATATCTGTCCCCAGATTTGCACTTTGATTGGAATGTTTTGGTGTAATTTTAACCCTGCTAATCAGGAGTATCCAATAGCAGATCTGAAAAATTGGCATATATATTATTTGATGTGTTTTATTTCTCAGTGTTCTAAGCAATGCATAGTGTTTCTTTTTGCTTTCAGCCTAAGCCCAAAAAACTCACCAAAAATAGTCAGTCCACCAGAGCTATATGACTGGAAACTGACGAGTAACTATCATTCTTTAACTGTTTTGACAATGAGACTTTGTAGCTGCAGAGAACCCTTTCTTCCCAACTCTGTGAGGCCATTGGGCTTTAGGTGTATCAATATTTGTCAGTGGTAGATTTCTGTAACATTTGATTTCTGTTGGGAGTTTCTTGCCTCTTCAGAACTCACAGAGATGTCCAAGTCATTGTCTTCCTACTACAGAGCATTTTTAGCTGAAATAATTTCTTGTTGCCACAAAGCAAAACCAGCTTTTTATTCTATGCCAGGATTCCAGTGGTGTCTGCTAAAAGCTCCTTTAATGCCTGAGGCTCTTGTCATTCTGTTAGTGGGTTAGAAGTTGGAGGGACAAGCATATAGATCCTGTAGCACAGCTTTGGAAAACTGGAGATTAGATTCTGTGGTTTTAGGGTCATTGAAAACCTTAGATTGGTAGCAGCAATCAGCAGGCAGAGTATTTGTTCATATCTTCAATCCTTTATTTCATTATAATGCTTTAGAAAATAATTGTTGTCTTGAAGGAAGACACATCACTGAAAAGCACTGTTTGGGTTCCAGTTGAAGTACTAGTGGTTTAAAAGCATAGAGAAGCCATCCAAGACCCACAATGTCACTTCAAAACCTCAATTGATGCTGTCATATATAGCAAAATGTACAAAATCCTCCATTTCTATCAGAAATTATTGGATTGCTTTATGAATGTCAGAAATTCCAGGTTATTCATACAGTTGCAGGCAAACTGGTTAAGAGCCTGCATAAGCCTCTGTTTTCCAGACTTATCCACTGACCTCACTCTGGTTTTGACTCTTCTGGTGTTCAGAGGAAAACAGATTCTCAAGTTATGTCTTGGGGGATGGTTGTTCCATGATTAAAGCATCTACATATCTTTCAGGGCCTTGGTCTTCATGGGTTAAGGCAATTCTGGTCAATATGTTGCTTCTCCTTCTAAAAAAAAAAAGAAAAAAGAAAAAGAAAACAAAATAAAAGAAGGAAAAAAAAGGCTACAGCTGTTCCTGGATGTCCTGGTTTCAGGAAGATTTGGGAGAAAACCTTCAAATGGGGTCCCTCCAGAAATTACATGCAAGCGGCTCCTCCCCCAACTGGTCTGGGAAAAGATTTCCTTGGAGAAAAGTGGAAAAAAAATGTTTATTTAACAAGCATAAAAATTAATAATATTAAACAATAAAACCTCTCACTGTTGAAAGAGATGGCAAATTTAGAAGTCCTTGTTGTGGGATGTAGCTTGGCTCACTCAGGTTTTTTTAAGTGCCTCCAGTGCTGGAAGGTGCCAAGGCCCAGGCCTAGTGGGCCACAGGCAAGAGTTCCCAGTGTTTTCCTGGGTTTTCAGTCCAGAGCAGGTTTGAAAAGATCCAAGGAAAAGGAAAAAACACTAGGGAACTTCTCTGCCTCAGCTAGTTAAAAATTAACTAACAGCAAAGGAGAGCACTGTCCTGCTGTTTGACTGTGCTTCAGACAACAGTCCAGAGAAGCATACAGAGGAGTTAATGCCATTTCTGAAAACAAGCTGTGGCTTCTTCTTTCCCCACCTTTGCTCTCAGAACCAGTCTTATAGGTGCAGACTTGATGTGTAACATAAACAGAACAGACAACTGGGGATACAAGCATCATAAAGTCACCCCAGGACACTGGAATATACTATGACTTCATGTCGGCATGAAGTGCCAACCTGCATGTGGAATGGAAGAGTAGCAAGAAAAATTACTTCTGCAACTTGGGTGGTATTTTTTGCATGAGAAATATCACTCTTTTCTGACCGCCAAGCTATTTCACTCAGGCTCTTAATCTGTTTTGTATACAGAGAAGTGCTAGGAATTGCACGTGTTTGCCTGTGTGATTAAGCACCCAGTCACTTCTGTCCTGGGATATATGAACATGTGTTTGTGTTCTTCCTCATGGATCTGAGAACTTCATACTATGATGCATGTCACTGGACAAACCCACAATCACATCCATGTCCCTCTTCCTTTCAACATAAAGAGCATACAGTTTTTATTTTGAGCAGAAATCTTGTATCTGGGACCTTAAACATGCTTTGATGTTTTTGCTGTTTTTTAAAAATCCTTACTCAGCTGCTGTGTTGTGAAATGCGGCTCTGTCAGAATCTCCTGAAATATGAGGATTTTTTTTCTTTTTTGATGGTCTGCAGTGGGGTTTTGTGACCTCCAGCCTATATTTGTACAGTACATCTTATATATGTTCATTAGTGAGATGGCGCTTTGCCTCCAGGAAATGCATTCTTTTGCAGTGGGCCATAGGGGTAGCTTTGCATTTTTATGATGAAGATGGGAAGATAAGGTTTGTTGCTTACTCTTTTTTTCTTTCTTAAAACTCTTACTGTGTCTTGTCCCTACATACAGTTGAGGCATCCTAAAAGATGCCTGAGATAACACAGAATTCAGCCTCTTAACGAGCATTTGCAACAGACTATTAGATTTATTTTTTCGAAGTTTAGAAGAACTACTTTTTAAATCTTGGCTGTTGCTAAAAAAATAAAAAAATAATAGGCTAACAGCAGCAGGTAAGAAGTTGAAGACTAAGTAGTTTTCAACCATATCAAGATGGGGCTAAAGCAAATATTAAAAAAAAAAACCCAGTCTTCCATCCAAGTGCATGCAGGCACTATGTTTCTGTGCAGTGTTCCTAAGATACCAACACGAAAATGATGAGTTTGTAGTGCTTAGATATAGAGGAGTAATTTGAATAGTTGCTTCTTCCTGCACAAACACATCCAGGTTCTGGAGGGAGTAAAATGTTCACATTCTTAGACATATTTCATGTGGAATGCCCCCGCCCAAAGAGGCAAGGATTTGATTTTAGACGGGGAGTGTTATGGTGAGGGGCGTGGATTTAAGTCCCGGGAGGAATGGACTCTGCCCCTCTGCCTTGGGGGATGTGCCCTATAAGCCCAGGAAGAGTTACTCCCCCCCTCAATCCCTTATAAAGTATCAGTCCAGAACGTTCTTCCCTTCTTGTGTTGTTATTCGTTATATTCTGCTGCATTTATTTTAATAATTCCTCCTATTGTAC
The DNA here is from genome assembly GCF_001522545.3 of Parus major. Taxonomy (NCBI): domain Eukaryota; kingdom Metazoa; phylum Chordata; class Aves; order Passeriformes; family Paridae; genus Parus; species Parus major. The sequence goes on from NC_031770.1 coordinate 29,193,516, forward strand.
CCATATTGGTTTGTACCCCTGAGACTTCTCTCTTGCTGTATCCCTATTGGGCCCAGAGCCTAAACTCCACCCTTGCTCTACCCCATAAAATCCACCACCCTGCCTTTATTCTTGGTTCTTTGTCTCCGGTTTATGCTCAGTTAAATCAGATGTTGGTGGCACCCCAAATAAATGGATTCCCAAGTTTAACCAAACGGAGGCCTATCTCGTTTATTTTCCACACCGATCACCAGTGGCTGCATCCTCCCTGGACATGACTTGGTTACAGCGCAATGCAACAGTTTCAATAGGAAATGGGGAATTTATGTGGAAACATAAATTATGTGGAGATATATATATATATATAATATTATAATAATATAATATATATATAATAAATTATTATTATGAGGAGAGTTTTCCTCAATTCAGGGGAAGTAGTTACTACTGTAATGGTGAAGAAGGCTGTTTCTGGCTTGTATCTTACAAATATGGCCGACTGTTGCCTAAAGATGGGCAAAAGGACTATCTATAACAGATGACAGAGAGGATCATGCTATGTGCTGACATTGAGAGGAAAAGATCTGAGTTCTTTATGGCTGTTTCTAAAGTCTCTTGATTTATAACTTTTAAATTGCTCCCCACTTTAAACATACACCTGTGTAATTATTGGCACTTTCATTCTTTGATCATTATTTCAGGCTTACTTCATTTTCCTTTCTTCAAATACATTCTTTTTGGAGGAACTGCTGCCTCCAAAATAACAATTCAGCTCTCAGTCAAACTTAAATTTGAATAAGAAGCAGATAAAAGATAAAAAGATAAAACCCTTCTTTATTTCTGTATCCCTGCTCTCCCATCCATGTTCCAAATGGTGTTTTGCCGTCTTTCTCCTTACAGGGGCAATGCTTAAATCTGTAACTTCTGGGAAAAATGCACTTTCTTTGGCTGTCTCCTGTCTCACTCTCTCCTTTCCTCTCTCTCACCACTCTCTCTTTTTCCTCTCTCAGCCTCTCTCTCATCTCTCTCTTTCTCTCTGGAATATTTTCAAACCATGCATGAAGTAAACACAGAAAGCCAGAACTCATAGTTTTTCAGGACATCCCTGTTTTCCTCATTGAGAGAGTTTTATTGCAGTTGATAATTCAGAATATTTCTCAAGATGTATTCATGGGTTACTTGTACAGCCAAGTACAATGTTCTTCTGTGTTTTCTTTAACCAATCCCTGGTTCCATTGTACATATTTTTACTTCTGACTGTGGTGGTGCCCTGTATTCCAGGACTTTTTATTGGCAGCAACTGCAGCAGAAATTAATATTAAATGTGTACAGAAATGGTAAGATTAGAAAGTCCTGTTTACAGTAACAAAATGTAGCACTTTAACAACCATGCAAAGGGAGACCAAGTAATCGTTTTAGCTGGAATCTTGTTTTTAATAAAAGCCAGTGCATATTCCCCTGCATTACTTGCACAAGTTACTTTCCATTGTTCTTGCTCTCAGCTTCTGGTCAACTTGCATCTTGAAGAATAATGATTTTGGAAAGGAAAATAGAAAAGCATTATGCTGAGGAAAAGATGAGCTAAACTTCATGGTGAGCAAAACTTCCTAGTCATCCTATACAAATCACACAATTAAAGATTCCCATATTTCCTACTTATTCTTAGAGATAATCTTTCTTCTCCATTGTCCTGGAGCCATTTGACATAGAGTTAAGGAAAAATATCTCCCTTCTTTACCTTTATTTGTTGGGGTTTTTTTTACAAACTAAAAAGGTGGTGGAGAGGACATGTTCTTTCTGACTCCTGTTCAAGGTCCGTGTCCTGGTTTAGGGCAAATTAGGGAGGAAAACTCCAAATGGGGATTTCCCCAGGGAAATGCCCCCTCCCCACCAACTGGTCCGGGAAGGAAATGCCCCCCTCCTCACCAACCGGTCTGGGAAAGGGAAAAAAAAAGACAAACCAAATTTCTTGGAGAGAAGTGGAAAAAGCTGTTTATTTAACAGAAATTGAATAATATTAAATAATAAAACCTCTCTCTGCTAGATGGGATGGCAAGTCAAGGAAGAAAAGTCCTTTTCACGTGGTGTAGCTCAGCTCGCTCAGTCCCTTATCAGTCCTTTCGGCGCTGGTAAGTGCTGAGGCCCAGGCCCCAGTGGGACACAGGCGTGAGCTCCCGGGGTTTGGCTGGGTATTCAGTCCAGAGCAGGCTTGCACAGATCCAAGAGAAAAAAAGGAAGAAAAAAAAAACAACAAAGGTCCAGGGAACTCCTCTGCCTCAGCTAGCTAAAACTAACTAAAAGCCAGAGAGAAGCTCCGTCCCATTGTCTGTCCGTGCTGCAGACACCACAGTCCAGGAGCGGGATGTGTGGGAGTGATGTTTTTCCTTAACACAAACTGCGTGCTTCTTCTTCCCCCTCTCTTGCTCTCAAAGCCAGTCTTAAAGGTGCAGAACTTAATATATAACATAAACCAGACGATTGGGGATACCAGTATCATAAAGTCACCCCAGGACAGTCTGCTTAAATCCTGGAAGTTACAAATACAGTTTTTTGTAGCCTTTTTTTTTTCTAATTAAAGTGTCTATCTTACATCTCTGGATTTTTTTCTTATCCACAGTATACTGTTGCAGTCCACAACCTCAGGATCATGTCCAGGGAAGCCGCAGGGTTCTGGGGACCAGCACGGAACACCAACGAGATGGGCGTCTGTTCATGAAACCATTTATTCAGCATGGGAACAACTCAGATCTAGAACAGAGAGCCCCAAACAAAGGCAGGGTGACGGGTTTTGAGGAACAGAACTAGGGTGGAGTTCAGGGTCAGGGACCACTAGAAACACAGCAAGGGAGAAACCCCAGGGGCTCAAACCCAATCAGAACTCCTGGGCAGCCCTTCACAAGGGGTTTGGGGTGGGGTAACTTCATCCAGGGCTCGCACTGCCCATCCCCCAACACAGGGGGTTAAAATTCACACTCATGGCATACAACCATGCCTCTACTTTAACAATACTTATCTGAAACTAACTCTTTGCCTCCCTGAGGCATCTCACAACAGTATACCCATAGCACATACAGGAATTCTTTGTCCCTGGAAACACTTGTCTATGGCGAAGATCACAAACAGGCAGAACACCAGGCAGAATGGAGGAGCCTACTTGCTGTTTCTGAGGGAAGAAACTACAGGATTATCAAGCAGAGCTTAATGGGATTCTGAAGAGTAGAACCAGAGTGCTTTAATATATTCAAAAGCAAATTATAGGAGGAGATTGTATCTTTCTTGGAACATTTTGATTAGCCTGGCAAATGAGAAGAATCAGCTGAACAGGTCAAAAGGAAAGCCACTGAGTTCAAGTGGTATTGATGGGAACAAAATAATGGCATCATAAAAATTGCTGGGAATCGTAACTTGTAGTTGTCTTAAAGAGTAAGCAAATTTGGCTCAAGTTCTTGGTTTGTTTACACCTTGCATCCCATTGGAGACCAAGGGCATCTTTGAAATACTAAGAAAATCTTACTGAAGTCAGACATGTTTTTTCTATAAGTAAGCAAAGAATTTGGCCAGAGGCAGCGAACTTGTAGCTATTTCTTAGCTACAGTAGTGTAAATGTTTTTTGGTTGCCTCAGTCACAAATACATACTACACTGGAAAGAAAATTACATTTGAGCAGTATTCCTATATGTTTTGCCTGCAATGTCTGAGAGTCTGTGCTATCTATACCTGATCAACTACAATTTGGTCATCTACCAGTGGATGTTTGCTAAGCTGCAGAAAGAATTCTTGTGGTGAAACTTGTATTTTGCAGGTTCAATATTGTGTTGCATTCACACAAAGGCAGGAGACATTTAGAAGCACTGAAGTACAATGAATATTGTTGTAGTCTGGTGGGGGTTTTGTTGGAACTTCTTCTGTTGTTGGTTTGTTTTTTCGTTTTTTTTTCATTTCAGCTCACTGCTTCACCCTAATCCTCTGCCCCTGAAAAAAACCACAAAGATCCAGAATGAACCTTGTCTTGTCCTCTTGGATCTTGTTTCTCCTTTCACATTTGTAGTCTGTGGCACCCCCCACTAAAAGAATTGCTGCTTTCTCTATAATTGAGCAGTCCTACCATATCACTCTACATAGGAAATTCTGTAATGCTTTCATTGATGGAAAGATACTGTGTTTTGGAGAAGGATATGAACAACATGAAAGTTTGGAGATCAGACTTTCCTTGCTGCTTTTCAGTATTGCAGAGATCACAGGATGTGATTATTATCCCTTCTGGAATCTCTCCTATGCAAGACGATGAAACAATGAAAATGAACCCCTAGTTACCTGCATTACCTGGTTACTTTAAAGGAAACTGTTGGTCTAAAAATCAAGCTGATCTTGAAAGCAGGACATTTAGGTTCTGTTTGTGACTCTTCCAATACTGCTTTGTATGGGTGTAGTTTTATGGCTTCTAATTCTCTTTCTTTATCTGGAGTTAGGAGAAAGAAGATTCCTTTATAATCATGACTCAAGACTAAATTTGTTGATACTAGTAAAACATTTACTGATCCTTGGTAAGGAGGATCAAAGAGTAAGGTAATTTGAATGGTTATCAAACATGAATTGATGACTGTTTTTGGCTGTTGAGACACTTCCTGCCTGTTGTAAATGGGAGTCAGAAAAAAAAAATACAGTATACCATGCAGTGACAACTCTGTTTCTACCTCTGTGAGAGTGAATAGGAAGTTATTAGGTGAGATTCTGCAGTTTGGGCTCTACAAGAGGTCATTTTTGATGGTTATAGTGGTCCACTCTGACCTTCATCTAACAGGAATATCTTTCTGTTAAGTGCGGGGTAGCATGACCTGTACATTTATCCATAAAGCATGAAATTTAGAGCTGAATTTGTGTATGAAGCAAGTAATCACCTAAACACTAAGGAGAACAATATTTGCAAGAGGTTTTTGGTACTGATGTGGGGAGGGAGAATGGCCTTCTGCAAGGGGGTCTAATGCAGAATGGGGAAGTAGAGCATTTTCCAGTACCTGTTCTTTTCTGACATCTTCTTGAGTGTTTAAATTCTTGGAATGGATGACCTTACGGTATAAACACCTGTCCATATAGATATTATAACCAATAAATTGCAGTGCTAATCTGGTGTGGTGAATTCAGTGTACTTTGTATGGTTTAAGATAGTTCATCCCATTTTCCATTAGTTCATTCTGATACCGTTCTGCGTGGTCCAGTATTAGTAGTGTTTTGGGAAGGTGTTGCTATGACTCTGTGATCATAATCAATGGATTCAAAGGCAAACTCACCCCCTCTGAGGTGAATATGCTACGACTGAGACTGCAGAGCAAGCGCAGGAGAATGTATTTGGGGTGAGAGAATTTTTGTTACTTTCTCTGGGCCTCATGCCTGACAATAGAAGATGTTGCTAATGCAGATTTGACTATTATTCTTTGCAACTAAGCTCCAGTCAGGAGCTAAAGGAGAAGTTGCCACTGTTCCAAGGAACTTTCAGTATAAACAAATTTAGGATCTGATACAGAGTTTGTGGAAACATTACTAACTTAAGAAGTAAAAGCAGGACTGGGGTTGTTTTTTATGAATGAGATGTTACTGCTGTTTTACTGCTTGGAGGAGAAAAGGTCTAGTGCTTGGAGCCTTGTCCAAGTGAGAGTTCAGGCTGGACAATGCATTATTGGGAGTTCCCCAAACACTTCTTAGCTAGGAACACTGTGTTGGTGTGTAAGTGTTCCAGTGCACTGCTTTGATGGAAGGGAGGGTGAAGCTCCAGTGTAAACACTTGAGCTTTTTTTTCTTGGGAAAAATGTGTTACTAAATTGCAATTTACCCCTAAGCTCAGGAGAAAGATGGAAAGTGAGTATAGTTTCAGTCTCTTTTCTCAGGGCTGAAGGCAGACATGCCATAAATGGATCCCTACACTATCTCCTCAAACATAGAACCCTCTCTCTGAATGTAGAAGCCAGGGACAAATGAAGCCTGAGTAGTCTGGCTCTGGAATGTGCAATAGGGCAATGGCATCCATGTATATGCATATCTCCATACAGGGCTAACTCAAGATGTAATGTTGCCTCTGCTTTATCGTCATGTTCTTTTGAAAGACTAATGTTCTGTCAGGCAAAGGTGGTGGTCAGGGATGACAGGGATACAGGCAAATAGTGAGATTTTCTGCTTGTCTTTGAAGCTCTACCCATTCTTCTGGTGACATTTGTACTTGTTCTGTGTTGCCGCTGAAGATGAATAGATCACGCGGACACAGGTCGAGGTGCGGTGGAAAGAAGAAAAAAGTTTATTTTTCCCCCCAGGATTTATAGGCTCCTGACCACGGCCAGGGATTGGATGGTCAGGATAACACTTTCTCACTGCACTGGCCATGAGAGATGCCCATCAGAAGACGTGTAACAGAAAGAATGTACACATATCTATGTTTATAGTTACTGTCCTGGGAAAGTCTTTAGAAAACCATGTCAGCAAGCTCAGAAGCTGAGTTTTCAGGGCGACATCTCACCCTTTCTGGTTTAACAAAAAGAAAAGAAAAAGAAAAATGAACAAAGAAACTAACAATATTATAAACAATCAAAAAATAAATAATAGAAAAATACAATACTCCATACAATCAGAAGGCTGTAATTTCAGGGTGATATCTCACCCTTTCGTTATTACAAAAAAAAAAAACCAAAAAAACCCCCCAGAAAAATAACAAAAACCAAAAAAAATAAATGAAACAAATGTCCAACATCAACACCTGCTTGTGGATGGCTCTCAATTTGGTCACAGAGGCAGAATCCATGGCCAAATTGAAAGATGCCTGGGAAAACTTATGAAATGCTATGACAGCAGTCTGTAATTCTATCAATTGGGCTGATCCAGCCTCATGACTCTCCAAGAAAAACCAAAAAAACAAAACAGTGACATCAATGGAAAGATTAATGTAATAAACTTGAGGAGCAGAAACTGTTCGCAGAACCTCCTCCAGCATCTACTGTGCCTCTGGGGTCAGTGTCAGAGGTGACTTTAAATCAGAGTCCCCCTTTAAGACCAAATAAGGGAGACAGTTGTGTCGTGGTCAGTCCCATATAGGGACACAACCATGTGAAAGTCCATTAATATTTGGACATCATTCATGCAGTGTCTGCACTGAATGCAAAAAAAATAATTGCACCTCCAAATGCAGGACTGTTTGTCCCAAAATTATTTTTGACCCTCAAATAATTTCAGGGAGGTTGTAGAGACGAGCAGCAGGAAACTGCTTGCAAAATTCAGAGAGGGCTAGAGCCCCATATCATCGGCAAATGCCGGCAAATTTTCCATGCCTTATGGTAAAACTCCATTGATATCTCTGTGTGGGCTCAGCATTAATGATAGCTAGCACCAGAAAAGAAAATTTCGGTCTGTCATTGGGATGCAAAGGAATTGCAAAAACAATCCTTCAGATCCACAATGAGGACTAGACAATAAACAGGAAGCATGGCAGGTGAAGGCATGCTAGCCTGCAACATCCCCATGCTTTCCATCATAGCATGAACTTTCTGGAGGTCTTGCAATAACCTCCATTTCCCAGACTTCTTCTTGACACAGAAAACAGGAATGTCCCAGGGATTGGTCGAAGCTCCAGATCACTGTGATCCAACTGTTCTTGCATCAAGTCATGGAGGGTGTCTAGTCTATCATGAGAAAGGCCAACAGAATCTGCTGAACAAAGAGTCCATCTCAAGTTCTTCTTTGTGTTGACTGTGTCAGCATTGAGTCACCAAGGATGGACCGGGTACAGACCCGTTCAGGATGATCCCTGGCTGTCAGAACAGCAGTCTGTGAACCCAGGGAGGTCCAGGGAACCCAAAGCCACCATCTCCCTGCAGCTGGTTCTCAGCTCTGCGAACAAAACTCAAAAGGCACAAGGTGAGCAAATCCAGGTCCCGCAGGGATAGGAACAGGAGGGGTGAGTGTGGAACCCATGGCAGAAATGCACCCCAGGAAATCCAAATCAATGTCCCCTAGGTGAGCAATGGTGCCTTGGGCAGTGACATTCAACCACGCCACAAGAAGAGCACTCAAGCTCTCACCCACTGGATCAAAGCATTCGGAAGCACATGGAATGCCTGATATGCTCAGCTGCACAGTCATCTTACAGGAGGACAAAGTCCACAGGCCAGCTGAAGAAGCTCCAGCAGCCTGGGACCCCTGGCCTGTCAAGGCCACCGGCTTCTCCCCTGCAGCAGCACCACCCAAGCCAGTGGTAAACAGCTCAGGACCTTGGTCTGCCACAGCCACAGGAGGCGACGGGGGAGGGCCGGCCCCAGCCACAGGCTCGGGTGATGCCTGGGAACCCGAGGCGGGGGGGTTTGCAGGCAGCTCGGCACAGCCCGCCTCCAGCACCGGGAAGGACTGAGGCGCTGGTACAGGCACAGCCTGCGAAGCCGCGGCAACGTCCTGCTCTGCCGCCAGGGAACAACCCAGGCTCGCAGGATGGGAATCCGGCAGCATGGGGCCGGCAGAACCCGGCCCGGCGTCGGCACCACTCGCAGAACCCGCCCCCACACCCCACGAATCCAGCGCAGGGGGGGCAGGGCTGAGAACCACCCCTAACAGCGTTTCTTCAGGGGCGAAAGGTCCAAGAAGCGGTGCCGGCCGCTCCTGCACTGGACCAGTGTGCGCGGCCGCCGGCGCGGAGCCCGGGCCCTGCCCGTCCCGCCCCACAGGGCAGGGCACAGCCCAGCTGCAGCAGGGACATGGGACAGACCCTGAGGCATCCCCCAGGGCCGGTGCAGCCCCCGGTTCAAGCACCCCCCCATCGGTCTGTGCCGGGAGGGCATACAGAGGAGGAGACCCCGCCCCGGGCTTCCACCACTGGGGCGCCAGCCGAGGCAGGGCTACACCCCCCGGGTCCGTGGTGCCCCTGACAGCCTGCTGGCAGGGATCCAACCCCGCCCCGGGCCTACACCACCAGGGTGCAGGCCGAGGCGGAGTCACGCCCACCGGTCCCACGGCGGCCCCAGGGGAGCCGACCTCGGGACCCAACCTCAGAACACTGCCGCACCTTCGCCAGATTCCGAGCAGCCAGAGCAGCCGGGGCTCATAACCGACCAGCAGAGACTCGATCAGGGAATCGCCTAGAGCGTCCCAAGCCGACTGCGAAAAAATCGCTTCAACCACAGGGAAAAACCCCTCTATTCTGCCATACTCACACAATCGCTGAAAGTCAGCATGTGAAACATCAATCCCTCTTTGATCAGACACCACATGCCATATTTCCAGAACCAGGCCCTCCGTAAGAGAAAGCCCAAAACCATCCATAGCCCCAGGCTAGACAGTACCCTGTAACACACATGCAAGACACGGCGAGGTCACCAGATGTTACCACTGAAGATGAATAGATCATGCATACACAGGTCGAGGTGTGGTGGAAAGAAGAAAGTTTATTTTTCCTCCCAGGATTTATAGGCTCCTGACCACGGCCAGGGATTGGATGGTCAGGATAACACTTTCTCACTGCACTGGCCATGAGAGATGCCCATCAGAAGACGTGTAACAGAAAGAATGTACACATATCTATGTTTACAGTTACTGTCCTGGGAAAGTCCTTAGAAAACCATGTTAGCAAGTTCAGAAGCTGAGTTTTCAGGGCAACAGTTCTGTGCTTGCCTGGTAGTTTTAGGGTGTCTGCAGTAATGAGCTTTTGAATTGTCTGTATATCTGTCAATAGTGGTCAAGCCAGAACTTCAGTGATTAGCATGAAAGCATATGAAAGGCAATGAACTGCTGTAATACTTCCAAACCTGCACTCATGCAGAGGAATCTACCAAAGGACTGTGTATGGGATGCCTTGCGTAGCATGGCTAGAAAGTAATTAAATAAGGCATGTTCCCATTTGAAAACTTAAAGAAATGTAAGGAAGGGCATCAGATGTTGTTTCTGCTAACATATGCTGAACAACAATGAATCCAGCTGCAGCTTTGCTATTCTGCCATTGCATTTTAAGAAATTAAAGGGTTCTGGACTACCATAGTTCTTCCAGCACATACAATCTAACTGAGAGGAAAAATGTTTACTCAGTCAGTGCATGGACCTCTGGTGCACCTATCTTTGCCTGTGTCTCTACTCTTACACCATCATTTAGCACTTTTTTTTTGGACAGCTTATTCTATTTACTTCTCTCTGCAAAATCTCAGTTCATAAAACAAGCTGAAGAATGTTAACAAGGGATGCTTCTCTGGCAGCTGTGTGATATGCTATCTTGGATGTGAAAAATATGCATGGTCCTACAAAGTTTGTGTAGACACGATTCATGTGCCATGTAAGGACACAAAGGAATTAGGTTATAAGCCTCGCTTTCCATGAAAAATAGGATCTAAGTGCAGTCTTCTGCTTATGCTCCTCTCTGACTTACACTCTCATAATAACTGAAGGAGATCTTAACTGGAAGTTTTGGTGTAAGCAGTTCTTGGGTACCACTAAAGGAGCTGTAGCTGTAGACTGAGAAGAGAGGGAGGCAAATATGTGGTAGTATAGAAAAACACATTTTGGTTTTAACACACTGTTTGTTTTGAAATTTGAAGATAATATTTTGAGACTACTAATAGGTGTGTTCTTGGATGTCTTCTGTTCAGACCCAGACAAACATGGCACTAATTGGAAAGCACTGGAAGGTGTTCTGTGTGCTATATAAAAAATGCATTGGAATAACTCTTCTAGTTATTTTGCATGAGCCTAGGAATCACAGAATTTTTCCCTTCCATCTTACAGAAAGTTGGGGTTGGATAGTCCTTGTTTAGGCAGCTGGAGAGAAATGCATGTGGCTTTGGCACATGCATATAAGATGTACCTTATAATGCTACTGGACATGTAAATTTCTGTGGCTAAATAAGATTTCTGTCTCAAGGGCTCTCCATATGGCCCCTTTCATCACCACTAATTCCACTTAGATTAACTGCACAGCACACATATGGGTCAAAGCCTGGATTGTTGGGAGAATGAGTTCCCACTTGCAAACTGCTTCCCACAGAAGTACTTGTTAGCAGCTGAGATCATAATGCTCACACTCCTCACAATGACCCACTTTAAAATGTATTTAGAGTGAGGTCTTGGCATTCTGCTTCCTGCTTGTTCATACGAAGTGCAATCCTTGGTTTGTAATCCCACTCAGCACGTTAAGGCATTAGCTGTGGGCGATTGTCTTCTCTGATTTTATCTAGCACAAGGCAGGTCAACCGTGCTTGGACTAGCAATTCTAACCACTCCAGGTAACGTCTTTCCCTATAGCCTTTAGTAAGAGGAGAGGAATTGCTCTTGGAAGTAATTGTTTATTATAGAATTAAACCTGCTGGGTTGTTCCTGTGAACACTATGTCCTGACTGCAAGTGGTGAAAGGAGATCAAGGGACCCAAGAGGAAGAAGGAGCAGATCTCAGGGTGTCCCTGGCTCATATATGTCTATGGTTGTTGCAGTAGTGTCACAGTGCAGCTGGTCTGGACTGGACAAAGTAAATTTGACATAACATGGATCTGGTCTAGCCATAACACAAATCTAGTTTGGCTAGTGTAATTTATGTCTGAACCACTGCACACCACTGGCCAGGACACTGGGCAGAGAGAGAATTTTCAGCCAATGGCTGTCTAGCCTGGGAAATTTGAATTGAGTATTCAAGTGAGTTCTGAATAATAAACGAGGTTGTTTGTCTCATGAGCACCTGGAGCACGAGTCGTGGATTCTTTGTCTTCCCAGCCGCAGCTGTCACGTTACACATGGTTACACTGAAAGCTGCTTCTCTTTCTCCTTTTTCTACTCTACTGGTGGCAAAGGTCACATGTTGCAGACAGTCACTCCTAAAGCTGTAGCTAGTTCTGTTGTTTCCCATTGAGCCAGGTCACCTTATGGGGGAATTATAAAACTTAGCCATAAATGGCCTGCTTCATAAAGTCAGGATCAAACTTACCATGTGAACAAACTTTCTTTGTTTTTTGCGTCTGAAGTGGTCTTCAATACTGTTTCTACTGATGAATTATTAATTTTTTCCCAAATTCATTCATTCATGAAGACAAATGCCTTTCACTCAGGAGACCTGGAAGTGCATTAAGCACTGGCTACCCTAAGCAATGAGAAATAGAGGTTAGAGACCAGAACCTGCCCACACTGGTGTGAGTACAGAAGATTTCAGTGCCACTAGCCTCCCCATGTTTGTCACCACACTCTTGCCTTCTGCTCTGGATACACAATCTATTGACAAATTATTAGGAAATAAGTAATCACAACAGAGAAAACTGTCCCTTTAGATGCTGAGGGGGGACTGCAAGGACATGCAAGTAACATAAGCATAGTTTTGATTGCTTTTGATTGCTTTCATTTTGTCAAGAGACTTAGTTTGATTAGGAGATTTGCATGCCTGTTTCTGGGGCTAATACTGCAGTACAGAAGTGGGGGATGCAGTGAAATTTTATTCGCTAGGGCTAAGGGCCTCATGGGTACAGAACCAAAGGCAGGTGTTTGCTTCTTGCCTCTGCTACTGACTTGAGTTTTAGACAACTTTAGCAATCGCATTCTGCATGCATGTATATTGCCCTCCTCATCTACCTTAGTAGATTAAAAGCATTTTGTAGATTAAAGTATTTATCAAGCACCTTAAAATTAAAGTGGACAGAGCAAAGGTAGGTGTAGTTTTGGTGAGTCACTCACCTTTTTCCTGGCCTTACTGTCTTATTCCAGTGTGAGGTGTAACACAAAGCTGGGTATTCACTGTGAAAGTACAAAGGCTTCAGTATGCATCTGAACTTTAAGCAGTGTAGACAGAAATCAACATACCTGAGGAAATTTTGTTTAATTATTTTAATACATTCGTAAATTATGGTAGCTGCTTGTGCTGCACATAGTCATGCTTGCAAAGGCATTCCTGGCACTTGTAAGAAATTTGATACAGTGTTGTTCTAAAACTCTGAATGGTTCGTACAGCCTAGAATATGAACAGTCTTATAAAATTATGTATTTCTTATGCATGGTTGTAAAACACTTCTGGATCATTAAATAACAAATATTTTTGGGCTAAATTGTTTTACTTTCTTTATGAGACTGTACTTTCTTGGAAGCCTTTTACTGCTGTTTTGAGACCACCATACTAGGAACTTTCTTCAGTATTTTTCCATTTCCTTCTTTTCTAAATGCAGAGAGCACAAAATATTCTTCTGGCATTTGAGCTGCAGTTATATTGAGTAGCTACAAACAGAGGGAAATGTGTTTCTGTGGTAGTTACTGCAGAGAAAGAATTTTGCTGAAATGTCTCTCCCCCACTGCCCTTTGGTGTCTGCAGAAAAGAAGCCAGTGTTTTAGGCCCCAGCTCTGTGCATCTGCTGGATCAGTTTAATGCAAATTTCTCCCCCTCCCCCTGCCCCTCTTTCCATTAGCAAGCTAGATATAAAACAGAAGCCATCAGATAAATAAGGAAAATGTGTAGCAGAGGAAGCCCTTGTGATTAGGGAACTGTTAACCAGTTATTTCATGACTGGCTTTCAGTGTATTTATAAAAATGATGCTATTCAGTGACATGTTGAATTACTATAAATGGTATTGGCTTGTTTGCTTTCTCATGGAAGCCAACTTTTAATTTATTTTTAACTTGGGCCCACTGATTATTTTTGAAGTTAGTGTAGTATTTCTCAAAGATGCTAAAGTGGCAGGCAAAGCTTGGGCAATATGCATTAAATTTGCTCACAGCCTGTTTTGCCAGTGCACTCCAGAATCCTGTGAAACCTTGTTAAAGTGAGCAGCTCAGTTGGTGCTTGTCCATTTGCTGCCTGGGTGTTCTGGGGACAAGGGTGATTGACGTGATTTGTGGCAGCTGCAGTGCTTCATTTTGTGATGTGGAAGCTTGTCCATTAGGAGCTGGCCCAAGACCCAGTAAACTCTTCCTCCCCCCTTTTTTTCCATTGATTGCCAGCAATCATCACATCATTACATGCATTTATAATGTCCTTGTCAGGACTTCACTGTGTGCACATGGTTTAAATCAATGATTTCCAAAATAGGGGGAGCAAAAATACCAGAACTCCCTATTTGCCTCCGACAATGTGCTTGTAAATTTCAGGGACAGGGAGAAAAAAAATACAGCTCATGGAAAAGTTCCAGGAGGTTCTAGTCTGTAATTCACTCTGTGCTTTGGACAAAGAGGTGAGTCTTGCATCATGGTCTAAATGTGGTGATTCTTAGGCTTCCATGCAATTCTTCTGGAACAAATTTCAGAGAACAGAAAATCTTCATGGCAGCAGTGGGACCTGAGGCAGATTCTCAAAGCTGTCGTCATACTAAGGCATCTTGTCAGGTCTGGTCCACTTGGTGAATGGTGGCTAATAACTGATACCTAGAAGTGTGGAAGGAGATCATTGCAAGCCTGGAATATGGGTTTTATCTCCCTTGCTTTAGTTAGGGAGTAGATTGCAGTTCTTACCACACTTTATGGAGTTTCCAAAGAGTCATCAGGGCTATCAGTCTTAGTAAACAAGATATCTGTGGGATTAAAGCATTGTACAAAACTGTCTTAAAGACAGCTCTGGCCTGGGTTGTGAATTGAAGATGAGAATCTTGCACAAGTTCTAGGGAGCTATTTCCTTGCTAATTCAATCCCAAGGAGTAAACAGTCATTCCAATAGCACAATTTTCTTGTTTCTAGTTATATTCTCCCAAGAATCAGTACCCAAACAGTAGCTCTGCTCTGCACAAAATGGCAACGCTTGAAATTTAGACTGAACTGACACCTCAATGAAATATCCAGTAGAGTTTTTTTACACTGGGACAAAAAGAGTATGCAAACTTGGTATATTTTTCCCTTCTATGTTTTCTCTGATTCTGAGATATCTGGTGCATCATAGAAAATGTTGCTTTCAAAGCATTCAGCCTGACCTTGGTAGCCATCCAGTTTATGTGTCTTGAGAGAGCCTTCTTCATAATATTTACATTTGATATTCTAATTGGAATGGAGAAGACAGCATTAGTTTGTACATTGCTGGGGTGAGAAGTAGAGAGTTTTCAGTCATACCACAGGACAGCCGTTTTGTTAACAGGCTGTTTTCCAGTCTGGAAATTTATAACCTACTTAGAAATAAGTGTCTCTTGGTTGAGGTTTAATAGTAGATGCATTTATGATGTCTCCTCTACAATTCAAGTATTGCTATTTAAGTAGGTGAAATATAAATAAGAATAATTCAAATTAATTTTGACTCATCTTTGGTTTTACTGCTACCATAATTGACAGCAGAATTTAGTCCTTGCAACTATCTAACCAGGAAATAGCTTTGCTTTGTCCACATCTCAGTTTCATCATCTGGCAGATACAGGAATGATTATGTTACTTGGAACCTCTGTTTGACAAAAAGAAAATCCAGTACTCCTTCCCTGTTTTTTGTGTTTATTTGTTTATTTCCTTACTGGTTAATTCCTTGTTTAGTAACAATTGTAAAGACCCTTCCAGTGTACTCGCTGCTTTCAGGGACTGTCTCAATAGAAGGCCTTCTCTGGTAGGTAATGAAAGTATAAGGAATAGGAAATAAGGTAAAAAGTCAGACCATACTTGGTTCAGCATCCTGGTCACAGCCCAGCATGGTTGCGCTGGAATCCTGCTGATGGAATGTCCTGACATTACGGTGTTTATTTCTACCACGGCTCTGAAATGTAAACAGGACATTGTTGGATGCTAGTTCAAGGGACTGGAAATGACTGAGAATCCTGGACTATTGGGCTATGGGTAGGACACAAGGAAGTGAATTTTACAGGAGAATTGGCACATAGCACTAGCAGTGCACAGGACCACACATCAGAGGAGGTGTTTTCAGGATGGGTATCTGATGTATGTTTATGGGGAGGAGCAAAACACAGCAGTAGTGTCAAAAAAGTGCATCAAAATATGCAGAAACTTGTAGGACATCTGGCACGTTAGGATGCTCTCTGCATACCATACTAATGGGATGAAAGACAGAGAGTTTGCCTTCAGCCTGAAATAGATGCAGAATAAATGGCAGGTTATCATTGTGGGATCTCTTTTCCTCTGTATCTTGTATTGCAATAGTGAATTCACCTGAGGAACAGGAAAGTAGAAGAGAGGTGGCCAAGTTACATCTCTTGCTCCAGCCCTAGAGCCCAGAGGGCATGGATAGGAGGTAGTACAGTCAGGGAGGTGTTGGTTTAAGTGGTTTAATGCACAAGAAAGTTGGTTGTTCTTCTCTTAGGCAGACCAAAATAAATGAATGGATATTGAACTCCAGTCATGGCTCCCTCCACTATGAAATGGAAATGAGCACATACAACTTGTGTAGGATGGTGCCTGCTGAGTGTGTTTGGGGAAGAGCGAGATGAGCCATAACAAAACTATCTCCATGTGCTGTGAGGCACTTGAGAGTCATGTTGCTAGAAAGAGGGTTGCACCCCACCTTTTTCCTGTTAGAAGACTCTGATTCTTGCAAAGACCAGCTGCTAATGCCTCCTCTGTAGCATCCCTTGTAGCATTGAAGACAGAACTGTGTTGTAATGAATATAAAGGGGATAATTTATTGAAGTTGCTAAGTGCATACAGACCCTGTAATTCACTCTGGCTCTCTGGCTTCCAGTCTGCCTGCCTGATGTTGCCACACAAGGTCTCCCTAAGTCTTGGTCTGGTGTCTGTAGCAACAAAAGGACTGACTAAAGAGAGACTCAAGTTTTCTGTGCTGCCAGTTGTTGTTCACTGGGCTTTTTGTAACTCTCCACATACTCTGCTGAATGCATTTCACAGCAAGGCATATTTTTTTGTTAGGCATCTTCCAACTGTTTTCAGGAGCATCTTACAAGCATGGTTGCCAGTGTTGATACCTTTTTAGTGAAGTGCTTTGAGCCTCTGCTATGCTGCTTGGGCTGGACTTCCATCTGGATCAGAAACTGGAAATTTATTACTTGGAACTGGTTTTTAAATGTGAAACTGACACCAGTTTCTTATTACTTACCAAGTCCTGAGGGCAGACTAACATTCCTGATGCTGCTGTAGGTGTTAATGGGTTCATCAATTCAAGAAGCAGGGTGCCCTGAACTCTGCTCTTGGCAGTTAGTAAAAAAGGGAACTGACTTTCAAATATTTGGTTTTTAAACTTGTGGGGGTTTTATGATGTTTACATTAGCAAACTGGAATTTGTGAGGCAGACTTTTTTTGTTGGCTGCTTAGTTCCTAGAAATCAAATTGATAGTAAAGCCTCAATAGGTTGCTGGTCTTGCTGAGCACCTCTGCAGATGCAAGAGAACAAGAATCTGTGAGGGGGACTACTGTGCGTGCAGGCCTATAAGTTTGATTTACTTGGTATAATTTCTCTGCCTCAAAGTAATCAGGGAGGATATTATTATGCAGATAATTTTTTTCTGCAAGATTTTTTTCTATATTGCTTTCAGTTGCATGCAAATAGCTCAAAAGCCTTGCTCCAAATCTGGAGAGAT
This sequence comes from Parus major, assembly GCF_001522545.3. NCBI lineage: Eukaryota > Metazoa > Chordata > Aves > Passeriformes > Paridae > Parus > Parus major. The sequence goes on from NC_031770.1 coordinate 29,210,928, forward strand.
TCCAAGATGTGGTTTTTTTTGTTTTGTTATTAGAATAGTTTCTGTCTTGTGTTGTACAGCAAGATAGCATTGTGAGCAAGATTTAAAATCTGAATTAAATGGCATTACTCTGGGCTCTGCCACGTACTTGCTGAACTTAAGCCTTAAGCAGACCATCACATACCTGTATAGTGATATCCTTGTATCCTGCCAGATTGCCATGAGAAATAACTTCTATTTTAAACTTGACTAGCTCCTTTGATCCAAGAATGAGCTGTATTTCAGGTGACCATTGTGTACATGACAGACTGCTGCAGAGGTCATAAATGGCACATTACAGAATTTAACATTGATTGATCTCACATATTGATGGATGAGACTCAAAAGCTTATCCTGTAATTATTTATAGAGGTGCTTATAGGTTGATCACTATTTATAATTACCTATACAGAGAACATTTGGTGATAGCATTTTCAATCTAGAAAAACTAAGTCAGGGCCCAAACTCTGGGAATTGAATCTTGGCAAATGAAACAATTTCTAAAGTGAGAGGCAGTTTACTGAGATTTGTAGTAGATTTTCTACTGATGGAAATCTTTAAATGAAAGGAGATGCCTATTGAAAAGTTATATTCTACTTCAGGCAGGAAGTAATTTATAGCAATATTGTGTCTTGAGCTATGTATGAGGTCAGACTAGCTGATTGGTACAACCCCTTCAGCTTTATAGTTCATATAACTTTTTTATCAGATTGATGGATGCAAGTCTCACTGAAGCCAGTGGAAGCCAAATAAACCTGAGGCGAGGGTTTTACACTGTTGCTTTTCATATCCTTCATGCGTCCAGTCCGTATTCACTTGTTGCCCAACTAACATACAGAAATATCTTCCAGTTTTGCTTTTATCTCCTTAGCATTGCATGGTTATCACTTAGCTTGCTACCAATCTGCAGTACTTTCCACACACATCTTTAAACTGTGGGATGTTTCTTTTTTTTGTTTTGCTTGTTTCCTTGAAATGGGATTTGAAAAGTGATCAATTATAAGCATATCTAAAAAGCAGCACATCACATTGTGGACACAAATGGAAATTCCTACTCTGCTATCCCTTTGGCAATCATTGGTATAGAGCATTAATTTATAATTGTATTTACATTGTTTTAGTTTTTCTCCCCAAGCACTGTAGCGTACAAAACTGCTCAGCAAAAGAAAGGATTCTTGGCTACTGAGTTGCTCCCCATGTTATGTCAGAGAGAGAGATATGTGCTTTTAATTTCCCACCTGTATCTTATGGCACAAGGCAATGAGCCTGGTGGATTTTGTTTATTCTCTCTCCTACTGTGTGCTATACTACCTGTTGAGAGTGGAGGACACAGCTCAGGAGTAAAGGAGAACTTCCATGTCATTGACCAAACTAGCAGCTCAATTATTGCTGTTGCTGAAGGACTGCAGCTGGTTGTAGCCTAGAGGTGTTGGAGAGGACTTGACTGTTTGAGCGACTGTTCTCAAAAGACAGACCAAGTCTTAGTAACTGTTCATCTCCCTTACTGACACTGGTGGTTAGACTTTCAAAGGAGCTCAGTATGTCTCATGCAATTTTTTCCATTGAGATTTTCTCATTGAAGAGGTCTGTACTCAGAATTGCCAAATTTTAAAGAAAACAGAGACTTTCCCAAACATTTCCACATTCTTATGAGAGCTGGATATTTCAAAATGTGTGATAAATCCTTCTAGAACATATACTTATTTGTAAATATTTATTTCTCTTGTTTTTTAATGCTGTTGAATGCTATGCAATTAATGGTGATAGAGTTTTCTAAATTCTTTTCTTTATTGTTATAATTTCTTTTTCAGTAGAAGGGAAAAATATTGGTGAAAAGGAAAATGTCTTTGTTGTTCCCTTTCTTTAAAGAAAATACTTCAAAAGCCATCCCCAACACTAGAATAGCTTGCACTTTCTTTCAAAATTACTTTTTAATTTCTTTTTCAAGCCAATTATTTTTCCTTTTAACCAGATCTCTTCAATAGGCTGCACTATTTTGGATTTTTTGCTTCCTGTATTTCATTGAAATGGAGGCTGGTTAGCGAAATTTTTGTGAAAAAATTTTTCCTGAGGCAAGAGCCAAAGTCTATTTAAATTCTAATTATAGAAATTCAGTATGTCTTGTGCACACATGGCAAGTGAAATTTGCAAATTTTAAGTATAATTCTCTTTTTGCAAACAACAGTGGTGATGAGTGCTAGGCTACGAAGCAGCACTAATGATAAGTGCATTTAGAGAAAGGATTTCCTGCATGTCCTCTGAATTGTAAAATGTTCCTTTTATGGCATACAGTTGAACGGAAAAAGTATCAACTAATTTAGATGTTCTCTTCAATTAATCCCCGTTTTGAATGAATGCCTTGAAAGGCCACATATGCTTTTAAGAGGTCAGGCTAGCTGTCTTTGCAGGCGTGACTGGAGGTCAGCCTTTGCAACTGTTGTTCTAAGACTAACTTCTTAGTCTTCAAAGAGTCACTTCATGAAACTTTGATGTGGCTGGATAAGCTCAGCTACTGCATGTGACAGGCCTGGCCCCAATGGATGTTGGGCAATTTTGCTGGAAGTAATCTTGCTCACGGCATCTCCTGGGTATAGTCTGGCAGGTGAGTGTCCTGAAGAGACCAAGCAGCTGTATGGTAAAGATTGCCTGAAGAGAACACCTGGCTCATAGTCCTTGTTTTTCTGGTGTACAGTTGGCACACAGTTCTAGTTTAGCACAATCCAAAATGTGAAGGTTTCTTTTGGTTTTCCCCTGTTTTTTCAGTCTTCTGAGATAAAAATCAAGCTATCATGAGAGGAAACCCTTCTGATTTTGAAACAGTGTGAAAAGATGCCATCAAGGACTCTGCTGGAGGCTTATCTGATAGATAATGTGTGCAGTGCAGGAGGGCAGCAAGTCAGGGCCAATTGTACTCCCACTTGGCATATGATATTTTGTTGAACAGGAGAGTGTGTTTGATTACAGGGGAGGAGCTTTATCTGTAGCATTGGTGCATTACTGTGGGAGTCAACGTTTCCTTCAGACCTGGGTGGGAGGGGGTATACCGTACCTGGTGTGCTTTGGGAGAGACACAGGCAAGAGAATGTAGTTAGAAAGTAGTACAGGATGAGAAATGTGAAAGACTGAAGATGAGCTGCTAGCTACTGGATAACTCTCACTTTCAGCATCATGGCCTCTCGAGCCAGCTTTCTGTGGAGACAGTTCCTGGGACATAAACTGTCAGATGTTTGGGGAGCTATATGCTGCAGAGCAGGAAATCATTCAAATTCCTTATCTTCCACAAAACAGGCCCAGGAGAAGTCCTGCCAAGACAGCTTGCACCAAGGCCTCAGGGAACAAGCCTTGACCTCTGAGAAATGGGTTTTCTGGGGCTTTTCTTGCAAAAATTGAATTCAACTACTTTCTAAGCATTTGCCCTGAAAAGCTTCTGAAGAGCAAATACTAGGTGGTAGTGGTTAGCAGTCCTGCTGTGGCTAAAATCCCATGTCATTCACACAGAAATCAGTGATCAAATATCCACTGACTTCATTGGAAGCAGCTGAGACGTGCAAAGGGAAAAATTCAGTAAAGCCCTAAACTTCTGGAGAATTTAAATCAATGGTAAGATTTTTGTTGTTGTTTTGATTTGCTTTATTTTATTTTGTTTGGATCATCACCAGTTACAAAGACTTATTCTCAAGCAGAGGAGTAATAAAATTGTGGGTTGGAATGTCCAGGGGATATCTTGGAGTAAGCCAGTGCAACAGCAATGGCTATTACCTTATCTGGTATAGGAGGAACCAGTAGATGTAAAAGTCCACTCTGTTTGTCACTGTCACCACCTGTGTTAATGCAGGGACAGGGTCTATGTTGTGGATAGGACTAGAACTGGGAAACAGTAGTTGGATAAATATGACCAGTCAAGAGCTTTTCTTTAAGGCTGCTTCTACTGGTATTAAATTGTTTGGGGATTCACACCTTCTAATGTTAATGATAAAATTGTGCTGTCATTAATATTTCATTTTGAGGAAGGTTGGGGGAGTGCAGTAATAATTTGTGAAGACCTTCTACAAATATGAGGAATCTTTTTTTTTGTCTGACTGACCCCCTGTCTGTGAACTTTTGTGCTGTGAGAACATATAATGAGTTTGCCTATGGGAAAATGTACTAGTATTTTTATTTCTAACAGATCTGTTCTGTGCATGGTTCTTTGTTCTGCAGCTTGTTCGTGTCTGTCATTAGCAGACATTGGCACAAGAGAGAATTTCTGCAATATTTTATTGTCATGCAACAGTCTAGATCTGTACACAGGAGTAAATTCCCTAAACAATTACATAGAGCTGCAAATGTTGAAATAAGAGAGCTTATCTGGTAAGAGGCCTTTTGGGAAGTTTGACTCTTTTCTTCAGAAAGGTGCACTCTTTACAGTGGTGCCCGGTGACAGGATGAGGTAATGAGCATAAACTGAAGCCCTGGAAACTCCATCTGAACACAAGAAATCTTTTTTCCTGTGGAGGTATCTGAACAATTTGCCCTAGCTGACCCTGCTTGAGCAAGGAGACTGGATAAGACACTCTTGAGAGGTTCCTTTCAACTGCTGAGATCAGTATTGCAGCATTTTCTTAGGAACTGGCTACTTGCCTGGCCCAGCCTTATATCAAAAGGAGCAGCAGGAGTCAAGAGTATATATTGTAACATCTAGACTGTGAACCACTTCCTAGTGCTTTCCCTTTCCTCAGCTTCACAAGGTGTGTGGTGTGTGTCTCTTGGCTTTTGACTATGTGAATGTTTTCAGCCTGTGGCTTCTGAAGTCAGGAAGTTGGGTCTTCCTTCAAAAGGATTCTTGGTAGTATGCATCAGTTCTAAGTTTCCTCTTTCGTCCCTCTTACAGATGACAACTTTATAATTTTCTAAAACAGGTTTTTCTGACTGGTTATTTCACACTTTGTGTCTCTTCCTCTCCTTCTTTCTTTCCCTCTACCATTTACTCAGAACTCATTTATCTGCTTCTGAATAAAAGATGGGTCATGGCCCACCCAGCCACTATCCTACTTGCCATCTTAAAGAAAACTTGTCAGATTTTACTGTTAATTTGGAAGTTGTTTGCAAAGAAAAAACTCTTTATAAGTGTGTGAAAGAAGCACTGTTTCTTAAGAAAGACAGACACATAAATTTCTTTCTGAAAGGAGGCTGAAGGCAGTGTTTTATATTTTATCTTCTCTTCAACCTTCCTCCTTCTTCCCCCAACCCCATTTCTTCCATGTATTTCATAGAGATTGGCCTCTATTACCTGTTAAAAGAATGTGGATGTGTAAATTTTGATACCTTTCAGATATGGACAGAATAAAATGCGCTGTTTGGGATTTTAATGTCTTAATGGAAAAACATGGATTGAAGTATTGGAGCCTTGTGAAATGGAGCTCTGTGGGGGATGTAATACTGGAAAGAACCCTGACCATTTTCTCATCTAACTCAGGCTTTGAGGACTCCAAGATGCACCAGCTATACTGCTGAGCTTGTTTCAAAACTCTTAAGTTTCAATCCCACCAATTTTTGGATCTTATGAGCTAAAGCAGTTAGTCTTCTTAATGCCGTGTACAGATCCCCTCTCAGTTTGGGAGTACTTGGGAAACTGCACTGATGAAGAAAAGTAGAACACAGCTAAGCAGAAAGGATTCAGTACAGAGGGATGTGCATACACATCATTATTATTTTCTGCACGGAATAAATTCTATATTCTTTAGGAAATGTTGAGATGTAGGTAATACGGAAAGGGAAAAAAAGGCCTGGACCTTTGAGATGGACTTGTTTAAAGAAAATGTGATGGCCTACAGCTGACTTGGAGGCCTTACAGTTATAAATAATCCCAACTTTGTAACTGACATGTGATTGATTACATAATTACCTTGCTTATGTAACTCAACCATTGAAGCCTGTTGGACAGCAGGCCCAGGCCACTGGGGATTCAGGCTGCTATTGGCTGGCTGGCTGGGCTCAACCAATGAGGATTAACCGTACATG